>NW_004444180.1:1619834-1652846 GCF_000243295.1 Trichechus manatus latirostris
GCTCGGACGCGAGTGACAGGCCCGGGGCGGAGGGCGGGCGCCGGCCGGGATGAGGTCATGCCGAGCGAAAAGGGCCCTGACGTCACCTGTAGCCAATCAGAGCGCGCGGCTCGGGGGC
This sequence comes from Trichechus manatus latirostris, assembly GCF_000243295.1. Classification (NCBI taxonomy): domain Eukaryota; kingdom Metazoa; phylum Chordata; class Mammalia; order Sirenia; family Trichechidae; genus Trichechus; species Trichechus manatus. The sequence continues at coordinate 1,619,953 of NW_004444180.1, forward strand.
AGGTGACGTCAGCGGAGCCCAGCTTCGGGGGCCGATTAGAGGCCGCGGCCGGGGGCCTGGGTGCCTGGAGTGGGGGGGCGGGGGCGGGTCCTGACACCGTCGCCCTCCGCCCTCCTCTTTCACCCCGCAGCGGCTCTTAAAGGGCCCGTGCGGCGGGTCCACAATCAGCGGCCGCCCTGCCCGGGGACCCCGCCTCCAGGAAGCCTTCCGGCCGGGGCTCAACACCATCGGTACCCTCGGTCTTGGCCCATACAGAGCCACGGGGCGTCCAGCAGAGCGGGTGCCGGGTGCCAGGGTCCTCGGCTTCCCCCAAGAGCTCCCGTATTTGTTCCAGCGACCCCTTCCCCCAGCGTTCCCCTATCCTCCCACCCGCAGTGAGCGCTCGCCGCCTTACCTGCGGCTTCTAGGTTTACCCTCTCCGCGACCCCTGGAGATGGGAACCAGGACCCCCAATCTACATGGGAGGAGACTGGAAGCGCAGAACTCATGAATTCTGCAGGGTAGGGGGTCCCCAAAACCCACGTGCTCTCTAGTGCCGCTCTGCGCCCAAGCCCCACTGACTGACACCCAGCCCCTGACCTTCGGGTGAAAGCCTCCCCTAGACAGCCCTCACGTGCCCCCGCATCCCACGCAGCCCGTCGAGTGTCGCCCACCCCGACCACCGTGGAACAAAAGCAGCGCGCCCTGCTTGAAGCTGGGCAACCGGAGCGGGAACAAAAACACACGTTAATTACATCTTGGGCCAGTGCTCCCCGGGAAGCAAACAGGGGCCAGGGACATACTGGACTGCGCGTGGGGGTGATCCAAGGCCACCCTCGCGAGGAGATGTGCCAGCAGAGACCTGGAGATCGAGGACCCCCCAGAGGTGGGAGGGGCCAAAAGCCTCGGCGGGAGTGAACTCGCTGTTCTGGACCAGGAGGGAGGCCTGGTGGCCAGGCGGGCGGAGTTAGGAGCGCGTGTTAGTTTCTCACTAATGGTTTCTCCAAGTATTTATCGTCTTCTTGGGCCAGACCTTGTGCTGGGCATCGGGGACCCAGTCCTGAGAAAAGGGACGGAGACCCCTAGCCAAGGAGCCCTGTGAGCCTTGGAAGGCAGTTATTTTGCGGGTGTAGGTGTTTATGACAGGGCTGCTCTATGGGGAATGGGGTGGGCTCCCTGCAGCCCAGAGCCCCCAGCCCTGTGGTCACCCAGGGCCACCACAGCTCTGAGGGCAACCCCCTCCCTGGGAGGGAGAGAGCTGGGAGGCAGCGTTCAGCCTCTGCAGGCTGAATGAGGGGACCGAAAAGTGAAGCAGGTAGGCCCGGCCTGTCCCCTCCAGGGTGGGGTGGAGTTCCGATCCCGATCCCGAAGCTTCAGGTGGGAATGAGGATGGCTCGTGCTGGGCAGGGCTCTGGAGCCCCCCCTTTCCCCTTCCCACTTCTCCCTACCTGGCGGTGCCTGCCTGAAGCCTCAGCTTTGCACCCAGTAGATGTTCAGTAAAGGCTTGTACTCTTCCCCCCCAAGTCTTGCTAGCTGAGGTCCAGGTAGTCTGTGTATAGGGGAGGGTGTTCCTGGCTCAGAGCCAGGATAAACAAACAAGCTGGTGTGGGGTGGGGTGGGCTGGGGCGGTGGTGGCTAGCTGTCCCGGAAGGAAGCGCCAGGGGCCCAGGGGTTATTTGGGTCTGGGGCTTGGCCAGGGCCTTCCTCTTTCGCTGTCCCAGGCTGGGCCTCTGCCAGAGGAGCCTGGAAGTGGACCCCAGCCCTGGGAGACGGCGGCCAGGTGAGCCGTGGAGCAGGGATGCAGGTCCTGCTGGGTCTGAGCTCACTGGATGTGTATAAAGTGGGGGAGGCTGGACAGGGGACTCAGGCTGAATCCAGGACGGGGCCAGGAGGCTGAGGGCGCCTGTGAGAGTTGGTGACACAGAGCTTGGCTCCTAGGGGGGCAGCCATACACCCTGCAGGGCCTGGGACCCTCAGAGGTGGGAGGTTGTCGGTTGCTAGACAGAAGAGCTGTCATGGGGTGGGGAGGGGGATGCCAGGCTTGCCCCCTCCGCAGGCCCAGGATGAGCCCAGGGGAGAGGAGGGGTGGCAGATGTCCAGGTGGGCTCGGGCTCAAGTCCCTCCTCTTCCCAGCCCTGAGGGGGTCAACACCTGCAGCCGTCAGGTGGCCGGGAGTGCTCAGGGCCCTGAGAACTCTGGGCCCTATGTACTTCCTGGGTGGCCTCTGGCCAGGCCAGAGCTGGTGTCGGTACAGACAGCCTGGTGTGGTGCCTTTGTGCCCCCTTCTGGAAGCTTCTGGTGGGTGGATGGGCCATGATTATTTTATAATCCTGATGGTTATTTCTCTTTGCAGTGTGATCACTTAAACCCCCAACCACCAGGTGGGAGGGGTGGGGGGTCCCCACCCTAGAGGGGGCCACAGCCTCTGCAGCCTAGGTTCTCTGCAACCCGGGTCTGAGGTTCTACACCTCTCCCCCCCACCCCGCTTTGGGGTCTCCCTTGGGAACCCCCAGCAGGGTCCGTCAGTCCACGAGCCTCTCCTGGGGCGACCCGGAGGGCTCAGGTGCCGATGGACGGGGGCGGGGCGCAGCATGGGGAGGGGGCAGCGGCGGAACCCAGCGCCAGACTGAGCGCGTTGACGCTCACATGCGCGGGAGTGACAGCTCCACGAGGCTGGGCCCCGCATGCCAGGCGGGGACTGAGGTGCGAGCCCGGGATTCCCGCTGGGCACTGCCCCCATCCCCGCAGGTGCGGGCGCTGTCTCGGGTTCCCGGGGCTGAGAAGGACCCCAGGGCGGCGCCAAGGCCGGGAGTCCGGGCCTGGCTCGGCTTCCCGGGACTCAGGGCCGAGCGGGACTCGCGCACCCGTCGGAGGTCCGAGCGGGCCAACTCCGAGGTCCGCGCGCGCCCTCTGCTGCCCGCAGACTGCAGTGCAGGTCCGACCGCTTGAACAAGGTTGCGTTTTTAATTCCTCCTCTGCGTGCAGAAAGAAAGTAGGATATATACTGAACATTTGTCCATGCCATTACATTTCCCACAGCCTGATCTTTTTTTTTTTTTAAATAGACATAGTTAACTCACGATGAAATTCACTTCTCAGGCGTTCTGGCAGGTGAGTGTAGACAACTGTATGCACCAGTTTACTAACCGCCCCTAACAAGACTCTGACACACACAGGTGATGACAGGTGCAGTCCTAGTGAGGCAAGAGTGAGGAGAAACGCATCGTGAGTCAGGGAAGGATGGGGGCACATGCAAATGTTCCCCTCCCCAACCGGCCAACGCATCTCCAAAAATCACAGCTGGTGGCTTGTCTCCACCTGGCAGCTCCAGGGAGCCGTTGTGGAGGAGCTGCATCCCAGAGCAGACCGGAAAGACTACCCGTGGCTCCGCTCTGCCTTCTGCTCTCATAGGTCACCGTTGGCCTCATGGGGCATTAACCTCCCTGCACTTTTGTGTTGTGTTACCTGACCCCTCTGGGCAGGCCCTGGAGGGCCCAGAGCTGCCGTGGATTCAGGAAAGTTGGAGCCGGATGCAGAAGGCTGTTGCTGGAGGTGTGAAGGCTGGCCCTCTCTGGGAAGAAGGCAAGGCACCGAGGCTGGGAGCAGCTGGCCAAGCAGATGAGGGATCCTGTACAGCGGACATTGTTCTTCCAGCAATGTCTGACTTTAAAGCAAATACTCTAGAGTTTCCCAACTGAGACTAACTGCTCTCCAGGCCTGGCTGCAAAGCTGCCATCCAGGGGTCTCCCTGCACCACCGTCTGGGGGTTCACTCAAGCACCCGTATCTCGAAGAACCATACAAGTTTGCAGCCTCTGTTCTCCCCCGGCCCCATCCTACCCTCGCCGGGGTATAAGACCTCCACTCCCGCTAGGATGGAAAGACCTCGGCCCCACCCTGACCCCCCTTTTCCTTGAAGATTGTCCACTCAGGATGGTGTTGTTGTTATGTGCCATCGAGTCAGTTCCGACTCATAGTGACCCTACGTACAACAGAACAAAACACTGCCCGGTCCTGCGTCACCCTCACAATCATTGTTATGCTTGAGCCCATTGTTGCAGCCACTGAGTCAATCCATCTCGTTGAGGGCCTTCTTCTCTTGCGCTGACCCTCTGTTTGCCAAGCATGATGTCCTTCTCCAGGGACTGGTCCCTCCTGATGAGATGTCCAAAGTATGTGAGATGAAGTCTTACCGTTCTCACTTCTAAGGAGCCGTCTGGCTGTACATCTTCCAAAACAGATTTGTTCATTCTCCTGGCAGTCCAGGTGTATTCAATATTTTCACCAGCACCATAATTTAAATGGGCCAATTCTTCTTCTGCCTTCTTTTCTCATCCAGCTTTTGCATGAATTTGAGGCGATTGAAAATACTATGGCTTGGGTGAGGTGTGCCTTAGTCATCAAAGTTACATTTTTGCTTTTTAACACTTTTTAAAGAGGTCTTGCAGCTGATTTGCCCAATGCAATACAACGTTTGATTTCTTGACTGCTGCTTCCAGGAATGTTGATTGTTTATATGAGAAGAATGTAATCCTTGACAACTTCAGTTTCTTCCTCGTTGATCGTGACGCCGTGTAGCTGCAGGTCAGGCGGTGGAGGTGCCTGAGAGGGATTTGTTCCAGGGCAGCCACGGCCTCTCAGCTCCTCCAGCAGAGGGCGCTTGACCTGCAAGAGGACCTGGGCTCAGTAGCAGACCGCTTGGTTTTAAGGGTGACCTGTGCCCACCTGGGGTCTCCCAATGCTCCATCTGTGGCCCGTATTTCCTCAGTGTCCTCTCTATCCATCTCATCTTTAGGAACCTCATTTTAACAGCCAAATCCACAGTGAATTATGGTCAGGTTGTTTTGGAGAGGGCGTCTTGCTCCTGTCCTGGGGTTGGTCTCTGGCTGCAGAGGCTTTGCCTGGTTTTGGGGGGCTTTTGGGTCTCCAGTCATCATGGCCTCTTTCCTAGGTCCTAACAGGAAGGTTGGAGGAGCACCCCTCATCAACGCTCAGCTCAGTCTCCAGGTGAGGGGCTCACCCTCGGGCTCAGTCCATGGGCGCTCCAGCCAGGCGGAGCAGCCCCAGCCTACCCCTCAATGCATCCATGGGATCTGGTCAGCCTCAGGGACATCTCCCCAGGTTGACATAATGTGGTCGTTGTAGCAGAATCCAAAGGGGCGAGCCTGCATGGCTGCTTAAAGAGGCAGTCATGTGCGAGACGGCCTGGCTTCGGCCACCACCGCCGGGAGCTCGACCCCTCTCCCCTCTTAGCACACAGGCCACCATCCACAGCTCTGACAGCTCCCCAGGGTCTGTGGACCCAGGCAGTGGCTCCACTAGTGTTGGTGTCACTCAGTACTCATGGCGTCACCCCCACAGACCTTCTCCCGTAACAGACCATACAGAATCCTTAGTAATGCCACTGTCTCAGTGGGCCTGGGGGTTCTGGCTGGGCCTTGAGCATCCCAGAACCTTAGGGAGTGTGTGTGACTCTTGGTGGACCCAGCGCTGCCTCACGTGTTCCTCTGACCCCCTCTCCCCACCAGAGGGACATAGACAAGTACATCAGTACAGAATGGGGTTGTGGGGGTTTGGCTTTATTAGATACTTCAAGGGCAAGGTCTGGGCTCCGAGGGGCTGCAGAGTGAGCAGAGCCAGGGAAGCACCTCTGTCCCTGCGTGGAAGGCCACCACTGGAGACGGAGCCAGGCAGGAAGGGGCTGGCACAGGCATTTGCTTCAGGGGGCTGTGGAAGTTTCCAGATGCTGGGCCTTGGGGCCTTGGAAAGTCGTTCTTCTTGGACACAGGAGTCCACAGCATTTCTTAGCAGGAGGTCAAAGAGGAAGGTTTGCACTTGGCAGGGAGGAGGATGCCACATAGGGCAATGGGATGGAGCAGGGAGTCTGGCTCGGAGGGTGCTCGGAAAAGGCAGATGGAGGTTGAGCTGGAACACGTGACGCTGACCAAGGATGGGCCAACTCTGGTAAGAGTTTCTGCAAAAGACAACAGTCAGATCTTGCACTGGCAGCAAACGGGGACACAGCCACTGGACTGGCAGCAGGATTCTCCACAGCCTGAAGAGCAGCAGCAAGGTTTGCAGCTGCTGGACTGGGAGCAGCTGGGTTTGCAGCAGCTGGACTGGCAGCCCCCACATGAGCCACAGCCCCCTTTGCTGCCCCCACACGAACCACAGCTGGGACACAGCGGCACACGGGCTTGCAGCAGCAAATGGGCACACAGCAGCTGGAGTCACAGCCCCAGCCCCCACAGCTGGAGCCGAAGCCCCCACAGCCCCCACAGCTGGAGCCGCAGCCCCCACAGCCTCCGGAACAGCCACAGCAGCCCATGATTCTGGTGGGTAGAGGATGGGTTTGGTCAGAGGAGCAGGTAGAGAGGAAGGTGTTCAGGGGTGGAGCCTCCTGTGCCAGGAGCCCTTATGTCCCTGCCCAGGGGCCAGGTGTGATGGGGACGCACCGTCCCTGCCTCGTTCCTGTTTGTGCCGTTTTAGGGCCCCCCTCTCGTTTTCCTGTAGACATTAGCTCCAGTGAAAGTCCCACGTGTGCTAGATGCTCTCAGGTCTCCCATCTGCCCCAGCTCGCTCACTAAATGGGATCCAGGCTTGAGGGAGGCTCCCTGAGGATCCAGCCCATTCTTTTTAATTAGCGACTCTCATCTGATGAAATAGATGATGTATTTTAGATGTACAAAAGGCAAAAAGAATATTGTATCAAATAAAGATAAAAGAACACTAGCTTAAGAAAAAAATTACAAAAATAGATGAATTCCTCTTTGTACATCTCTCCGTCTTGTTCCCCTCCAAGATAAATTCCTGAATTTGGGATTTATCAGTCTCCTGCTAGGCTTTACCCTCTGACTAAATATATAGCCACGGTCCCTGGGCGGTGCAAACAGCTCGTGCTCAACTGCTAACCTAAAGGTTGGAGATTCGAGCCCACCCAGCAGTACTGCGAAAGACAGACCTGGAGATCTGCTTCCGTGAAGATAACAGCCAAGAAAACCCTACGGAGCAGTTCTACTCTGTAACACACTGGGTCTCCATGAGTCGGAATTGACTCAATGTCAGCTAACAACAACATCGAATATGGATATTCTTTGAACATGTTATTTTGTATGTTTTAAAACTTCATGTCGTTGGGAATACACTTTATTTCTCCTGCAAATTGTTTCTAAAAAATCAATGCTGTGTTAAGGAGATTTCTCTAGGGTGGTAGGTGTGGCTCCAGTTTATTACGTTTCTCTGATCTGTAAATATACCTCTATTTACATATCCACTCACCTGTTGATGGATATTTTGTTTCCTTTTTGTTGCTATTTCAAACAATATTGCAACTTTCTTGCCCAAAGCTCTTTGCATATGTATGTGAGTGGAAAGGAGCGCTGGGTCTTGGGTTATGCAAATATTTACTGGATTATAGGTACTTCACCGCTGATCTGGTGGCTTGTGTGTTGCTACGATGCTGGAAGCTATGCCATCAGTATTTCAGATATCAGCAGGGCCACCCATGGTGGACAGGTTTCAGCAGAGCTTCCAGACTAACAGAGTAGGAGGAAGGATCAGGCTATCTACTTCCCAAAATTAGCCAATGAAAACCCTATGGAACACAACAGAATATTGTTTAATATAGTGCTGGAAGATGAGTCCCCAAGGTTGGAAGACATAGTGGCTGCAACAATGGACTTGAGCATACCAATGATCATGAAGTTGGCGCATGACCCGGCAATGTTTCCTTCTGTTGTACACGGGGTCATTATGAGTTGAATCTGACTTGACAGCAGCTAATAACAGCAACAACAACAGCGACAGACATTTTCTAGACGTGGCCAAGTATTCCTCCAAAGTGGGCATCCCCATCGACACTTCCAGCAAGTTCCTGTTTGCCCACATCTTCACCCAAACCTGGAATTGTCAAACTCAACCCTTGCCAGGCTGATGAAATGGGGTATTATTGTGGTTGACTCTTGGCATTTCCTTGGTCGCTTGTGATGCTGCGCGTCTTCCCACATACTGACTTGTCACTTGGCATTAGTGTCTTCTGTTAATTACCCTCTTCAGTCCTTTGCTCACTAAACTAAATCAGGCTGCTAGTTTTCTTGATTCCTGAAGTTCTTTAAATTTTCTAGATTCTAATCACCAACGCGCATTGCAGCTATCTTTTTCCAGACCACGGTTTTTTATTTTGCTTTTTCTTCACTTTTTTTCCTAGTGACTTTTTATGTACCAAGTTTTAAAACGTGAATGTGGTAAGCACTAAAACCATTCCCACAGCCAACTCTTCAGACAAAGATTAGACTGGACTGTGGGACATCAAGTGATACTCGTGAAGTGTGTGCTTCTTAGCTCTAGTAGGTACATGAGACTAAATGGGCAGCTTCTGTCTAGAGGTGAGATGAGAAGGCAGAGAGGGTCAGGAGCTGGTTGAATGGACACAGGAAATCCAGGGTGGAAAGGAGGAGCATGCTGTCACAGTATAGGGAGAGCAACTAGGGTCGCATAACAATGTGTGTATAAATCTTTATATGAGAGACTAACCTGAATTGTAAACTTTCACTTAAAGCACAACCAAAAAAAAAAAAAAAGTTTAAAAAATGTGAATGTGGTAAGATGTAGTACTTTTTTTCTTTAGAGTTTATATTTTTGTATCTTATTTATAACACCCTTTCCTTCTCCAGGGTCATTAAGATGATACTCTCCTATATATTTTCCTAAATGTTTAGAAGTTGGGGTTTAAAACAATATACCCAGAATGGAATTTTGCGTATTTTTTGAAGCACGAATTCCACTTATTTGTTTCAATATGCATACCCAGTCTTTCCTCGTCACCTGCAATGCCAGCTCTGTCTCATCTGTTGTCCTCACACATGTGGGACTGTCAGGCTGCTGGCCCTTTGGTCGTCTCTGTTGCCCTTGGACAGCCGTGTCCTGGCATCCTGCCACGTTAACCAGCAAGCTTTGTCCTAACCCTGTTCGCCACTGAGCGAGCCCCGACCCTTTGTGCTTCTATTTAAATTTTAGAGTCTGCTTGTCGAGTTTCATGAAGAGTCCTTGTCAGGATTTTTATTGTCCTTGCACTGAATTTATAGTTCAGTTTGGAGGTGAATTGACATTTTACAATTCTGAATATTCTTTTTTAAAAAAGATTTATTGTGGTGAGCTTTGCATAACATAAAATTAACATAAGTGAACAATTCCGTGGTATTTAGTGCATTCCCGGTGTTGTCCAACCTCCGCCTCTATGTAATTCCAAAACATTGCCTTCGCTCCAAAGTAAAAACCTGTATCCATTAAGCAGTTTTGCCCTGCCCTCCAGTCCTGGCGACCACCAATCTGTGTTCTGTCTCTGTGGATTATTTATTCTGGATATTTCATATACATGGAATTATAACACTTTGAGTAGACTTACCCATGCGTATCACAACTTTCTCCATTTATTTAGAACATCTTCCATACCTTGGAATGAAGTTTAACCTTTTTTTCCTCCATAAAGGTCCTTCCTTTTTAGATTCCTTTCAATGTACCTTATTTTTGTTGAGGTTGTAAATGGTACTGGTTAAAAATCACATTTTCTAATGGCCATTGATTGATTTTTGGGTATAGTTTTTGTTCTCAGCAACCTTGCTGTGTTCTCTTTCTAATTCTCTTAATTTATCTATAGATCCTGTATAGATTAAACTTTCTTTGTTGACACTCACATTTTCAGTGAATTTTGTAACTATTTGTTTTTCCTTTTTAATTGTTATAACATTTCTTTCTACGGTTTACTGTACTGGTCGGGACAATGTTCTGTAGGATAGTGGACATCCAATCTTATTCCCAGCATTTTGCCACGAGGTGAAATGTCTGCTGTACACTTTTGATAGAAAATTTTGTTAGATTAATGGAGGTCCCTTTTAATCCAAATTTGCCAGTAATTTTTCCTTGTCTTCGGTGGGTGTTGAACTTTATTGAATACCTTTCTACAGCTATGGAGAAGATTGCATAGTTTTCTCCATTAGTGAATATGGTCAATTTGATGATAGATTTTTCGGTAACTAATCCTTGCATTCCTAGGGTTATTCCAGCTCGCTCAAAGAATTATTATTACTTTATACGTTTCTGGACTGGTTTTGCTGACATGTAGTTTTTATATCTATGTTCACAAGTAAGATTGCTGGGTGATTTTCTTTTTTCTCAATGCCCTTGTCCTCTTTCCGTATCAAGCTTACACAAACCTCAAAGGATGGGGTGGGTGTGTCCCGCAGTTGCTACTTGCTGGAAAAGCTTGTATACGTCAGGAATGCTTCGTTCCTTGACCATTTGGTAGAACCTGTCGGTGAGATAATTTGGTCTAGCAGTGTGCAGAAGGATGGTGAAGTTTTACTCAGGAGATTCATGTAGCAGGTTCATCCCTGGTAATTTTTCTGTTTCTTCTGGAGATGAGATGTCATTTTATCCAAGTCTTTCAGATTATTGGCATACGCTTTTTCATAGTTTTCTCTTGTTTTTTAACAACTCCTAAATTTGTAGCTGTATGCCATTTTTCATTCCTTCTTCCGTTTCTGCAGTCAGACCTGTGAGAGGTGGAGCTCCACGGGACGGCCTTGTTTTTCTGGGTCTTCCAGTTTTCTGCCTTTGACAGGGTGCAGTCTGACCACTTTTTTATCACTATTAAGAATCCTACCTCATAGAACACAGCAGAGAGCCCCTGATGGTGCAGGAGGAAAGTGGAATGCAAAACTCAAAATCTAGTAAAAAGACCAGACTTAATGGTCTGAATGAGACTGGAGGAACTCCAGAAGACATGGCTCCCAGATTCTGTTAGCACAGAACTAAAACCGTTTCCAAGGCCGACTCTTCAGACAAAGATTAGGCTGGACTGTGGGACATAAAATGATACTCGTGAAGAGTGTGCTTCTTAGCTCAGGTAGATACATGGGGCTGAATGGACAGCTCCTGGCTGGAGGTGAGATGAGAAGGCAGAGAGGGTCAGGAGCTGGTTGAATGAACACAGGAAATACAGGGTGGAAAGGAGGAGTGTGCCGTCACAGTAAAGGGAGAGCACCTAGGGTCACTTAACAATGTGTGTGTAAATTTTTGTATGAGAGACTAACTTGAGCTATAAACTTTCACCTAAAGCATGATTAAAAGAAAAAAAAAAAAAGAATGCTACCTCATAAACACCCAGAAAGTAGTTCTTTTTGATTTTATAGGACTGGAAAAGAAACTGAACCATTTTTTTATGATTTGCATGTTTATTCAAATTATGTACAGATATGTGCATATACTGTTCAAACAAAGATCTGGGTAAGTTTCACTTTTACTTATACTTCTTGGATCTACAGTGAAACCTGTGAGAACTGGAACTCCACCGGATGGCCTTGTTTTCTCGGGGCTTGTAAGTTTCTCGTCTTTGACAGGGTGCAGTCTCACCACATCTCTCTCTTTCCTCTCACTGGAAAATATTTGAATGTTCCTTCTTTGACAGGTTTCTGCCTTACGCAGGTTCCGGCTTCCACAGGTTTTACTCTACTTGCTCTTTCCTCTCTTTTCCTGATCAACTTTGCTAGACTTTGTTGATTTTCTTAGACTTTTCAAAGATCAGCTTCTGGTTTTGTTGATCTTCTCTATCGCTTGTTTTAAAATTTGTTTTAGTTAACTCTGCTCTTTATTTTCTTCTCTTTTACCTTATTTTTTCTGTTTCTTTTCTACTTTCTTAATATGGACGCTTTGCACGTTGATTTCTTTCTAATCTTTTTTCTGGGACAAGCATTTAGGGTTAAATTTATTTTAAAGGTTTTAGCTATAGCCTCAGGTTTGATATATAGGATCTTCATTACTATTTAGTTCTGTTTTCTAATTTCTAGTTTGATTCAGTTTCGACCTGTGAGTTATTTAGAAATGGTTGAAACTTTTCAAACGAGTAGGTTTTCGTGGATGATCCCTATTTATTGATTCCCAACTGAAATGTGTGGTGATCAGAGCGTAGGGTCTGCCCGGTGCTGACTTGTTGATGCCTGTTTGGATTTCCTTTAGAGGCGTTTTGTAAATGACCTGCATGTTTAAGAACCCTATATATTCTCTGGAGCCCTGGTGGTGCAGTGGTTAAGAGCTCAGGCTGCTAAGCAAAAGGTCAGCGGTTCGAATCCACCAGCTACTCCTTGAAAACCCTATGGGGCAGTTCAACTCTGTCCTATAGGGGTGACTTGACGGCATCGGGTTTGGTTTGGTTTTGTGATTCTGGAGTTTTAAATTTCTTCTTGTAACTCTTCCAGTCATCTTTTTTTTTTTTTTTTTAAATGGAATTTGAGTCTCTGTTAAAAGGTGCACACAAATTTGGAATTGTTCTATCTCCCTGGCAAATTACACCTTCAGCATCAGAGTCGCCTCGTTCCCTCTACTGGTGTTTTTTGACCTGAGGTGTGCTCTGCCTGATATTAAAATGGCTAGCTAGCTTTTGGTGATTGCTGCCTGATGTATCTTGTCCCTCCCTGTTTCTTTCCACCTGTGTCCTTATGTATTTTTGTTTGCCCCCTGTGGCCAGGATTAAGGTGCTGTAAAGACTCCCATACACAGTGTGTTCTTTTCTCTAACAGATGAGCCAACGTACCCAGATCTATATTAAAAAACAAAAAACAATCCCGACTCACAGCTACTCTACAGGACAGAGTAGAACTGCCCCATAGGGTTTCCAAGGAGCGCCTGGTTGATTCGGACTGCCCACCTTTTGGTGAGCAGCCGAGCTCTTCACCGCTCCGCCACCGGAGCTCCAGATCCATGTTGTTCCCAGTGTATTTGGATTTCTTCCTACAGTGCTCTGTACTTAACTGTCATAACTTATTTTTATGCTTCACGCCCTTCTTTTAGACGGAGTTTTTAAGCTTCTTTTTTTCCCTCTTGACTGATTTAGATACCGTCTTAGTCTTCTGGTGCTGCTGTAGCAGAAATACCACAAGTGGGTGACTTTAAAGAACAGAAATTCATTTTCTCATAGTTTTGGAGGCTACAAGTTTGTCTAGTTCAGATTCTAACTCGTCGCCATCGAGTTGATTCTGACTCATGGCGACCCTATAGGACAGAGTAGAACTGCCCCATAGAGTTTCCTAGGCTGTAAATCTTTACAGAAGCAGACGGCCACATCTTTCTCCTGTGGAGCAGCTGGTGAGTTTAAACTGCCAACCTTTCGGTTAGCAGCCAAGCACTTGAATCACTGCACCACCAGAGCTCCTTCATTTCAGCTTCTAGTAGCCAGCAGTCCTTGGAGTTCCTGGGCTTTTACTTTCCTCTGCCTCCTCTGTCATCAGGCAGTCTGTCTCCCCCCATTTGGGCTCTCTTGTCTGTGTGTCTAAGCTGCTCCTGATAACCGGGAGTGATTGCGTTTAGGACTCATCCTACACTGATGTGGCCTCCTTAACAGAACAAAGAAAACTCTATTTCCAGACAGGAATGCATCCACAGGTATAGGGGTTAGGATTCCAACATATATTTTGGGGGACATAATTCAATCCATAACAGATAGTGTATATTATATTCCTAGTTTTAGTGGCAACTTCCTACATTTCCTATGTATTTCTAATAAAACACTGCCTCAATGTAATTAGCATCTCTACCTGTACCTCCTAAGAATAGTGCAAGGAACTTGGCATACCTTAACCCTGAGTATCCCCTTCTGTGTCAGGTGTGGGTGTTTGTTCTAGGATCTCAGCTCCATCTTGTTTTTCTACTCCCCACAGTACTCATTATTATTTATGTATACAGCCATTGTCACTGTTTGCTTAAACTTACCCATATGCTCACCAATAACTCTATTCATCGTTCTTTCTACACCTCAGTTCTTTCGGGTTCAATTTCCTTCAGAAGATCATTTACTGAGCATCTGCTAGTAGACAATCCACAGTTTTGCCTGAAAATGATTTTATTTTGTCCTCATTTTAAAATAATATTTTGGTTGAGTATGACATTCTAGGTGGACAATTATTTTTCTTAGTGCTTTAAATATATGATCTATTGCTTTTTGCTTCTGTTGTTGCTGAGGAGAAGTCTGCTGTCAATTTATTTGCTCCTTCTCTGAAGGTCATAAGTCTTTGCTTTGAAAGTTTTCTGTGTTTGATAATTTAGTCTGACTGATACCCGGCATGCTTTGTAAACCTGAGAATCTTACTCTTCACTACCTTTGGGAGTTTCTCTTTGAGTCCTACTCCGCCTAGTCTCTCTAATCTCTAACTGGACAAATGCCAAACCACTCTTTTGTCCACATGTATCTTTTGTTTTTGAATAGCTTTATTGAGACAAAATCCACATATCCTACAGCTCACCCATTTAAATTGTACAATCCAGTGGTTTTTAATATATTCACAGAGCTGTGAATATATTATACTATCACCGCAATCCATTTTAGAACATCTTCTTCACTCCCTTTTCCCCCTCACCCAGACCTAGAAAACCACTGATCTACTTCGTTTCTCTAAGCATTTATCTGGTATTCTTAACATTTCATATTAATGGAATCATACACTACGTTACCTTATGTGACCGGCTTCTTTCACTCAGCATAGTGTTCTTAAGGTTGCACCATGTATCAATACTTCACTCCTTTTTATGTCCAAATAATATTCCATTGTATAGATATACCACATTTTAACCAATATTTCCTTTCAATGTCAAGAAATAAACAATAACCACGTTCCCCAGTGAAAGGAGACCTTTGGCACACTTTTATTCCTTCGTCTCCCCTCCTAAGTGTAGTTGAAGTAATAATCTGAAATTTAATTTCTAGATTATTTTACTTTTCTCCTTACGTTAGGTCTCTTTTATCTCACGAATTCTTTCTTCGAAATTACATTATAGTTCTCCACACATTATCAACAGTTATTTAGGTTTTGCTGTAAGTTTCACTAAAACTTGTTCACCAGTGTTTCTTGTACATTGTATTTTTAGCCATTTTTTCTTTGGGCTGGAGAACTGCCTCAAATAACTTTTGTCCCCTGCTATCCAGAAACAGGGGCCCTGTGGTGGTGCAGCTGTTAAGCACTAGGCTGCTAACCAAAAGGTCAGCAGTTTGGATCCACCAGCCACTCCTTGGAAACCCTATGGGGCAGTTCTACTCTGTCCTGTAGGGTGGCCATGAGTCGGAATCGACTCAACAGCAGTGGGTTTAGTTTGGGATCCAGAAACAACATTATTGCTAAAACTTTGTGTATGTAACTGTCTGAGAGACTTGTCTCAACCTGGTTGTATGTCAACTTGGAACAGCTTTTCTTTCCTCAAATTTTCCATCCAGTGCACAAGGTGGAACTTTCCTTTCTGTCTGGGAGGCATCCTTTCATGACCCTGTGGCAATTCTAGAACTTTCTGGTTACTTACAGTTATTAAAAGAGGTTGGTCTTACTGAATTGTATACAAGAAAAAGGTTTAACTGGCAAACGTTGTGTTACCTATATATTTACAATAACTAAAAAAATGGAAGTAAGTAAGGACATTTTTAGATAATCTGAAGCTTAGAGAATAAGTTGTCAGTATCTCCACACAACAAGACTTGTCAAAGAACATTCTCCAGGCTGAAATGAAATGCTACAAAATGGAAATTTGGCTTGAAAGAAAGGAAGGAAAAGGACTGGGATGGTCAATGTGCGGATAGATAGAAAGGTCTGCCTTCTCTACTTAAGTTCTTTAAAAGTCAACTGACTAAAGCAAAAAATAATAACACTGTATTTCTGTGTTAAGAAGACCCTGCTCTGTTTAAAATTCTAATTTCGTATTTGAGACCTAGCTGGACTTGTGGTTCAGTGAGGAGGGGGGTGTCTTTACTCCTTCCCTCCCTGGACCTTAGCCTGCTCTTCCTCCCGAGGACCAGGGTTTCTGTCCTGGAATCTGGGGGGAGAACGGGGGAGGGAGGCCAAGCGTCTCTTACTTAGCTGGGCACACGCACCAAGTCCCTGCTTGGGGGCTGTCAGGGCTTCTCTGGTTAATGTCTGCTCCTCCGTGTCTTCTGCAGCAGGTGCTGGATGCCAGCTCCTCCTGTTCAGAGCCCCTAACCCTGCAAGCAGAAAGAGGGAAAGTATTTGGACCCTAGGAATGGTTGAATTTGTATTTTCTTCTCCAGACTTCTGGGAGTTAAAAAGGCTCTTTAAAAGAGTTAAAAAGTTTTGGAGGCTTCCACCTTGGGCCCTCTTGTGTGAAATTCCCATGTCCTTTTGACCTAATTAGTGCCCATGGCATTTCTGCTTGCACATTTGCTTAGAAGTTTTAGTACAGGCATTAGACAGACCCTTTTGAATAGATATGTTTGAAAGTTTAGGAATGCTGTTTGTCCTGTTCTTTCTTTTTTTTAAATCATTTTTTATTGTGTTTTCAGTGAAAGTTTACACAGTAAATTAGCTTCCTGTTTGACAATTTCTATACAAATTGTTTACTGACATTACTTATATTTTCATACTGTGTCAACATTCTCTTTGATTGGGTTCTGGTTGTTCCGTTTCCAGTACTCTAGTTTCCCTGCCCCCTTCTTATCTTTGTTTTAGGGTAATTGTTGACCTTTTGTTCTCATACGGATGGTTTTTTAGTACTTAGGGGTAATATCCTTTATTTTGTGTGCCACTCTGTTATGTCACTGAGAGGCGACCTCAGAAGATAGTGTCGGTTTGAGCTTTAAAGAGTATCTCAGAGTGATAATCTTAGGGAGTCCTCTAGTCTCAACTGGTCCAGTGAGTCTGAACTTTTTAAGATTTTGAATTCTGTTTTGCATTTTTCTCCCATTCTATCAGGGTCCGTCTATTGTGGTCCTGATCAGAATGCTCGGTAGTGGTAGCCGGGCACCATCTAGTTCTTCTGGTTTCAAGGTAGATGAGGCCATGTGTCATGTAGGCTATTAGCTCTGTAGACTAATTTCTTCTCTGGGACTTTGGTTTCTTGTTTCTCTTTTGCTCCTGAGGAGTTGCAGTGTGATGGATCACCTTTCTGTGGTCTTTCTATCCATGGTCTTGTAACTCCCACCCAAGTGATTGGAAAGGACTGTGTGATAGGGTAATTGTGGCCCATCAAAGGGATTGGTCAGTTTTGCCATCCTGCTGGGCTTGAAATGAGCCACCCCAGAGGTGAGAAAGAAGAAGAGCCTGCCATCACCAAGGAAGGAGAGACCCGCAGGAGATGGAGCAGTGGGATTCCCAGCCCACAGAGCCAGAAAGCTGTGTCCTTGTGCAGAGACTGAGGGCCACGGAGAGGCGTGCCTGCGAGCACCGCTGGGGAGAGGCTGTCCTGATGGAAGAACTGTATCCTTGAGTGTTCTTGAGCCTGAATTGTAACTGTTACTTCCCTAATAAACTCCATCATAGTGAGTATGGTCTGTGAGTTCTGTGTGGCCATTGCAATGAATTATCAAACCCAGCAGAGAAGTAGAGGGTGCCGTGGGAGGGACGGTTGGTGTCAGAATTGGTAAAGATGGTGGAGAGAGGAGGCATGTCTGACCCCCATCTCCTAAGAATCAGCCTTGGGCTGTTGATCTTGATTTTCTTTTCCCCTTGTGAAGTTAGAGGAGGTCAGACATCACCCTCAAGCCGTTTTTATAAGAGTAGAGAACAATAGTTGTATATTAGACAGCTGCTCGCAAGCTTCTAAGACTCCAGATGTACTCACCTCACCAGGATGCAGAACCTGAACTTTGTGAGCTATATTGTGCCAGTTGACTGAGTTGTCCCATGCACCTGAGGTCCTAAGCCTTCAAATCCAGAAAACCAATCTCACAAGATGTTTGGTTCTGTCTGAGAAGTGTCTGTAACTGTGTCCTCTATGAAGATATAAGCCTTCACACACATATCTGTATGTAGTTTTTGGTTATTGCTGGAGTTATTGTCCCATTATGTATGACAAGTTCTTTAGTACAAACATACTTTTCTTGTGAGTGCTTCTCAGTGGTATGGTTTGCTTTGTTCAGGCTGTGCTAACCACACCCACATTTGATGCTACTTTTCCCATCACCAAAAATAACATGCATCTACTTGATCTAGACTGTGATTCCACTCCCCCACCACTGCCCTCAGTAACCACCAATGAACATTGGTTTCTGTATATATATCTGTTCTTGTCTTCTTATAAAAGTGGGATCATACAATATTTTCCTTATGTGATTGACTTATTTCACTTAGCATTATGTCTTCCAGATCCATTCAGGTTATAATATGTTTCGCAGGCTCATCATTGTTCTTTATAGATGTGCAGTATTCCATTGTATGTATGCACCGAATTTGCTTAACTATTCATCTGTTGATGAACATTTAGGTTGTTTCCATTTTTTTGCTGTTATGACTAATGCTGCAATGAACATAGATGTGCATATGTTTGTCTGTGTCTCTTTTATTAGATATCTAGGGTATATACCTTTGGAGCCCTGGTGGTGTAGTGGTTAAGAGCTTGGATGCTAATCAAAAGGTCGGCAGTTCCAATCCACCAGCCGCTCCTTGGAAACCCAATGGGGCAGTTCTACTCTGTCCTATAGGGTCATTATGAGTCGGAATGGACTTGATGGCAATGGGTAATGGGTACCTAGGAGTGGGATTGCTGGATCATAAAGTCTTTCTCTTTCTAGTTTTTTGAGGAAGTGCCATACCACAGTGGTTGTACCATTTTACAGTCCCACCAGCAATGAATAAGGGTTCCAATCTCCCCGCATCCTCGTCAACATCTGTTGTTCACTGTTTTGTTTTTTTTTTCTAATCAGTGCCATATTAGCGGGGGTGAGATGGTATCTCACTGTAGTTTTGATTTGCATCTCGGAATCTACTCGATGACAATGGGTTTGTTTTTTGGTGAATGGTTAATAACAGTGAGCATCTTTTCGTGTGTTTGTTATCTGCCTGAGTATCCTCTTAGGTGAAGTGTCTGTTCATGTCCTTTGCCCATTTTATAATTGAGCTGTTTGTCTTTTCATTGTTGAATAGCCGAAGTTTTCTATGTATTTTAGAGATTAGACTCTTATTGGATACAGCATTTCCGAAGATTTTTTCACAATCTGTAGCTTGTGTTTTTACTCTTTGGATAAAACTACCTGTTCCTGTAAGACCTCAAAATATATGAAAGATGCCCAAAACTATTGCCCTGAGATAATCTTTAAACCTTAAACTAAAAATATCCCCTGAAGTCTTCTTTAAACCAGGGCTTTAAAACCAGTTTGTTCAGGTTCAAACTCCTGCTGAGAATTTGCATTTCTGCACCAGATATACTGAATCAGAATCTACATTTTAATAAAATCCCCAGTTGATTCTTATGTATAACCTTCTGGGAACTTGTTAGAAATGCAAATTCTCAGCAGGAGTTTGAACCTGAAGGAATCAGTTCAAAGTTCTGCTTTTCAGTTCTAACTCCTGCTTTAAACCAAACAATAGTTTAGCTTAATTAGTTAAGAACGTCTGCCTTTAGCATTGTACTCTTTAAGAACTCTCCATTTGGAATCAAACTGACAACCACAACTCAAAAGGTCAGGTAGGAACCTTAGGGGGCAGTGAGTTTATGTTAATGGGGGAGGAACCATTCAGAAAAGGAGGGTGAGAATGGCTGCCCAATTTGGAGAATGTAATTAACGTCACTGAACTGTACATGTGGAAACTGTTGAGTTAGTGTATGTTTTGCTGTGTGTATTCTCAATTAACCAAAACAAAAAATAAAACAAATTAATAAAAAATATGTATGAAAGTTGTTTTGTTCTGTCTCTGTCTTAGTATCTCTTATAAAAACTCTCAGCTTGCTTCTGTTCAGGGAAGTACCTCTTAGTTTTGCTGGGAGATGTGCTTCTATCCACGAATCTTTTGAAACTAAATAAACAATGAAATTAATCTTGTCAGAATATATATATTTTTAACAGAGTAAATAACATATTCCTTGGTGAATGTACCAGGCAATCTGGAATGGACTTCCCAGCATACTCTACGGACCTCAACACACATTTATGGGGAAGGTGCTAACAAGTCACCCACCGCACAGGAAAGAAGTTGAAAAGAAAGAATTGCACCAAGCATAGGGTGGGTTTGCAGAGAGAGGGAAAGCTTTATTAAAAGGAAATTTAATTTTTTAAAAAACACATTAGAAAGGAAGCAGACTTCTTGTAGGGAGAGGTGGGGGATAGGGTAATCAGAAGTGGTCTGGTCTAGTACAGGGTCCCAGTAATTGAGGAGTCAAGTTGAAACAGTTCTTGGCCAGTTGCTCAGCAACGTGGACCTGGCCTTTCTGGGTCAGCCCTTGCATCTTGGTCAGCCCAGGAAGAGGCAGAGACCTACGCACACTAGAGCCAGAGGGCTCACTGTGGTGGTCAGAAGGGAGCCTGCTTTTCAGTGGGGCACTTCCAACATCTAGGAAATGCCCTTCTCTGGCGTGAGGAGGTTGTGTGAAAAGGAGCCGATTCAGGAAAACCACAAGAACACGGGTTTCACCAAACATGGAGGAACCTCAGTGTCTGGGTGCACAGCCTCAGATCTTGCACTGGCAGCAAATGGGGACACAGCAACTCAACTGGCAGCAGCCACATGAACCACAGCCTGAAGAGCAGCAGCTGGGCTTGCAGCAGCTGGACTGGGAGCAGGATTGTCCACAGCCTGAAGAGCAGCAGCTAGGTTTGCAGCAGCTGGACTGGCAGCAGCCACAGGAGCCACAGCCCCCCTTGCAGCCCCCACACGAGCCACAGCTGGAGCAGGAACAGGCTGGCACACATCAGCACACAGGCTTGCAGCAGCACACAGGCACACTTTCTGCCCCCACACAAGCCACAGACCCCCTTGCTGCCCCCACACGAGCCACAGCTGGAGCAGGAACCCGCTGGCACACAGCAGCACACGGGCTTGCAGCAGCAAACGGGCACACAGCAGCTGGAGCCGCAGCCCCCACAGCCCCCACAGCCCCTACAGCTGGAGCTGCAGCCCACATAGCCTCCGGAACAGCCACAGCAGCCCATGATTCTGGTGGGTTGAGGATGGGTTTGGTCAGAGGAGCAGGTAGAGAGGAAAGTGTTCAGGTGTGGAGTTTCCTGTGCCAGGAGCCCTTATATCCCTGCCATTGGTCATGCTGGGCGCATGATCCCTTCCTTGTGACTGTTGGTAATATTTTTTCAAAGCCCTATTTTTTTCCCTCCTTGCTAGTGATCTCCTACTGGCTCAACTGAGCATCCACTTTCTTTGTTCCCTAAATGTGTCCTCTTCCCCTCTTGCTCTGGCCCCTATAATTAGACCCTGAGCTCCAGGATGCCTGGTGTTCCGCCAGGAATCTCAGGGTGCTGGTCATCTGCTCTTGCTGCTAATGGCATGTGACCTCCACGTGTGACCTATGGATAAAAGCATCGTTCCCCCACCCACCGCCACCCCCAGCCTTTACATCGACTGCGTTGAGACTTCCCTGATAATATTAACCTTACATTTTTAGATTTCAAAAGTAAAGTATGACCTTTACTGGAAACAATAAAAAAAACTAAAGAAAACAAATTACCCCAATCCTGTCACCTAGAAATGGCATTTTGGTAGATTTCTTTAAGCATGAGTAAGTATATCTACATCAATGAAGTTGTCAATGATTTCATTCTGCTTGGATCAAAGATCAACATTCATGGAAACAACAGTCAAGAAATCAAATGATGTATTGCATTGGGCAAATCTGCTGCAAAATACCTCTTTAAAGTTTGAAAAAGCAAAGATGTCACTTTGATGACATCTGACCCAAACCATGCTCTTTTCAATCGCTTCATATGCATGTGAAAGTTGGACAATGAAAAAAGAAGATATAAGAATTGATGCATTTGAACCGTAGTATCGGCAAAGAATATTAAATGTATTATAGACTGCCAAAAGAACAAAGAAGTCAGTCCTAGAAGAAATACAACCAGAATGCTCCTTAGAAGCGAGGATGGTGAGACTTTGACTCACTTACTCTGGACACATTATAGGGAAAGACCCATGGCTAGAAATGGACATTATGTTTGATAAAGTAGAGGGTCAACGAAACCCAGGGAAACCCTCAGTAAGATGGATTGACACATAGTGGCAACAATGGACTCAACAGTCATGAAGATGGCACAGGACTGGACAGCGTTTCCTTCTGTTATACATAAGGTCACCATGAGTTGAAGCCAGCTTGATGGCAAGTAACAACAGCAACACGTCTATGTTGTCTGGGTTTATCCATGCGTTTACCTACTTTCTGGGGATACCCTTTACTTTACCATTCAGATAAAAATAATCTGATCCCCATCCTGGTGTTTGCAAAGGAATCCATTCTTTTCCCAGTGTATCTGTGAAAATCCCCACAAATCTCTCTGGTTACTGCTTTTTCACTTCTCCATACTCTTTAGCTAGTCGCTCCCAAGCCATAGGCAACTACTAATCTCCTTTCTGTCTCTATAGATTTCCCTATTCTGGACTTTCATATGAATAGAATCACATAATATGTGATTTTTTTGTGGCTGGCTTCTTTCACTCAGCATGATGTTTTCAAGGTTCATTTATGTTGTAGCATGGATCAGAACTTCATTTCTCTTTATTGCTGAATAATATGCCATTGTATGTATATACCACATTTGGTTTTATCCATACATCAGTTGGTGGAATTTGGGTTGTTTCTACATTTTTGTTATTAAAAATAATGCTGCTATGAGCATTTGTGTACAAGTTTTTTTGTGAACTGTTTTCATTTATTTTGGGTACATACTTAGGGGTAAAACTGTAAAATATGGTAACTCTATTTTTAACTTTTGGAGGAACTGCCTGATATTTTCCAAAGTGGCTTCACTATTTGGCATTCCTACCAGCAGTGCATGAAGATTCCAATATCTCTACATCCTCACTGTTATGGATTGAATTATGTCCCCTCAAAATATGTGTTGTAAATTCTAACCTCTATGCTTGTGGTTATAATCCCATTTGAGAATGAATTGTCTTTTGTTATGTTAATGAGGCAGGATTAGTGTAGGGTGTATCTTGAGTCAATCTCTTTTGAGATATAAAAGAGATTAAGCAAGTTAGCAAGAGAGATGGGAGACAAGAGATGTCAAGCCATATGAAGATGGCCTAGGACTGGAAGCTCAGAAGACACAAGGACCTTCCTTCAGAGCTGACAGAGAGAGAAAGCCTCCCCCTAGAGTTGGCAACCTGAATTCAGACTTCTAGCCTCCTAAACTGTGAGAAAATACATTTGCTTGTTAAAGCCACCTATGTTTGGTATTTCTGTTATAGAAGCACTAGATAACTAAGACTCTCACCAACACTTGTTATTATCTGACTTTTTTGATTATAGCCATCCTATTGTTGTTGTTACATGCCGTTGAGTTGGTTCCGACTCATAGCGACCCTATGTACAAACAGAATAAAACACTGCCTGGTCCTGTGCCGTCCTCACAATCATTGCTGTGTTTGAGCCCACTGTTGCATCCACTGTATCAGTCCAGCTCTTTGAGGGTCTTCCTTTTTTCACTGACCCTCTACCAGCACGATAACCTTCTCCCAGGACTGGTTCCCCCTGATAACATGTCCAAAGTACGTGAGACGAAGTCTCACCATCTTCACTTGTAAGGAGCATTCTGGCTGTGCTTCTTCCAAGACAGATCTGTTCATTCTTTTGGAAGTCCATGGTATATTCAGTATTCTTTGCCAACACCATAATTCGAAGACGTCAATTCTTCTTTGGTCTTCCTTATTCATTGTCCAGCTTTCACATGCATATGAGACAATTGAAAATACCATGGCTTGGGTCAAGAGCATCTTAGTACTCAAAGCGACATCTTTGTTTTTTTTTAACGCTTTAAAGAGGTCTTTTGCAAAAGATTTGCCCAATGCAATGGGTCATTTGATTTCTTGACTACTGCTTCCATGGAAGTTGATCGTAGATCCAAGTAAAATGAAATCCTTGACAACTTCAATCTTGTCTCTAATTATCATGATGTTGCTTATTGGTCCAGTTGTGAGGATTTTAATTTTTTTAATGTTAAAGTGTAATCCATACTGAAGGCTGTGGTCTTTGATCTTCATCAGTAAGTGCTTCAAGTCCTCTTCACTTTCAACAAACAAGGTCGTATCATCTGCATATTGCAGGTTGTTAATTAGTCTTCCTTCAATCCTGATGCTGTGTTCTTCTTCATATAGTCCAGTTTCTTGTATTATTTGCTCAGCATACAGATTGAATAAGCATGATGAAAGGCTATAACCCTGACACACACATTTTCTGATTTAAACCACCCAGTATCCCCCTGTTCTGTTCAAATGATCACCTCTTTGTTTAAGTACAGGTTCTGCATGAGCACAATTAAGTATTCTGGAATTCCCATTCTTTGCAATGTTTTCCATAATTTGTTATCATCCACACAGTCGAATGCCTTTGCATAGTCAATAAAACACAGGTAAACACCTTTCTGGTATTCTCTGCTTTCAGCCATAATACATCTGATATCAGCAATGATATCCCTGGTTCCAAGTCCTCTTCTGAATCCTCCTTGAATTTCTGGCAGTTCCCTGTTGATGTACCACTGTAACTATTTTTGAATTATCTTCAGCAAAATTTTACTTGTGTGTGATATTAATGATATTGTTCAATAATTTCCAAATTCTGTTGGATCACCTTTCTTTGGAACGGGTACCATCCTAGTGAGTGTAATTGCTTCTCCATTTATCATGATGTTGTTTATCAGTCCAGTTGTGAGGTATTTTGTCTTTTTCACGTTCTGATGTATTCCACAATGAAGACGATACTCTTTGACCTCCATTAATAAATGCTTCAAGTTGTCTTGAAGAAAAAATGAAGTTGTTAACGATTTTATTTTACTTGAATAAACAATCAACATGCATGGAGGCATCAGTCAAGAAATCAAATGACGTATTGCACTGGCAAGTTGTGATGGTCAAGGTTATGTGTCAACTTGGCTGGGCTATGATTCTCATTTCTTTGGCAGTTATGTAATGATGTAATTTGGCAGATATTGTACTGATTGTTCCTCCATAATGCAATCACATCCGTGACAAGATCTGATATAACGTTGTCACGGGTTGAATCATGTTCCCCACCAAAATGTGTGTATCAATTTGGCTGGACTCAAACATACCATTTCCAGTATTATGTGGTTGTCCTCCATTTTGTGATTGTAATTTTATGTTAAAGAAGATTAGGGTGTGATTGTAACACCCTTATAAGGTCACATCCCTGATCCAGTGTAAAGGGAGTTTCCCTGGGGTGTGGCCTGTGCCACCTTTTATCTTACAAGAGATAAAAGGAAAGGGAAGCAAGCAGAGCGTGGGGGACCTCATACCACCAAGAAAGCAGTGCTGGGAGCAGAGCGTGTTCTTTGGACCTGGGGTTCCTTTGCGGAGAAGCTCCTAGTCCAGGGAAAGATGGATGAGAAGGCCAGCAGACAGAGAAAGCCTTCCCCTGGAGCTGATGCCCTGAATTTGGACTTCTAGCCTACTTGACTGTGAAGAAATAAATTTCTCTTTGTTAAAGCCATCTACTTGTGATATTTCTGTTATAGCAGCACTAGGTGACTAAGACAAATGTAATCACCTCTGTGATGAGATCTGCTATGAGCAGCCATACAGTTGTAAGAGGAGTTTCCTCGGGGGTGTGGCCTTATCCAATATATATGGACATTCTGGCAAAGCTTGCTGGCTTTGGTCACTCTGGATCCTGCATCTAGCTTGTTATCATCTGACTTCTGGTTCTTGGGACACGGACTAACATATCACCTGCCGATATTGGGATTTGTCATCTCCTGCAGCTATGTGAGTCAGGAGAAGCCTCCAGCCTGATGCCTGACCCTTGGACTGGGGACTTGCTAGCCTCTACAACTGTGTGATACTTTTCCTTGAGATAAATCTCTATGTATATACACACACACATGCTTCACTGATTTTGCTTCTGTAGAGAACCCAGCCTAAGACACAAGTCTACTGCAAAAGACCTCTTTAAAGTTTGAAAAAGCAATGATTAAAAAGGTAAATCTGACCCAAGCCATGGTCTTTTCAATCACCTCATATGCATGAGAAGACTGGACAATGAAAAAGGAAGATAGAGGAAGAATTGATACATTCAAACAGTGATGTTGGTGAAGAATATTGAATATATTGCAGACTGTCAAAAAAAAAAAAAAAAAGAAACAAATCAGTCTTAGAAGAAAGACAACCAGAATGTTCCTTAGAAGTGAAGATAGTGAGACTTCAGCTGGCTTACTTTGGACATGTCATCGGGAAAAACTGATCTCTAAAAAAGGACATCATGTTTGGTAAAGTAGAGGACCAATGAAAATGAAGGAAACTCTTAATAAGATGGATTGACACAATAGCGGCAACAATGGACTCAAACATACCAATGAGCATGAAGATGGTGTAGGACTGGGCAATGTTTCATTCTGTTATACATAAAGTCCACGAGTTGGAGTCCACTCAATAGTAGCTAACAACAACAAAAACAATTAAAAAGATGAAATTAAAACCATACCAGTTGACTTGGAGAAATTCCCCCTAGGCTTTGGTTAGTGAGAAACGTAAGATGGAGAGAAACGAGCACTATATGATCCCATTTTGGTGACAAACGATACAAAATATCTCTTATGCATATTCTGGGTATGTATAAGCATTCAGCTGCTAACTAAAAGGTTGGCAGTTCGAATGCACCAGCCACTCCTTGGAAACCCTACAGGACAGTTCTACTCTGTCTTACAGGATCGCTATGAGTCTGAATTGACTCGACGGCAACAGGTTTACCCGAAGGTGGGGTAGGACAGTGGTGAGGTGGAGTGTGGGAGGGCGTAGGTTGGTGTTGTTGTTAGCTGCTACTGAGTTGATTCTGACTCATGCTGACCCAATGTGTATAGAGTAGAACTACTCCACAGGGTATTCACGGCTATGGGTCAGTTCGAACTACTAGTCAGGTGCTTAACTGTTTGCACCACTCAAGGATAGGCCAAGAAGAAAATGTTGTTGTTAGGTTCCATGGAGTTGGTTCTGACGCAAGTGACCCTGTGTGCAACAAAACAAACCATTGCCTGGTCTTGCACCATCCTCACAATGTTTGAACTCATTGTTGCAGCCACTGTGTCGATCCATCTCGTTGAGGGTCTTCCTCTTTTTTTGCTAACCCTCTACTTTACAAAGCATGATAACCTTCTCTAGAGACTGGTTCCCCCTGAGAACATGTTCAAAGTGACACAAAGTCTCACCATCCTCTGTACTTCTGGCTGTACTTCTTTCGAGAAAGATTTGTTTGTTCTTCTGGCAGTCCATGGTATGTTCAATATTCTTCACCAACACCATAATTCAAAGGCATCGATTCCTCTTAGGTGTTCCTTATTTATTGTCCAGCTTTTGCATACATATGAGGCGATGGAAATACCGTGGCTTGGACCAGGAGCACCTTAGTCCTCAAAGTGACATCTTTGCTTTTCAACATTTCAAAGCAATCTTTTGCAGCAGATTTTCTCAATGCAATACGTCATTTGATTTCTTGACTGCTGCTTCCATGGGCGTTGGTTGTGGATACAAGTAAAATGAAATCCTTGACAACTTCAATATTTTCTCCATTTATCATGATGTTGTCAGCCCAGTTGTGAGGATTTTTGTTTTCTTTATGTTGAGGTGTAGTCCATACTGAAGGCTGTAGTCTTTGATCTTCATTAGGAAGGGCTTCAAGTCCTCTTCACTTTCAGCAAGCAAGGTTACGTCACCTGCATATCTCAGGTTGTTAATGAGTCTTCCTTCAATCCTGGTGCCCTGTTCTTCTTCATATAGTCCAGCTTCTCGGATTATTTGCTTAACATACAGATTGAATAAGCATGATGAAAGGATACAACCCTGACTCACACCTTTTCTGATTTTAAACCACCCATTATCTCCTTCTTCTGTTCGAACGACTGCCTCTTGATCTATGTACAGGTTCCTTGTGAGAACAAATAAGTATTCTGGAATTCCCATTCTTCACAATCTTATCCATAATTTCTTACAATCCACACAGCTGAATGCTTTTGTGTAGTCAATAAAACACAGGTAAACATCTTTCTGTTATTTTCTGCTTTCCACCAAGATCCATCTGACATCAGCAATGGTCTGCATTTCTGGCAGTTCCCTGTCGATGTACTGCTGCAACCATTTTTGAATTAGCTTCAGTAAAATTTTACTTGCATATGATATTAATGATATTGTTCAATGATTTCCACATTCAGTTGGGTCACCTTTCTTTGGAATGGGCATGTATATTAATTTGTTCCAGTTGGTTGGCGAGGTAGCTCTCTTCCAAATGTCTTGGCATAGTCAAGTGAGCACTTCCAGTGTTGCATTCATTTATTGAAACATCTCAATGTGTATTCCATCAATTTCTGGAGCCTTGTTTTTCACCTATGCCTTCAGTGCAGCTTGGACTTCTTCCTTCAGAATCATCAGTTCTCAATTATATGCTACCTCCTGAAATGGTTGAACATTGACCAATTCTTTTTGGTGACTGTGCGTATTCTTTCCATCTTCTTTTGATGCTTTCTGTGTTGTTTCATATTTTCCCCATAGAATTCTTCAATTTTGCAACTCGAGGCTTGAATTTTTTCTTCAGTTCCTTAAGCTTGAGAAATGCTGAGCATGTTCTTCCCTTTTGGTGTTCCAACTCCTGGTCTTTGCACGTTTCATTATAATGCTTTACTTCGTCCTCTTGAGCTGTCCTTTGAAATCTTCTGTTCAGCTCTTTTGCTTCATTATCTCTTTCATTTGCTCTAGCTACTCTCCTTTCAAGAGCAAGTTTCAGAGTCTCTTCTGACATCCATTTTGGTCTTTTCTTTCTTTCCTGTCTTTTGAATGACCTTTTGCTTTCTTCATGTATGATGTCCTTGATGTCATTCCACAACTGGTCTGGTCTTCAGTCATTAAGGTTCAATGCATCAAATCTATTCTTGAGATGGTCTCTAAATTGAAGTGGGAGGTACTCAAGGTTGTACTTTGCCTCTTGTGGACTTGTTCTAATTTTTTCTTCAGCTTCAACTTGAACTTGCATATGAGCAACTGACGGTTTCTTCTGCAGTTGACCCCGTCTTTGTTCTGACTGCTGATATTGAGCATTGTTGGTTAAATGTATTGCAAATATTGTCTGCTCTGTGGTTTGTCATTTAATTCTCTTAATGGTGTCTTTTGACAAACGTTTGTAGTTTTAATGCAGTCAACTTATCAATCTTTTCTTTCAGGGTGAATGTTACATTATATTCTGTGTAAGAAGTCTTTCTTTTACTCCCGAGTCATGAACATATTCTTTTATTTTACCACTTGGCAGCTCTTTTGTTGCACATTTTGTATTCAGATCTACACTCCACTTGGAATTGATTTTTGTGTATGATGTGAAGTATAGGTTCAGGTTTTCTATGTGAATTACCCATGGAGCCAGGATCATTTTTTTGAAAAGACTGTCATTCCCCAATGCTCTTCAGTGCCACTTTTGCCATAAATCAAGTATCCAGATATGTATGGGTCAGTTTCTGGGATATCTGTTCTCTTCCATGGGCCTACTTTTCTATCATTATGTCAATACCTGCATTGTCTTAATAAGTGTAGCTTTATATTAAATCTTGCAATTGGGTACAGCAAATGTTCTCACCTTGTTCTTCTTAAGAGTATCTTGTTTTCTTGTCCCTTTGTATTTCCATATAAATTATAGAATCAGCTGGTCAATATTTACACAAAAAGTTGTTGCAGTTTGATTGGGAATGTTTTGAATTTATAGATCTATTTGAAGAAAATTGTCATCTTTACAATACCGAGTTTTCCAATCTATGAATATAGTATATCCTTTCATCTACTTAGGTCTTTAACTTCTCTCAATAGTGCTTTATAATTTTCTTTATGGAGAACTATCACATATGTATTTTTATTTAGAACTTTGTTATTTTTTATGTTATTGTAGATATCTTTTAAAAATTTAATTTTCTGTTTATCTCTGCTTTAAAGATTTTTTCTTTGGATATTGACCTGCAAGACCAGCAAGATTGCTAAATTCACTTATTACTTCTAACAATTTACTTGTAGATTATTTTAGATCTTCTACATACACAGTTATGTTTTTAAATAATGATGGTTTTGTTTCTTTTTGAGCCTTCTTTTTATTTTTCTTGTCCTCTTGTACTGGCTAGGAACAATGTTAAATGGAAATGGACAGTAGGCATTCTTATCTGGTTCCTAGTCTCAGAGGGAAAGTTTTCTGCAATCACCATATAATCTTTTCTCCTTTTTCTACTGTTGTGGTGAATTGCTGTTGTTGTTAGGTGCTTTCAAGTTGATTTTTGACTCATAGCGACCCCATGTGACAGAGTAGAACTATCCCACAGGGTTTTCTGGGCTGTAATGTTTATGGGTGCAGATCACCAAGTCTTTCTCTTGCAGAGCCACTGGATGGGTTCAAACAGCCCAACTTTTGGTTAGTAGCCCACCACTTAAGTGTTGTGCCACCAGGGCTTCTTTGTGGTGAATTACCTTGATTGATTTTTAAATGCTAGACTAACCTTGGTTTCCTGAATAAACCTAACTTTGTCTTGTTATAGTGCTAGATTCTATTTGCTAGTAATTTGTCTAGGAATTTTATATCTAGGAGAGAGATTGGCTACAGAAATTTATTTCTCGTAACGTCCTCATCAGTTTTTGATGTCAAGATTATGCTGCTTCTAAAGTGAGTTGGGAAGTCTTTCCCCTGTTATTATTGTCTGGAGGAATTGATTACTATCGGTGTTATTTCTTCCTTAAATGTTTGGGATGAGATGGAGAGCTATGGTGGATTCACGATCCCAGACCTCCATGTTTCTGTGATGGACTCCTAAAGGGAAAGAACCATATATTATCCTTCGCATTGTTTTGGATTCCCAGAGTTCTGAAAACGGCCCCCCCCATCAGCATCTTGGTTGTTGTCATGGGAGCTACCATGATGGTGTTATATGTGACTCTGCCATCTGGCCACAGCTGGTTGGCCTGGAAGGAGAGCAGCCCTTAGCTGGGCCAATCACAGTCTTTCTCAAGAAAACATGGGTGGGAATGGAGAAAGAGAGGCAGTGTAGACTGTCAGATGGAGAGTTCGAGAACCATAGGCAGATAAGGAGAGAGGGAAGTATGAGACTGGTGTGAATCAAGGCATTCAGAAGCTGAGAAAGACTGTGTTGGACATGGCCCTCGCTAATAAAAAATCCATCTTTTCAGGTTATAAAGAAGATAGAGGTGTTTGTCATCACTGCCTAGTGTCAACTCTATCAATGTATGATTTTCACGTAACCAAGTTACACTTGCTCTACCTAGCTCTGAAATTCTTTTTTTTTTTGTTGTTGTTGTACTTTAAGTGAAAGTTTACAATTCAAGTTAGTCTCTCATACAAAAATTTATACACACGTTGTTATGTGACCCTAGGTGCTTTCCCAATACTGTGACAGCACACTCCTCCTTTCCACCCTGGATTACCTGTGTCCATTCAACCAGCTCCTGACCTTCTATGCCTTCTCATCTCACTTCCAGACAGAAGCTTCCCATTTAGTCTCGTGTATCTACTTGAGCTAAGGAGCACGCTCTTCACGAATATCATGTTATGTCCCACAGTCCAATCTAATCTTTGTCTGAAGAGTTTCCTTGGGAATGGTTTTAGTTCTGGGCTAACAGAGAGTCCAGGGGTCATGTCTTCCACGGTCCCTCCAGTCTCAATCAAACCATTAAGTCTGGTCTTTTTACTAGAATTTGAATTCTGCACCCCACTTTTCTCCTGCTCCGTCAGGGGCTGTCTGTTTTGTTCCCTGGCAGGGCGGTCATTGGTGGTAGCCGGGCACCATCTAGTTCTTCTGGTCTCAGGCTGATGAAGGCTCTGGTCTATGTGGCCCTTTCCGTCTCTTGGGTGAATACTTTCCTTGTGTCTTCGGTGTTCTTCATTCTCCTTTAGCTCTGAAATTCTTCCTCTTTTAAATAATGATGTGATAAACAGGCTTATCCACAAGTTTCTGAGAATAAGCAGGATTCATTACCTAGGACAATTTCTGAGAAGGTGTGTCTGGGTAAAAGTATATACAAGTTTACATTGGTAAATATTGTAAAACTTCATCAGATTCCACTCACACAAATTTTTTGACAGTTTTTTCATCAACAAAAGATAGTGAGAGAACACTCATAGGGAGAACAAGGCTTGTGGTTAGAGAATGCGTTTATTTAGAGGCTCTTCAGGGTCTAGAGTAGACCTTGGTGGACAGAGAATCAGAGTGAGCAGGTGTTAGGAAAGAAGGCTCAGGGAAGAGGAAAAATGGTTTGGAGATCTGGGCCACCCCCAGGGGTGTCCATGAACCTGACACTAGCTGCATCTCAGATGCTACAGGTGGAGGAGGAGAGAAAAGCGAGTGGTAGGGCAGGGGGAACAGCAGGTATCTGGTGCTAACAGTGCTATTCTAGGGCACAGAGTTCATAGGGCAGGTATGGGTGTCTTAAGGCTCAGACCCTCGATGAGGCTGTAGATGAGAAGTGTGCAGGCAAGAGGGAGAGTCTTCTGGAAGGTGAGTGGGTAGGTGATTCCAAGATGGGTTAAAGCACATGAGGTGGCTCTTAGTCTCTATCAAGGTCTAGTGAGTTGAGACTGTCAGCCCCAAGTCTCAGGTGATGCTTTTCCTGAGGAAGGTCGACAAGGATTTGTTCTTCAGGATCTAGAGTGGGCACTGGGCATGACCAAGGGGACCCACATGTACTGGAGCCACTGTGGTCTGTGGCCAGAGCTTTAGATCTTGCACTGGCAGCAAATGGGGACACAGCAGCTAGGCTTGCAGCAGCTAGACTGACAGCAGGATTGTCCACAGCCTGAGGAGCAGCAGCTGGGCTTGCAGGAGCTGGACTGACAGCAGGATTGTCCACAGCCTGAAGAACAACAGCAAGGTTTGCAGCAGCTGAACTGGCAGCAGCTGGGCTTACAGCAGCTGGACTGACAGCAGCCACAAGAACCACAGCCTCCACA
>NW_004444180.1:1652946-1656268 GCF_000243295.1 Trichechus manatus latirostris
TGCTGCCCCCACATGAGACACAGCCCCCCTTGCTACCCTCACATGAGCCATAGCGCCCCTTGGTACCCTCACAGGAACCACAGAGCCCCTTGCAGCCCCCACACGAGCCACAGCTGGAGCAGGAACAGGCTGGCACACAGCAGCACACAGGCTTGCAGCAGCAGACGGGCACACAACAGCTGGAGCCACAGCCCCCACAGCCCCCACAGCCTCCGGAACAGCCACAGCTGCCCATGATTCTGGTGGGTTCAGGATGGGTTTGGTCAGAGGAGCAAGTAGAGAGGAAGGTGTTCAGGTGTGGAGTCTTCTGAGCCAGTCGCCCTTATATCCCTGCCGTGGGATCTGAGTGGGCTCATATCGACTTCCTTCTGCCTGCTTAAGCCATTTATCCTGAGTCCTGGTGTGTGTGTGTGTGTGTGTGTGTGTGTGTGTGTGTGTGTGTGTGTGTGTGTTTTCCTGCTCCATAGCCTCCCATTAGCGCTAACATCCCCTTTCTCAGGTTTCTAAATTTGGTCTCTTCCCAAATATTTGGTTCATATTAATAGAAATTCATTTCTGGTTTCTTGGCTTTTCTGGGATTTTTCTAGGGTTGGGACACCTGTCAGTTCTTAGATGTGTGTTATTCTCTCTTCCTCACTTCAAATGAAGCTCAGGCCCTCCCTTACATTCAGCTTCCTTTGGCCCAGGTGCCTGTTCTCCCCAGGAGGGCCAAACAACAGGTAGGCTGATGTAAAGAGGAGGTGACCAGGGGTGGATTATCCAATAGGCAAGGTAAGCACGGTGCTTACCTTGCTTACCAGATCACCTGTAGTGAACAATTTCACACTTTTTTTTTTTAACCACATCAAAGATTCTGCTTCTATGTATGGGCTGGCATCTGTCTCTCTCCCAACCCCACAGCACCTTCCTACAAAATCAAAGCCTCTTTTCAAATTTACAGTCCCTGACAGGGACAGACTACCCAGTAAGCAAGGTAATCATGGGTGTGCTTGAAATTTCAATTTCACATGAAATTGGTCACTACAGATTAGTAAGTAAGCACAAGTAAGCCTGTGCTGACCTTGCTTACTGGGTAATTCACCCCCAGAGGTGTCCCATGTTCAGTCCTAAACCCTAGAATCCCTGCCTTTATAGATTATTGTCTTCTAATCTTAATTTCAAAATAAACTTTCGGGGATACTTTACTACTAATTTGTTACTTTAAACTAATTTTTATTTCTTATCAACATAATAAACATGTAATTTTAAAAGACAAATAGCACCAGAAATCATATAATGAAAATCAGCTGTTTCAACGGCTGCCTTTTAGTACTTTTTAGTCTCTTTCTGTAGAGGGAGCCACTTCAGCATTGTAGCATTTTCTTCTGGTGTTTACCATATTTTAAAGCAGTATATCATCGTGTCAATTGAAGAGGAATGGCATTGCAGTCATCGTCAAAAAGAACAGTTCAAGATTTATCCTGAAGTACATCACTGTCAGTGATAGGATAATATCCATACACCCACAAGGAAGACCAGTTAATACGACTATTATTCAAATTTATGCATAAACCACTAAGGCCAAAGATGAAGAAATTGAAGATTTTTACCAATTTCTGCAGTCTGAAATTGATCAAACTTGCAATCAGGACGCATTGATAATTACTGGTGATTGGAATGTGAAAGTTGGAAACAAAGAAGAGGGATTGGTAGCTGGAAAACATGGCCTTGGTGATAGAAATGATGCTGGAGGTCGCATGATAGAATTTTGCAAGACCAACGACTTCTTCATTGCAGACACCTTTTTTCAACAATGTAAACGGCGACTATACATGTGGACCTTGCCAGATGGAATATACAGGAATCTAATCTACTACGTCTGTGGAAAGAGATGATGGAAAAGCTCAATATCATCAGTCAGAACAAGGCCAGGGATCGACTGTGGAACAGACCATCAATTGCTCTTGTGCAAGTTCAAGTTGAAACTGAAGAAAATTAGAACAAGTCCACAAGCGCCAGAGTAAGACCTTGAGTATATCCCACCTGAATTTAGAGACCATCTCAAGAATAGATTTGAACCACTGAACACCAATGACCCAAGACCACAGGAGTTGTGGAATGACATCGAGGACATTATATATGAAGAAAGAAAGAGGTCATTAAAAAGATAGGAAAGAAAGAAAAGACCAAAATAGATGTCAGAAGAGCCTCTGAAAGTTGCTCTTGAACATCGAGTAGCTAAAGCTAAAGGAAGAAATGATGAAGTAAAAGAGCTGAACGGAAGATTTCAAAGTGTGGCTTAAGAAGACACAGAAAGTATCATAACAAAATATGCAAAGACCTGGAGATAGAAAACCAAAAGGGAAGAACACTCTCAGCATTTCTCAAGCTGAAAGAACTGAAGGAAAAATCAAGCCTCGAGTTGCAATATTGAAGGATTTTACAGGGAAAATACTAAAAGATGTAGGAAGCATCAAAAGAAGATGGAAGGAATACACAGAGTCACTGTACCAAAAAGAATTGGTTGACATTCACCCATTTCAGGAGGTAGCATATGATCAGGAACCGATGGTACTGAAGGAGGAGGTCCAAGCCACACTGAAGGCACTGGGGAGAATGAAGGCTCCAGGAATTGATGAAATACCAACTGAGATGTTTCAACAAACCACTGCAGCTCTGGAAGTGCTTACTGGTCTATGCCAAGAAATTTGGAAGACAGCTGCCTGGCCAACTGACTGGAAGAGATCCAAATTTGTGCCCATTTCAAAGAAAGATGATCGAACAGAATGCAGAAATTATCGAACAGTATCATTAACATCACACACAAGCAAAATTTTGCTGAAGATCATTCAAAAGCAGTTGCAGAAGCGCATCAACAGGGAACTGCCAGAAATTCAAGCAGGATTCAGAAGAGGATGTGCAACTAAGCATATCATTGCTGATCTCAGATGGATCCTAGCTGAAAGCAGAGAATACCATAAAGATGTTTACCTGTGTTTTATTGACTATGCAAAGGCATTCGACTGTGTAGATCATAACAAATTATGGATAACACTGTGAAGAATGAGAATTCCAGACACTTAATTGTGCTTATGGGTCAAGAGGCAGTTGTTTGAACAGAACAAGGTGATACTTTGTGGTTTAAACTCAGGAACAGTGTGCAGATGACACAACCTTGCTTGCTGAAAGAGAAGAGGACTTGAAGCACTTACTGATGAAGATCAAAGACTACAGCCTTCAGTATGGTCCTCAACATAAAGAAAACAAAAATCCTCACAACTGGACCAATAAGCAACACCATGATAAACAGAGAAAAGATTGAAGTTGTCAAGGATTTCATTTT
>NW_004444180.1:1664581-1668762 GCF_000243295.1 Trichechus manatus latirostris
CTGGCCGGTTCAGTCACTCACGTGTGGTACAGCTGGGCAGGTCTAGCTGAAGAGGAGCCACTGGGACGGGTTGTTTGTGGCCCTCACTGCAGCCACCAGGACGGTCGGTAGTCAGTGCTGGGCAGGTTCCAAGTCTATTTTATCTGAGATTAGAATTGCCACTCCTTCTCTTTTTTGGTAGTTGTTAGCTGGAGTGGGGACAGGCTGGCACACAGCAGCACATGGGCTTGCAGCAGCAAACAGGCACACAGCAGCTGGAGCTGCAGCCCCCACAGCCCCCACAACCCCCGCAGCCCCCGCAGCCCCCGGAACAGCCACAGCAGCCCATGATTCTGGTGGGTTGAGGATGGGTTTGGTCAGAGCAGCAGGTGAGAGGAAGGTGTTCAGGTGTGGAGCCTCCTGTGCCAGGAGCCTTATGTCCCTCCCTGGGACTCATGTAGAATCCCTGGTGACTTCTCGTTCCTGTTTACACTACCTCTCCAGCGCCATACTTTGTTTTCTCCTTGTCCAAGTCCTCCTACTGGCTCAGTCTAGCATCCACTTTCAGTTTTCTAAATTTGGCTTCTTCTGCTCTTTGTTGGCCCCTATAACTAGAAATTCATCTGGTCTTGTGTGAAGTCTCCCTGGCATCTCTAGGAACTGGCTTTTTTTGCTCACTGCAGGTGACATGCAGCAGCTCCTGCAAGACTAGGACCCCAGCACATCCTGTCCTCAGCGATCCCTGGCTGTCTTCGTTCTCAGCAGCTGCTACCGCAGAAGAGGCAAAGGCCTACCGTTGGGGGCAGAGGGGAGACACCATTATTCAGTCCCAGTGCCCAGAACCCAATTCCTGTACTAAGAATTTAGATTCACTGCTAATTTTCAGTGGATTTTAGACTAATTTTATAATTTAGAAATGAATTTTTATTTATTTTTTATCAAAGTAATATATACAGTTTTAAAAAGGCAAACGGTACTAAGAGTCTCATAATGGAAAATGGTGTCCCCGCCCTGTCCCCTCCTCTCTCCCAGGTGCTCTCTGAGACTACATTCAGTGCTCTCTGTCTGGGCGTGGGTGCCCGCACAGCCAGCGGCCACTAGGTGTCTCCACTTAGATGTCTGACTGGCACCTCAGACTTCACCTCTCCCATCCTCACGTTCCGCTCAGACCTGCTGCACCCCCAGAAAAGACCAGTTGCCACGGAGTTGATCCTGACTCATGGCGACGCCTTGTGTGCCAGAGTAGAACTGTGCTCCACAGGTTTTTTTAAATTAAATTTCACAGCTGCTATATTTTGATTAGCTAAATTTTCTGTTAGGTTTTTAACACATTAAACATCCTGACATGACGTGTTCTTTCCGCCTATGTTTTTAAATTTTTTAAAAATTTTATTGTGATGAAAATACACACAACAAAACATACACCATCTTGATAATTTTGTACATGCACAATCCAATGACATTGATTACGTTCTTCAAGTTGTGCAACTTTTCCAAAATTTTGGTTTCCTTTTCCAAATTCCATAGTGTTTTCAATGGCTGATTTTTCAGAAGTAGATCACTAGGCCTTTCTTTTGAGGTGCCCCTGGGTGGACTCAAACCTCCAACTTTTTAGTTAGCAGCCAAGTACTTAACCGTTGCCACCACTCAGGGACTCCACCTCCTCCAGATTTCCCCTAAAAGGTAACTTCATCCTTCCAAGTGCTCCCAAGGGCTAAAAACCTTGGGTGTCCCTCTTCTCTTACATGGCACATTCTTTTTATCTCTTTATCCCATTGACTCTGCCTTCAACGACATCCAGTACTCGCCTGCTCCCCTTCCTCCCCTTCCTCACTGCACCACCGCCCACACTGGCATGGGCCCCTGCTATCTCTCACTTGGGTTGCATCAAGAGCTTCTTCACTTGCCTCTGTGCTTTGGCTCTCCTCCCTTCCATTCTCAACGCAGCAGCAGAAATGATACTTTAATGTGTTTGCGTCTTAGTCTTCTGTGAAAAACATTCCAATGACATCTTGTCCTGCTCAGAGTAAAATCCAGTCTTCTCAGGGGTCTGTTGTTGTTCGTGGCCATCAAGTTGGCCCTGACTCATGGCACCCCAGTGTACAAGAGAACAAAATGCTACCTGGTCCCAAGTCATCTTCATGATTGTTGGTAATCAAACAATGTTCCATTGTGATCTATACATAGAGCTTTCACTGGCTGATTTTTGGAAGTAGATCACTAGGCCTTTCCTCCTAGTCTGTCTTAGTCTGGAAGCTCTGCTGAAACCTGTCCACGATGGGTTACCCTGCTGGTATTCGAAATACTGGTGGCACAGCTTCCAGGGTCACAGCAACGCTCCAGCCACCACAGTATGACACACTGACAGATGGGGGCTGGTTCAATGTTCTACAAGACCAGAGATGATCTGGCTCTCCCTTTGCGATCTCACCTGCTATCAATCTCCCTCTCGCTCTCTTGTTTCCAGCCACACCACGTCCTAGATGTTTCCAACTCACCAGCACATGCGCCCTTACATCTTCTGCACTTGCTGTCCCCCGGCTTCCTCCCTCCTTCAAATTTTTGCTCAAATGATATTGTCTCTGTAAAGTCTTACTTCCATGCCTTTTGAGAAACAATAACCATTACCTTATACCAGTCTTCTGTTCTCCCTACCCCCTTCCCTTGCTTTCTTCTGTAATTTCTCCATAACATTTCTCAACCCTGACATTCTATTTACTGATTTACTTATCTATCTCTTTCTTTATTGCCTTCTCCCATTCTTTCTCCCTGAATACAAGCTCAATGAGTTGGCTCCAACTCATGGTGAACCCTTGTGTGTTAGAGTAGAACTGCTTCATAGGGTTTTAAATGGCTGATTTTTTGGAAGTAGATAGCCAGCCCTTTCTTCTGAGGTGCCTCTGGGTGGACTTGTACCTCCAACGTTTTGGTTAGCAGCTGAGCTCCTTAACCGTTTGTACCACCCAGGGACTCCAAACTCTATGAAGGCACAAATATTTTGTTCTCTGCTGTCTTCCCAGAACTTTGAATGGTGCCTAACACATAAAAGGTGTGCCGTAATGAATGAATTAATAAATTTTGATGGAGTTTTGGGAAACGAATATATTTACTTTTAAATAAACTTTTATTGAAGTATGCCAGTCATACAGTGGAGCCCTGGTGGTGCGGTGGTTAAGTGATACGGCTGCTAACCAAAAGGTTGGCAGTTCAAATCCATCAGCCGCTCCTTGGAAACCCTATGGGACAGTTCTTCTGTGTCCTCTAGGGTCGCTATGGGTTGGAATCAATTCGACGGCAATGGGTTTTAGTCATACAGTAAAATGAAAAATTATAAGTGTACAAATCGTGAAGTTATTACAAAGTGAACACAACTTTGTAATCACTACACATGTCAGGAACTAGAACATTTCTCACCCCCAGAAGCACCCCCAAAACACCTTCC
Source organism: Trichechus manatus latirostris (assembly GCF_000243295.1). NCBI lineage: Eukaryota > Metazoa > Chordata > Mammalia > Sirenia > Trichechidae > Trichechus > Trichechus manatus. The sequence continues at coordinate 1,668,003 of NW_004444180.1, forward strand.
CAAATATCACCTTCTCTTTCCTGACCCAAGCCACGATATTTTCAATTGCCTCATATACATGCTGGACAATGAATAAAGAAGATCGAAGAAGAATTGATGTCTTTGAATTATGCTATTGATGAAGAATAATTGAATATACCATGAACTGCCAGAAGAACAAACAAATCTATCTTGGCAGAAGTACAGCCAGAAAACTCCTTAGAAGGGAGGATGGTGAGACTTCAAGTACTTTGGACATGTTATCAGGAGGGACCAGTCCCTGGAGAAGGACATCATGCTTAGTAAAGAGTCAAGTGAAAAAGAGCAAGATTCTCAACCAGATGGACTGACACAGTGGCTGCAACGATAGGCTCAAATATAACGATTGTGAGGATGGTGCAGGACGGGGCAGCGTTTTGTTCTGTTGTACACGGGATCGCTATGAGTCAGAACCAACCTGGCAGCACCTAACAGCAACAACAACGATCAGTTGACTTTAAGATAAGGAGATTATCTGGGTGGGCCTGACCTAATCACATGAGCCCTTTTAAAACAAAGAATGCAGAAGAGGAAGTCAGAAATTCAAAATGTGAGAGGCATTCTATGCAGGAGAGATTCTCCTTTGCTAAGATGGATGAGACCACGCCCGACCAAGAGCCAGCAAGACAACAGAGACCCTAGTCCTACAACAGCAAGGAACTCAAGTCGGCCAACGACAGGAGTGATCTTGGAAGAGGACCCCAAGCTCCAGGTGAGAAGGCAGTCAACCAACGCCTTGGTT
>NW_004444180.1:1669754-1689174 GCF_000243295.1 Trichechus manatus latirostris
CTGACCTCAGCCTCTTTTCCTTCCTGATTTAAAGCTATCGGTTCAACCGCCCTGCAAGTGCTCCTTCAGCAGTATTCCTTCAGTCTGATCCAGAGTATTTTCATCACTGCTTAGCTCCAACCTTGATCGAATTTCCGTTACGATTTATTCTTCTAACTCCAGCTAGTTTAGAATGTCTCTTTTTTTCAGACTTAAAAATGCATTTTTGGTTATCTTGTTGCTGTTTTGGTTTTGTTAGAAGAGAGAAACTGAGGGACAGGAGTTGACAGATTCCTCTGAGTATATAGGAACACTCACAAAGACCACCGGCCAAAGTGAAATGCAGCCAAGAACAGAGAAAAGACAGAATGCAGAGACAGGTAATCATAAAATCGCCAACCCCTCCAGGAAAGACAACTGTGAGAACCGTGATGCCGTTTCAAGTTAATCTTGAACAAAGAATTTAACTTTGGACAATTTCAAATGAAGGGGCCCACCAAAACCAAAAGCCAGACTCGTTGCTGTCGAGTCGATTACAGCTCACAGGACAGAGGAGAACTGCCCCGTAGGGTTTCCAAGGAGCAGCTGGTGAATTCGAACTGCTGAACTTTTGGTTAGCAGCTGAGCTCTTAAGTACTGCGCCACCCGGGGCTCCAAAGGGGCCCACAGAAATCAGCAACCAACCTGGCGTCAGCTGGTCTCAGAAAGGGGCTGGTTTCAATCAATCACGCTGAGACTAGCCAATGGCTTCTGCTGTTTCCCGTCTTCTCCTTAAAAGCCTCATTGTAAGGAGCCTGCATTCAGCCATTTGTACTTTTAGAAACAAAAGGGTCTCCCTGTATGCATACAGAATAACTGCTCGAATAAACCCTTTATTATTTATCTGTAAGGAACTTTGGTGGAGCAATGGTTAAAGTGCTCAGCTGCTAACCGAAAGGTGGGCAGTTTGGACCCACCAGCCGCTCCACGGGAGAACAGAATTGGCAATCTGCTCCTCTAAAGATTGCTGTTGTTGTTGTTGATGGGTGCTGTTGAGTCTCTTCTGACTCATAGCAACCCCGTGTACTACAGAACAAAACTCTGCCTGGTCCCGTGCCATCCTCACAAGCGTTGTTATGCTTGAGCCCATTGTTGAAGCCACTGTGTCAATCCATCCTGTTGAGGGTCTTCGTCTCTTTCGTTGATCCTCTACTTTACCAAGCATGACGTCCTTCTCCAAGGTCTGGTCCCTCCTGATAACACATCCAAAATATGTGAGATGAAGTCTCCCCATCTTTGCTTCTAAGGAACATTCTGGCTTTACTTCTTCCAAGACAGGTTTGTTCATTCTTCTGGCAGTCCGTGAAATATTCAATATTCTTCGCCAACACCATAATTCAAAGGCATCAGTTCTTCTTTGGTCTTCCTTCTTCATTGTCCAGCTTTTGCATGCATATGTTAATACCTATTAAAGTCAATTGTTGTGTTTTGAGTGAAGAGGGCAAATCAATCTCAAACCCATACTGACTGGGAGTCTGCTATAGCAATTTTGATAACTGGTTAGGCAAGTCACTACTAATCTTTTTCAGAATTGTTTGGTTCCTCTTGGACATCAGTTCTTTTTTGTAAACTCACTTTACGGAGTGCCTTAGCATTATCTCACTGGAATTATAATAGGAATATATTAATTTTGCTATAATTCACATACAAACTTAAAGAATTTAATTATTTCCATCCAGAAACAAAGTATGTGTTTCCATTTATTTGAGTGTTGTATATTTCATCAATGACATTTTAAGGTATTATTTATATAGGTTCTGTACCATTTCTGTTTAATTAATTCTCATAGGTTTTATAGTTTTTCTCACTATGGTGAAAGATATATTTAAAATTTTTATTCCCAACTGGTTATTACCAGTATAAAGAAAAAATATGGATTTGTGTATATTTATTTTATATCTAGCCATTTTACAACATACTCTTAGTAATTTTGGTAGCTTTTAAAAAATAGTGTTTGTGGTAGGCGGAATAATGGTCCCCTGTTATGGATTAAACTGTGTCCCCCAAAAATGTGTGTCAACTTTGCCAGGCCATCATTCTCAGTATTGTGTCATTGTCCACCATTTTGTGATTGATGTGATTATCCCATGTGCTGTAAATCTTCACTTCTATGATTTTAATGGGGCAAAATTAGAGGAAGTTATGTTAATGAGGCAGAATTAGGTTGTATCTTGAGTCAATATCTTTTGAGGTATAAAAGAAAGAATCCAACAGAGAGGAGAGGGACCTCATACCATGCAGATAGAAGCACCAGGAGCAGAGCACATCCTTGGGACCCAGGGTCCCTTCACTGAGAATCTCCTAGACTAGGGGAAGGTTGTTGACAAGGACCTTCCCCTAGAGCCGACAGAGAGAAAGCCTTCCCCTCGAGCTGGTGGCCTGAATTTGGATGTCTAGCCTCCTAAACTGTGAGAGAATAAATTTCTGTTTATTAAAGCCATCCACTTGTGGTATTTCTGCTATAGCAGCATTATATAACTATGACACCTCACAAATGTCCATATCTAGTCCCCAGAAGCCATGAATATGTTATGTTACATGGCAAAGGGGAATTAAGTTTGCAGATGGAATTAAGGTTGCTAATCAGTTGCCCATGAGATGGGGAGATTATCCTGAATTATCTGGGCAGGACCCAACATAATCACCAAAAAAAAAAAAAAAAACAACAAAAAACCAAACCCATTGCTGTTGAGTTGCTTCCAACTCATAGCAACCTTATAGGACAGACTAGAACTATATAATCACAAGAGTCCTTAAATGTGGAAGAGGGAGACAGAAGAGTCAGTGTCAAGAGTGATGTGAGAGAGAATTCACTGACTATTGCTGTCTTTGAATATGAAAAGAGGCCACGAGCCAAGAAATGGGGGCCAGTCTCTAGAAGCTGGAAAAGGAAAGAAAACGAATTTTCTCCTAGAGCCTCCAGAAGGAATTTGACCCTGCCAACACCTTGATTTTAGTCCAGTGAGACCCATACCAGACTTCTGATCTTGAGAAAGGTGAGGTAATAAACATAGGCTGTTTTTAGCCACCAGTTTAGTGATGATTTGTTACAGAAGCAATGGGAAATGAAGATAAGATTCCTTGGACATTGTAGGTGTAAAATGATGTCATTAAAAAGAAGAAAACATGTCTCTTATTTTTCAATATTTAAACCAAATGACTGTATTATCTAGACTACTCAAAAATACAACTAATATTGGCAGACATTATTGTAGTTCTGCAAGATCACAACCATTAAAAACCCTATAGAGCACAGTTCTAGTCTGACACGCATAGGGTTGCAATGAGTTGGAATTGACTTGATAGTAACTGTTTTTTTTTTTTTTTTAAATTATCTAGGCTACACAAAAATATGACTAACATTGGCAGGTATTATTGTCTTATTCCTTATTTTAATGGGTGTGACTTTAAGTACTTTGTCATTTAGCAAAGAAATGTTCATTCATCAGTATGTGGTGAAAAGGCCAAATGAAAGAGTCACGCAATGAATGAGATTTGTTTGTAGTGATGGAAATTTTTATTGAAAGGAAATTTGATTGTATATTAACATACAAATATGGAACCCTATTGGAAAGAAGGGAGCCTCTTGCTCCCCTAGGCTGGGTTATATGGTGGTAGGAAGAAGTAGCTTGGATGAGGTCAGGGGTGGTGTTTTTTCTTATTGAGAAGCCAGATGGCAGATGTTTTGGCAAGCCTCTGGTAGACCCATAACATGGGGGCCAGTTCCTGGAAGGGGAAGATAATGGCCCTCAGAAGGGTTAGAAAGGCCAGCTGTGGCCACTTGCTTCTTAGAGGGCTCTTGGTGAGCACTAGACCGTGCCCTTGCCTGAAGTGAGAGTCTCTCCCAGGATGGTCACTCAGGTGAATGGTGTTTGATGTGCTGGATACAGGCAAAAGCAGAAGACAGGTCTGCAGGATGCCAGAGGCCTCACCAGAGGTAGCAGCTGGGAGAGCTCAACTGAAAGCTGGCCATTACATCAGATCTTGAACTGGCAGCAAACAGGGACACAGCAGCTGGATTGGCAGCAGCTGGGTTTGCAACAGCTGGACTGGCAGCAGGATTGCCCACAGCCTGGAGAGTAGCAGCAAGGTTTGCAACAGCTGGACTGGCAACAGCTAAATGAGCCACAGCTACCACAGGATCCACAGACCCCTTTGCAGCCACCAGATGAGCCACAGCCCCCCTTGCATCTGCCACAGGAGCCACAGCCCCCCTTGCAGCCCCCACAGGATCCATAGCCCCCTTTGCAGCCCTCACATGAGCCTCAGCCCCCCTTGCTGCCTCCACAGGAAAAACAGCCACCCTTGCTGCCCCCACAGGAAACACAGTGCCCCTTGCTGCCCCCACATGAGCCACAACTGGAGCAGGAACAGATGGGCACACAGCAGCACACAGGCACACAGCAGCTGGAGCCACAGCCCCCATAGCTGGAGCCGCAGCCCCCACAGCCTCCAGGGCAGCCACAACAGCTCATGACTGTTTTGTGTTGAGGATGAGTTTGGGCAGAAGAGCAGGTAGAGTTGGAAGTGATGGAATGTGGAGTGTCCTGTTCCAGGTGCCCTTATACACCTGCCCAGGGTGTATGCTGGCCACCTGGTGACTTCCTTGTGCCTTTAGGCTATTTCCCCTCGGACATCCTTTTGCTTGTTGTCTTCTTTTCCCTGGGTTCCTGTTGTCTGGGGCCACTCTCTACTTTCTTAGCTTCCTAAATTTGGCCTCTTCCTCATCTGTGCTGGGCTTCTGCTCTAGCTCACCTGAGATCCTGGAAGGATCCCTGGAAGTTTATCACCTGACCTTTGTGCTGACTTCATGTGACCCATGGATGGCACCATTGTGATCAGGTTGTCTTACGCTTGTCCTATTGAGACTTTTACTCCTGGGTACACTTAATTTATTATTATTATTGTTTTTTACTTGTCATAGTAGGCTAATTAATGACCTCCAAAGATATCAGGTCATAATCTCTGGAACCTGTAAATGTTATCTCATTTAGAAAAAGTGTCTTTGCAGATGTGATTAGGTTAAGGATTTTGGGATGAGGAGATTATACTCAATAATCTAGATGGGCCCTAAATGTTACCACTTGTATCCTTGCAAGGGGAGGCAGAAGGAGATTTGACCACACAGAGGAAAAGGTAATGGGAAGACAGAGTGGAGAGAGATTTATAGATGTTGGCCTTGAAGATTGGAGTGATGTGGCCACAAGCCATGAAATGCTGGCAGTCATATAAAGCTGGAAGAGGCAAGGAACTATTCCCTTAGAGTTTTCAGAGGGATCACAGGCCTGTGACATCTTGATTTCAGCCCAGGGGCACTGATTTTAAAAGTATTCTTTCCAGAACTGTGAGAAAATAAATTTCTGTTGTTTTTAAGAAGCCACCAGGTTTATGGTAATTTGTTGCAGTAGACACAGAAAACTAATACATAACATGGTACTAAGGGTGGAGTGTTGCTGTAACAAGTACTTAAAAATGTGGTAGTGTGTTTGAAATTGGATAATGGGCAGAGACTGGAAGAATTTTGAGGTGCATGGTATAAAAAGCCTAGATTGCTTTAAACAGAATGCTGTTAGCAGTATGGATGCTACAGATGCTTTTGGTGAGGGTTCAGAAGAAAATGAGGAACATGTTATTGGAAACTGGAGAAAAGACAATCCTTGTTATCGAGTGGCAGAAAACTTAGCTGAATTGCATCCTTCATTTGTGTTGAAAAAAGAACTTATAAGTGATCAACTTGTATACTTAGCTGAGGAAATTACCAAGCAAAATGTTGAAGGCACAGCCTGGCTTCTTCTTGTTGCCTATAGTAAAATGCGAGAAGAAACAGATACATTGAGGAAGGAACTGTTAAGCAAAATGGAACCAGCACTTGATGGTTTGGGAAATTCCAAGCCTATCCACATCGCAAAGGATGATGAAATTGGGATACTCACTGTTAGTAAAGTGTGCTCTGGAGAGAAGGCCAACGATGTGGTTGGACAACCTTTGGCTTGTGCTGAAGAAAGTAGGTGTGTGACTTATGGATCACCTCAGCCATCTCAGCAGAAGCCAGGATAGAGATGGGGTTGTTCAGGAAAGACCTATATAGGACACTTTTGTCTATTGGTGTGAATCCTTGTGACATACAGAGGAGACCCACAAGTTTTTTGAGAATGTTATATCAGCAGAAACACTGCCAGATTGGAGTGAAAGGGGCAGTGATATGGATTGAATTATGTCCCCCCAAAATATGTGTTGGAATCCTAACCCCTATACCTGTGACTGTACTCCCATTTGAAAACAGGCTCTTCTTTGTTATGTTAATGAGGCCATATCAGACATGTCTTAAACCTACTCACTTTTGAGTTATAAAAAGAACATATTAGGCACAGAGAAGAAATTACAAATGGGAGAAAGATAGAGACCAAGTGGAGATCTCCAAGGAATACAGAGAAGAATGCTAGAGAGGCAGAGACAAAGGCTTTTCCCCAGAGAGGATAGAAAGAGCCTTCCCTTAGAGCCAGTACCTTAAAATCAGTCTTCTAGCCTCCTAATCTTTGAGAAAATAAATTTATGTTTGTTAAAGCCATCCACTTGTGGTATTTTTATTATACCAGCACTAAGAAACTAAAACAGACAGAGTGGGAATGAAATGAAGGGACGCTATTGGATTCCCAAAAGTCTAAGGCAGGAAACAGGTACTTATCTGCCCATATGTGCTGCCTTTCAAGAAGAAGAAAGAATGACTTCAAGGGCAAAGCAGAGGATGTGAAGGTATAGAGAGTGGAGCTGAGGGCACAGGGGGTGAAGGTTTGACCAACACAGAATTACTTCTAGGCCTTAAAACCTAATGGATTTTTCTCACCTGGATTTAAAAATTGCTTTGGACTGGTGACCCCTTTCTTTCTTCTGCTTTCCCCCCTTTGGATTAAGAATGTCTATAACTCTTAACCTAAACCTGCCCCACCACTGTATTTTGGGAACAGATAACATGTTCTCTAGTTTCACAGGCCCACAGATGGAGAGAGATTTTGCTCCAGGGTCTCACTCATACCTGATATAGATGATTAAATTTGGGAGTTTCGAGTTAGTAATATTTAGATGACATTTTGAACTTGAGTTTATGTGTAACGGGTTGATACTTTTGGGGTTGTTGGGATGGGGTGAATATATTTTGCATATGGGACATGTCTTAGTTATCTAGTGCTGCTATAACAGAAATACCACAAGTGGGTGGCTTTAACAAACAGAAATTTATTCTCTCACCGTCTAGTAGGCTAGAAGTCTGAATTCAGGGTGCCAGCTCCAGGGGAAGGCTTTCTCTCCATGTCAGCTCTGCAGGAAGGTCTTTGTACTTAATCTTCCCCTGGACTAGGAGCTCCTCAGGGCAGGGAACCCGGGTCCAAAGGGCGCACTCTACTCTAGGCATTGCTTTCTTGGTGGTATGAGGTCTCCCTGTATCTCTACTGGTTTCTCTCTTTTATATCTCAAAAGAGATTGGCTTAAGACTCAACCTATCCTTGTAGATTGAGCCCTGCCTCATTAACATAACTGCCTCTAATCCTGCCTCATTTACATCATAGAGGTAGGGTTTATAACACATAGGGAAATCACATCAGATGACAAAATGGTGGATAATCATAATACTGGGAATCCTGGCCTAGCCAAATTGACACACATTTTGGGGGAACACAATTCAATTCATTACAGGACAGAAGTGAGTTTTTGGAGGACAGAGGGTGGACTGTCATAGGCTGATAAATGGCCACCAAAGATATCATGCCTAATCTCTGGAACCTGTAAATGTTACCCTATTTAGAAAAAGGGTTTTTACAGATGTGATTACATTAAGGATATTGAGATGGGGAGATTATTCTGGGGGGCCCTAAATGCAATTACATGTATTCTTATAAGAAGGAGGCAGAGGAAGATCTGACCACACTCAGAGGAGACAGCAGTGTGAAGACAGAGCGAAGGGAGAGTGATAGATTTGAAGATGCTGGCCTTGAAGATTGGAGTGATGTGGTCACAAACCAAGAATGTTAGCAGCCACCAGAAGCTGGAAGAGGCAAGGAACAGGTTCTCACCTAGAGCCTCCAGAGGGAGCATGGCCGTGCCAACACCTTGGTTTCCGCCTAGTGAAACTGATGTGGAACTTCTGGCCTCCAGAAATGTGGGAGTCTATTTTTTTTTTTAAATTGTGCTTTAGATGAAAATTTACAGAGCAAATTAGTTTCTCATTAAACAATTAATACACATATTTTTTTCGACCCCATGAGATGTCAACACTCTCCCCTTATCGACCTTGGGTTCCTCATTTCCATTCATCCAGCTTTCCTGTCCCCTCCTGCCTTCTGGTCCTTGCCCCTGGGCTGGTGTGCCCATTTAGTCTCGTATACATGGTTGAGCTACGTGTGTTATTGTTTGTTTCATGGGCCCGTCTAATCTTTGGATAAAGGGTGAACCTCAGGAGTGACTTCAGTACTGAGTTAAAGGGGTGTCTGGGGGCCATACTCTCGGGGTTTGGAAGACCATATTTCTGTTGGTTTAGGCTACCAAGTTGTGATGATTTGTTACAGCAGGCACAGAAAGCCAATGCACATATAATGCATGTTCTTTGTACAACAACCACCTGATCTTTGCAGAAAAATAATAATTGAAAATTAAGGAAGAAAACAAATTACTCATAATCCTTTCACTTAGCGTTATTTCTTGTTAATATATATATATTTTTTGTTATTTTCCCCAAACATCTACGTATTTGCATCTGTGAAACCAAGTGTTTCCGTATTTCAGCAGTTCTGTTTTGTTCACCGTCTGTTGGGATGTAAGAGTGTGTTTATAACACCTTTCTCTTCTCCCCTGAGTTCAAAGCCAGTGTACTCAGACAGATAGAGATCAACACTCCCCTCCACTGCAGCGAAGCTGTCTGGAGGCAGGGGCGTTAGGATGGCCAGTTGAGTGGCTTGCTGATCTTTTATTTCAGAATTAGACAGGCTTTGCCCATTTCAGACTGAGCTGCACAATCACAGGGCATTTGGGGCCTGCCTCCTGAAAGCGTAGCACATGGAGGAACAAAGACTGTGGCTTACTATCACCAGGCCGACTGGGAAGAAAGAAGAGGAGTGAGTCAACATGCACTGCCCAGTGGTCATGCCCTGCCTGGCCCGCAGGGAGAAACAAGGGGTTAGGCACATTGGGACTGGGCAGGCTGTGGCTCCTGTCACAGAGCAAAGTGAGAAGTGGGGTGTCCATGTCCCCCCTCTGCCCCCCAGATCCTCTGCTGTTCATTACCCTGACCCACTGATTTTAAAGCCACCGCTTGTACTTCTGTTACAGCAGCACTCAAGGACTAAGACACTTGGCAAAACGGACTTTGCAGATGTGATGAAGCTAAGGGCCTTGAGATGAGAGGTGATCCTGGATTCTCCAGGTGGGCTGATCTAATCATAAATCCTTAAAAATGGAGAATCTTTCCCAGCCGTTGTTAGTGGGAGACGTGACTATGGACAACGGTCAAAGAGAAGCAATGCCTGGCTCTTTTTTGATGGAGGAGGGGCCACAGTCAAGGAACGAGTGGCTTCCACAAGCTGGAAAAGGCAAGGAAACAGAGCCTCTGGAAGGAACAGTCCTGCCAACACCTTGATTTTAGTCCAGTGAGACCCATTTCAGACTTCTGAAATGTGTGTTGTTTGAAGCCATCAAATTTGTGATGACTTGTTACACCCGAGAGAGGAAGCCAGTGCAAGGTTCCTTGGGTATTATGGGTATAATGATGCCACTGGAGTCCATGTGGTGCAAATGGTTAACATGCTTGGCTGCTAATAGAAAGGTTGATGGTATGAGTCCACCCAGAGGCACCTCAGAAGAAAGGCCTGGAAATCTACTTCTGAAAACCCAGCCATGGAAAGCTCTACGGAGCACAGTTCTACTCTGACACACATGGGGTCACCATGAGTTGGAATAAACCCAAAAGCAACCGATAATGATATTAAAAAGAGGAAAATGTGTTTCTTCTTTTACATTGTATTTATTTTATAATTATATTCAATTTGTAATTATTTAAATTGAATGCTTTTATTATCTAGATGGAATCCTTGGGTGGTGCAAATGATTAAGCACTCAGTTACTAACTGAAAGGTTGGCTGTTCCAATCCATCCAGAAGTGCCCTGGAAGAAAGATTTGATGATCTACTGAAAAATTACAACCATTGAAAACTATATGGCGCACAGTTCTACTCTGACACACATGGGGTTGCAATGAGTTGGAATTGATGGCAACTTTTTTTTTTTAATTATACAGACTACACAAAAATATGACTAACATTGGCAGGCATTATTGTCTTATTCCATATTTTAATGGGTGTGACTTTAAGCACTTCATCGTTTAGCAGTGAAGTTGCTTATTCATCAGTATGTGGTGAAGAGGCTGAATGAAAGAATCACACAATGAATGAAATTGTTTTGTAGTGACAGAAATTTTTATTGAAAGGAAATTGGATTATATTTTAACATACAAATATGGAACCCTATTGAAAAGAAGGGAGCCTCTTGCTCCACTAGGCTGGGTTATATGGTGGTAGGAAGAAGTAGCTTGGATGAGGTCAGGGGTGGTGTTTTTTCTTGTTGTGAAGCCAGATGGCAGATGTTTTGGGAAGCCTCTGGTAGACCCCTAACATGGGGGCCAGTTCCTGGAAGTGGAAGATAATGGCCCTCAGAAGGGTTAGAAAGCCCAGCTGTGGCCACTTGCTTCTTAGAGGGCTCTTGGTGAGCACTAGACCGTGCCCTTGCCTGAAGTGAGAGTCTCTCCCAGGATGGTCACTCAGGTGAATGGTGTTTGATGTGCTGGATACAGGCAAAAGCAGAAGACAGGTCTGCAGGATGCCAGAGGCCTCACCAGAGGTAGCAGCTGGGAGAGCTCAACTGAGAGCTGGCCATTATGTCAGATCTTGAACTGGCAACAAACAGGGACACAGCAGCTGGACTGACAGCAGCTTGGTTTGCAGCAGCTAGACTGGCAGCAAGATTGTCGACAGCCTGAAGAGCAACAGCTGGGTTTACAGCAGCTCGACTGGCAGCAGGATTGTCCACAGACTGAGGAGCAGCAGCTGGCTTTGCAACAGTTGGACTGGCAGCAGCCGTAGGAACCACAGCCTCCTTTGCATCCCCCACACGAGCTGCAGCCTCCCTTATGGCCCCCACATGAGCCACAGCTGGAGCAGGAACAGGCTGGCGCACAGCAGCAAACGGGCTTGCAGCAACAAATGGGCTTGCAGCAGCTGGAACTGCAGCCCCCACAGCTGGAGCCACAGCCCCGACAGCTTCCGGAACAGCCACAGCAGCCCATGAGTCTGGTGGGTCAAGGATGGATTTGGTCAGAGGAGCAGGTAGAGAGGAAGGTGTTCAGGTATGGAGCCTCCTGTGCCAGGAGCACTTATATCCCTGCCCAGGGGTCAGGTGTGATGGGAACACATGGTGCCTTCCTGGTTCCTGTTTGTGCTGATTGCCATCGTACCTGTTATGGCCCCTTTTGCTTTTAGCGGGAGCTCCTACGGCGTGGTCCCATGCCCACTGTCTCAGTTTTCTAAATTTGGCCTCTTCCTGCATGTGTTAATGCTTGTGATTAGAGACTCAGCTTCTGGACCCCACATGCCCCAAGTGTCCCGGGAGCTGGTCCTGTACCTTCCTCTCCCATGGTTGCTGTTCTGAGAACTTCCCCCAATGCCATCATTTTTACTTCTTTAGATTAAGATGTTAGCACACAACTTCCCATTCTCTTATAATCCAGCCATTTAGAGAGGACCAGGTCATTGTTGACGTTTCTATTGTTGACGTTTCTGACTAATTACACATGTATACATGCATGCAAAAGCTGGACAATGAAAAGGAAGACAGAAGAATTGATGTGTTTGAATTATCGTGTTGGTGAAGAATATTGAATATACCATGGATTGCCAGAAGAACAAGTCTGCCTTGGAAGAAATAAAGCCAGGGTGCTCCTTGGAAATGAGGATGGTGAGACTTTGTCTTGCTTACTTTGGACACATCATCAGGAAAAGAACAGTCCCTAGAGAAGTACATCATGCTTGCTAAAGTAGAGGGTCAGCAAAAAGAGGGAACCCTCCATGAGAGGGATTGACACAATAGCCACAACAGTGGGCTTAAACGTATCAGTGATCAGGAAGATGGTGCAGGACCAGCAATGTTTCGTTCTGTGGTACGTAAGGTAGCCATGAGTTGGGGATGACTTGATGACTACTGACAACAACAGCAAAGAATAAATATGTTCCTATATCTCCAGTTATATATTTTAGGTTTTGGCCTAAAATTTCTCCTTTTTCTTCTTTTCTAAATAGTTAACATTTTCATTTTTACTTTGAACCAAGGGTTAAGAAACTCACTCGTTTGTAATTAGTGGAATTTTTGGTTGTCTTTTTCTTCTTCTTCTTTTTTTTTTTTATTGGGCTTTAAGTGAAAGTTTACAGTTCAAGTCTGTTTCTCATACAAAAATGTATACACACATTGCTATGTGACCCTAGCTGCTCTCCCTATAATGTGACAGCACACTCCTCCTTTCCACCCTGGATTTCCAGTGTCTATTCAACAGCTCCTGTCCCTTTTTGCCTTCTCATCTCACCTCCGGCCAGGAGCTGCCCATTTAGTCTCATGTATCTACTTGAGCTAAGAAGCACACTCTTCACAAGTATAATTTTCTGTCCCACAGTCCAGTCTAATCTTTGTCTGAAGAGTTGGCCTCAAGAATGGTTTTCGTTTTGGGTTAATAGAGAGTCCAGGGGCCATGTCTCCCGGGGTCCCTCCAGTCTCAGTCAGACCATTAAGTCTGGTCTTTGTACTAGAATTTGAGTTCTGCACCCCACTTTTCTCTTACTCCGTCAGGGACTCTCGGTTGTGTTCCCTGGCAGGGCGGTCATTGGTGGTAGCCAGGCACTATGTAGTTCTTTTGGTCTCAGGCTGAGGGAGTCTCTGGTTTATGTGGCCCTTTCTGTCTCTTGGGCTAATATTTTCCCTGTGTCTTTGGTGTTCTTCATTCTCCTTTGCTCCAGGTCGGTTGGGACCAACAGATGCATCTTAGATGGCTGCTTGCTAGCTTTCAAGACCCCAGATGTTTTGTCATCTTTTTATTGCTCATTCCTTGTTTGTAAGATGATGATCAGCTAACGGCCCTTGTAAAATTTTTCCTCTGTGAAATTTATTGTTTTTCTTTATAGTCAAGTAAGTTATGTGTAGTTGATTTGATTTCTGTGTATTCCATCTGGTGACTTCCACGTGTATAGTCACTGTTTATGTTGGTGAAAAAAGGTATTTGCAATAAAGAAGTCATTGGTCTTGCAAATTCTATCATGCAATCTCCGGCATCATTTCTATCATCAAGGGCATATTTTCCAACTACCAGTCCTTCTTTGTTTCCAACTTTTGCATTCCAATCACCAGTAATTATCAATGCATCCTGCTTGCATATTTGATCAATTTCAGGCTGCAGAAGTTGGTAAAAATCTTCAATTTCTTCATCTTTGGGTTAGTGATTGGTTTAAAATTGAATAATAGTCATATTCACTGGTATTCCTTGTAGGCATATGGATATTATCCTATCACTGACACCGTTGTACTTAAGGATAGATCTTAAGGCGTTCTTTTTGACAGTGAATGCAACATCATTCCTCTTGAAGTTGTCATTCCTGGCATAGTAGACCATATGATTGTCCAAAATGGCCAATTCCAGTCCATTTCAGCTCATTAATACCTTATCATCAATATCAATGATCAATATCATCAGTCAGAACAAGGCCAGGGGCTGACTGCGGAAAAGACCATCAAATACTCATATGCTAGTTCAAGTTGACGCTGAAGAAAATTAAAACAAGTCCACGAGAGGCAAAATATGACCTTGAGTATATCTCACCTGAATTGAGAGACCATCTCAAGAATAGATTTGACTCGTTGAATACTTTGGTCATTAGACCAAAGACCAGAGGGATGATAGAATGACATCAAGGACATCATATATGAAGAAAGCAAGAAGTCATTAAAAAGACAGGAAAGAAAGAAAAGACCAAAATAGATGTCAGAAGAGACTCTGAAAGTTGATCTTGAATGTTGAGTAGCTATAGTGAAAGGAAGAAATGATGTACAAGAGCTGAACAGGAGATTTCAAAGGACAGCTCGAGAAGACAAAGTAAAAGTATTATAATGACATGTGCAAAGACCTGGAGATAGAAAACCAGAAGGGAAGAACACACTCTGCATTTCTCAAGCTGAAAGGACTGAAGAAAAATTCAAGCCTCGAGTTGCAATATTGAAGGATTCTACAGGGAAAATATTATACAATTCAGGAAGCATCAAAAGAAGATGGAAGGAATACACAGAGTCACTGTACCAAAAATAATTGGTTGACATTCAGCCATTTCAGGAAGCAGCATATGATCAGGAACCAACGGTACGGAAGGAACAGGTCCATGCTGCACTGAAGGCATTGGCAAAAACAAGGCTCCAGGAATCGACAGAATACCAGTTGAGATGTTTCAACAAACAGATGCAGCGCTGGAAGTGCCCTCTCATCTATGCCTAGAAAAGTGGAAGACAGCTACCTGGCCAACCAACTGGAAGAGATCCATATTTATGCGTATTCCCAAGAAAGGTGATGCAACCAAATGTGGAAATTATGGAACAATGTAATTAATGTCATGTGAAGGTAAAATTGTGCTGAAGATCATTTGAAAGTGGCTGCAGCAGTATGTCGACAGGGAACAGCCAGAAATTCAAGCCAGATTCAGAAGAGGATGTGGAACGAGAGATATCACTGCTGATGTCAGAAGGATCTTGACTGAAAGCAGACAATACCAGAAAGATGTTTACCTGTGTTTTATTGACTATGCAAAGGCATCTGTGGATCATAACAGATTATGGATAACATTGCGAAGAATGGGAATTCCAGAACACTTAATTGTGCTCATGAGGAACCTGTACATAGATCAAGAGGCAGTTGTTCAAACAGAACAAGGGGATACTGCGTGGTTTAAAGTCAGGAAAGACGTGTGTCAGGGTTGTATCTTTCATGATACCTATTCAATCTGTATGCTAAGCAAATAATCTGGGAAGCTGGACTATATGAAGAAGAAGGAGGCATCAGGATTGGAGGAAGACTCATTAATAACCTGCATTATGCAGATGAAACAACCTTGCTTGCTGAAAGTGAAGAGGACTTGAAGCACTTACTGATGAAGATCAAAGACCACAGCCTTCAGTATGGATTACACCTCAACAGAAAGAAAACAAAAATCTTCACAACTGGACCAATAAACAACATCATGATAAATGGAGAAAAGATTGAAGTTGTCCAGGATTTCATTTTACTTGGATCCACAATCAACACCCATGGAAGCAGCACTCAAGAAATCAAACGTTGTCTTGCATTGGACAAATCTGCTGCAAAAGACCTCTTTAAAGTGTTGAAAAACAAAGATGTCACCTTGAAGATTAAGGTGCACCTGACCCAAACCATGGAGTTTTCAGTTGCCTCATATGCATGTCAAAGCTGGATGATGAATAAGGAAGACCGAGTGGTGCTGGTGAAGAATATTGAATATACCACAGACTGCCAGAAGAACAAACAAATCTGCCTTGGGAGAAGTGCAGCCAAAATGCTCCTTAGAAGCAAGGATGGTGAGACTATGTCTCACACACTTGGGACATGTTATCAGGAGGCATCAGTCCCTGGACAAGGACATCACACTTGGTACAGTGGAGGGTCAGCAAAAAAGAGGAAGACCTTCAAGGAGATGGATTGACACAGTGGCTGTGATAATGTGCTTAAGCATAACAAAGATTGTGAGGATGATGCAGGACTGGGCGGAGTTTCATTCCGTTGTACATAGGTTTGCTATGAGTCGGAATTGAGTCAACAGTACCTAACAACAACAAGTTATGTGTAAAAAGAATGTGTATTTTCTTCCTCTGTGGTAGAAATCACTTTATATGTCAATTAAATCAAGTTCATTAATGTTATATTATTCAAATCTTTTATAACATTACTTACATTTAATATATTTTATTTGTCAAATTTTGAAGGAGATGTATTAACAGTTAACACTGTAACTATTTTTTTTTTTCCAAAATGGTCAGTCATTTTGAGTTCTGTTTTATATATTTGGTTGCTTTGTTGGTTGGTGCATTAAGGTTTATAGCTGTTATTTTTTAATCATGTCTTTTGTCCTTGTGTCATGTCCATTTTCTGTTCTATAATGCTTCATAGACTAATTCTATTTGTTACGATATTAAGTTAGTGAGCCATGTGATAAAATTTTCAGGGAATGAGGGAGAAGGATCAGGAACAAGAAACAGATACAGGCAGTCCCTGGATTACGAATGAATTTTTTTCCTAAGTCTGTCTTTAAGTTGAATGTGTACGTAAGTTGGAACAGTTAGGTACAGTTCATATCTAACATCAGTCAGTCACATGCTTGTCTTGGTATATAGTGCACCTTTCTATGCATAGAAAACATTAAAGAAACACTTCCAGATACACTAAAACATCTTTAACATAATAATACAGTAATAATAGTAAAAATATTTTGATGTGTGTCACAAAGTAGTGCCTGTTTGTTATTTCAAACCATTGTAGATACTTCGAATTTTTAATGTAATAGGCTTTACAGGGGTTGGTTTATAACTACAGGTTGTACATAAGTCAGATGTTCATAAGCCGAGGACTGCCTGTAATGAAAAGTGTATTGGTGGAGAGGAGGGTCACAAGCCAGATGCCTAAATCTTCAGCAAACGAGGGGGAGTAACTGAGGGCTTGGCAGAGAACAGCAAAGGCTGTAAAAGAAATGGCCTGGAAGCTGCAAACAGAAATGTGAGGACACCTATGCCTAACTCCAGGCCCTCAGGTTTATCTGAGAGAGTGATAGGCAAGATGAAAAAAATAGCCTCCACCTGAGAGGAGTTTAGGGGACATAGATCCTGCTAGGACAGCCAGGTCTAAGTACAAGAAGGTGAAGTGGCTGAAATACTGGTATTTTGCAAATGGCAGATTATGAATTCCAGGAGTCCATTGGACATTTGGAGTTTGTGGCACTGACTCAGAGTAGAGGAGGTGTAGGGCCATGTGTGGGAAAACAGAGGCGTGAGGAACAATGGGATCAATCCTGGTGAAGTATTGGAGGATACAGGTAGTAACCCTACTGACAGTAAGCAGAGGACTCAGGGCCATGTGCAGGTAAGCCAGATGTGTGCTGGCCGGGACTTCGGGGCATTCCTGTGGGCTCCTGGGAGGGATGATCATGCCCCGTGCTTGGCTGTAAGTGCAGAGAAGGCAGGTCCCAGGCTTCATTCAATATTATGGTTTTGCCACGTCAGAGAAGGAAGGGGGAACGGACGAGGGGAATAAAGGTGTTTGTAGAAGAGTCATCACGCTGCTGAAAATGAAGAGATGAGGGATGTACGGGCGAGAGGAGCAGTCTCAGGTTTAGCGTTGCCATCCAGCAGCTTAGAGGAGCTGCTACGTCGCAGTCTACGCGTTACGGGCTCTCTGTGCATCATCCGCCTTAACCCTCAAAGCAACCCTGTGTTATCCACGTGTTTTGATGAGGAACTGAGATAGGAGATGAAACTAGATATCACACAGAGAAAGAGGCAGATCTGAAATTCAAAAGGGGAGCATCAGAAGGGTATGTTAGTTTTCTTATTGCTGTGTAACAAATTGCCACAAATGTAGGCGCTGAAAACAACCCCCATGTATTAGCTCACAGTCCAGTAGTTCAGGTGTCCAGTACGGCTGGGTTCTCTGCTCAGGGTCTCATGAGGCTGAAACCAAACGGCTGGCCAGGTCGTATGCTCATCTGGATGTTGGGTTCTTCCCATTTCCTTGATGGTTATCAATGTAAGACCATTTTTAGTCTCTAGAGGGCATCAGCATTCCTTGCCATGTGACCCCCTATCTTCATAGCCAGCAACTGAGAATCTCCCTCATGCTGAATCTCTCTCATGCTTTGAATCTCTTTCACCAGAAATAGCCTGGTTCCTTTTGAGGGCTCACCTGATTTGATCAGATCTGCTGGGGATAATCTCCCCATCTTAAAGTCAATTGATTAGGAACCTTAGTTACAAAATCCCTTCATAGAAGCACCTAGATTAAAGTTTGACTACCTGGGAGAAAGTGAGCGGAGGATCTTGGGGGACATCTCAGAATTCTGCTCTTGTGAAAGGGACAGTGTGTGGTGCCACAATGACTCCCTTCAACAGTCACCAGAACTTGGAGACACGTGGAAAAAGCATGGTATTTGGAGCTTGGTAATCCTGGGGACCAGTTCCAGCCCCAGCAGGCTCATCTGTACTGATGTAGTCCTGTACTCCTTCTACCCTGTCCCCTTGCAGTACAGAAAAAAGAGGATTCCTGGAGACGCAAAGACTCTGACCTCATTGTGACCACTTGCTTATTGTGGACTTGGGTAAATTGAAGTCAGTGAGAGAACATAGTTGCCTACGATCTGCATGCTGGACAGTGGTGACCAGGGCTCAAATCCCGGTGCCCTGAATCCAAACCCAGTGCACCCTACACTAGCTCATGCTTCCCCCAATGTCCCCTTGCCCAGTCTTCAGGGCCATAGAAGGATTTTTGGAAGGCTTCAGGATAGATGGATGTAAAATGGATGGCGTATGGGTTATGTATGTACCTGCTGGTTGGACATGGGGTTCCTGGAAATGAATTTGACATGAAACATGCCATAATACAGAGGAATGAGGCTGAAATAAAGAATCACATCATGAGTAGAGTTATTATAAGTGAAAGGGGTACCTTTTATTAAATTGAAATTCAGTTTGATTTTAACAGAAAAAGATGGAGCCCAACAGGAAGGAAGCCCCCTGCTGGACAGAGCTGTTTCAGAGAAGTAGGAGGAAACGGGCTCCATGTGGACGGAGATTGTGGCTCCTCCTTTCGAGAAGCCAGGTTGCAGATGTTCTGGGTCAATCACTAGAGACCCAGGGCTTGGGCCAAGGTCAGGCAGAACATGTCTATGGCCAGAGTCAGAGACAGCTGACCGCAGAGGATTAGGATGTATATTTCTTCAAAGTCAAAGAAGGGACCACATGTTAGTGCTAGCTGTGCTTGGTACAAGGAAAATGTAGAAGAGAGGTTTGCAGGAGCAAGAGATGGATCGAAGGGATGAAGAAACCAGGGGCCTCATCAATCGTTGTCATTAATGGGAATCCTGAAATCTGTGGCCATCACATCAGATCTTGAACTGGCAGCAAATGGGAACACAGCAGCTGGGCTTGCAGCAGCCACAGGAACTGCAACCCCCACAGGAACTAGAGCCCCCCTTGCGGCCCCCACATGAGCCCAGCCCCCCTCGCTTCCCCCGCATGAGCCACAGCCCCCCTTGCAGCCCCCACATGAGACACA
>NW_004444180.1:1689347-1696080 GCF_000243295.1 Trichechus manatus latirostris
CCCCACATGAGCCACAGCCCCCCTTGCTTCCCCCGCATGAGCCACAGCCCCCTTGTAGCCCCTGCATGAGCCACAGCCCCCCTTGCAGCCCTCACACGAGCCACAGCTGGAGCAGGAACAGGCTGGCACACAGCAGCACATGCGCTTGCAGCAGCAAACCAGCACACAGCAGCTGGAGCCGTAGCCCCCACAGCTGGAGCCGCAGCCCCCACAGCTGGAGCCGCAGCCCCCACAGCTGGAGCCGCAGCCCCCACAGCCCCCGCACAGTCACAGCAGCCCATGGTTCTGGTGAGTTGAGGATGGGTTTGGTCAGAGGAGCACGTAGAGAGGGGAGGTGATGGGTTGTGGAGGCCACTGTTGCAGGAGCTTTGTATCCCCTCCAGGGCCGCAGTCGGGGCACCTGGTCACTTCCGGTTGGTGTTCATGTCCCTGCCTGAGTATTTAGTTATGTTTGTGTGTGTATTTAACTCCTGCCCATCAGCTGCTCCGTTTCCTACCTTCCATATATATTATTTTAGTCATTCAGTCTGGTCTTGGGAAGAGACTTGTTACTTGTGTGATTGATGACTTGGATTTTTTAACTTTAATACATTTTATTTTTTAGAGAAGCTTTCGGTTTACAGAAAAATTACAGAGGAATTATAGCAAGTTTCCACATACCCCCTTGTCCCCCTGCACAATTTCTGCTATTATTAACATCCTGCATTAGTGTGACACACTTATTATAATTGATGGATGAATATTGATTTTGTATTATTCTCTAAAGGAGCTCTGGTGGTGCAGTGGTCAAAGTGCTCAGCTGCTAACCAAAAGGTCGGCGGTTTAAACCCACCAGTTGCTCTGCAGGAGAAAGATGTGGCAGTTGTCTTCCGTAAAGATTACAGCCTTGGAAACCCTATGGGCTGTTCTACTGTGTCCTATAGGGTTGCTATGAGTCAGAATCAACTCAGTGGCAATGGATTTTTTATGGGTTCTCTGAAACTCAGCTCTGTCCAGCAGGGGGCTTCCTTCCTGTTGGGCTCCATCTTTTTCGGTTAAAATCAAACTGAATTTCAATTTAATAAAAGGAACTCCTTTCACTTATAATAGTTCTACTCATGTTGTGACCCTTTATTTCACCTCATTCTTCCGTATTATGGCATGTTTCATGTCAAATTCATTCCCAGGAACCCCATGTCCAACCAGCAGGTACATACATAACCCATACGCCATCCATTTTACATCCATCTGTCCCAAAGCCTTCCAAAAATTCTTCTATGACCCTTAAGACGGGGCAAGGGGACATTTGGGGGCAGCATAAGCCAATGTAGGGTGCACTGGGTTTGGGTTCAGGTCACTGGGAGTTGAGCCCTGGTTACCACCGTCCAGCATGGGGATCTTAGGGAACTATGTTCTCTCGCTGACTTCAATTTCCCCAAGTCAACAATAAGGAAGTGGTCACGATGAGGTCAGGGTCCTTGCATCTCCAGAAGTACTGGGAAGAATTGACATTTTGATAATACTAAGTCTTGCTATCCATGGAAATGGAATATGTCTCCATTTATTTAGATCTTTTTAAAAAAATTCTTTCATCAGAGGCTTGTATAGTTTTCCTCATACATATCTTGTATATATTTTGTTAGATTTATACCTAAGCATTTGATTATTTTTGGTGCTAATGTAAACAGTGTTGTGGTTTTAATTTGAAATCCCAATTGTTCATTGATGGTATGTAGAAGAGCAAATGACTTTAGTACAGTAACATTGTATCCTGCAGCCTTGCTATAACTGCTTATTAGTTTCAAGAGTTTTAGTTGTTGATTATCTGGGATTTTCTACATAGACAGTCACGTCATCTATGAACAAAGACAGTTTTATTTCTTTCTTCCCAATCTGTACACTTTTATTTCCTTTTCTTGTCCAGTTGCGTACGCTAGGACGTCCAGGACGATGTTGAGTAAGAGTGGTGACAGGGGACATTCTAGTCTTGTGCCCATTTTATGTGAAAAGCATCTAGTTTTCACTATTAAGAGGATGTTAGCTGTAGGTTTTTCATAGATGTTCTTTATCAAGTTGAAGAAGTTTCCCTCTATTGCTAGTTTCCTGAAAGTTTTTACTATGAAAAGGTGATGAATTTTGGCAAATGCTTTTTCTGCAGGTATTGGTATGATCATATGATTTTTCTTCTTTAGCCTGTTGATATGATGAATTGCATTAACTGGTTTTCAAATGCTGAGCCAGCCTTACCTACCTGGAAGAACTCCCACGTGGTCATGGTGTATTATTCTTTTTATACATTGTTGGATTTGATTTGCTAATATTTCATTGAGGATTTTTGCATCAATATCTTTTCACCATACTTATTCAATCTGTATGATGAGCAAATAATCCAAGAAGCAGGACAATAAGAAGAAGAACTTGGCATCAGGATTGGTGGAAGACTCATTAACAACCTGCAATATGCAGATGACACAACTTTGCTTGCTGAAAGCAAACAGGACTTGAAGCACTTACTGATGAAGATCAAAGACCGCAGCCTTCAATATGGATTACACCTCACCACAAAGAAAACAAAAATCCTCACAACTGGACCGATAAGCAACATCATGATAAATGGAGAAAAGATTGAAGTTTTCAAGGATTTCATTTTACTTGGATTCACAATCAACACCCATGGAAGCAGCAGTCAAGAAATCAAAAGATGCATTGCATTGGGCAAATCTGCTGCAAAACACCTCTTTAAAGTGTTAAAAAGCAATGATGCCACCTTGAGGGCTAAGGTGCGCCTGACCCAAGCCATAGCACTTTCAATTGCATCATTTGAGTGCGAAAACTGGATAATGAATAAAGAAGAGTTGATGCCTTTGAATTATGGCGTAGGTGTAGATTATTGAATATACCATGGACTGCCAGAAGAACGAACGAGTCTGTCTTGGAAGCAGTACAGCCAAAGTGCTCTTTAGAAGCAAGGGTGGTAAGACTTTGTCTTATGTACTCTGGACATGTTATCAGGAAGGATCAGTCCCTGCAGAAGGACATCGCACTTGGTAAACTAGAGGGTCATCGAAAAAGAGAAAGAGCCTCAATGAGATGGATTGATGCAGTGGCTGCAACAATGAGCTCAAACCTAGCAACGATCGTAAGGATGGCACAGGACTGGGCAGTCTTTTGTTCTGTTGTATATAGGGTAGCTTTGAGTTGGAACCCACTCAATGACATCTAACTGCATATTCATGAGAGATATTGCTGTATAATTTTTATTCCTAGTAATGTCTTTGTCTGGTTTTGGTATTAGAGTGATGCTGACCTCATAGAATGAGTTGGGAAGTATTCCCTCTGCTTATATATTCTGGCAGGACAGGTAGAGGATTGTTATAATTTATTTTTTAAATGTTTGTTAGAATACACCAGTGAAACCGTCTGGGCCTGGTGTCTTCTCTTTTGGAAAGTTATTACTTGTTCCTTCAATTTCTTTAATAGATATAGGTCTATTCAAATTATTTCTTCTTGTGCAAGTTTTGGTAGATTCTATCTTTCAAGGAATTGGTCCATCACATCTAAATTATCAGATTTGTGGGCATAGAGTTGTTCATAATAATCTTTATTATCATTTTAATTTCCAGGCAATCAGATGTGATGGCCTTTCTTTTATTATTTGTGTCTTCTCTCTTTTTTTCTTTAGCAAGAGGTTTACCAATTTATTTACCTTTTCAAAGAGCCAGCTTTTAGTTTCATTGATTTTCCCTATTCATTTCCTGTTTTCAATTTCACTGATTTCTGCTTTGATTTTATTATTTATTTTCTTCTGCTTACTTTGAATTTAATTTGCTTGCTTTTTTGAGTAGAAGCTTAGACAATCGATTTTTAGATATCTCTTCATGTCTAATATATGCGTTCAATGCTATGAATTTTCTTCTAAATATTGCCTTTGCTACAGCCCACAAATTTCGATAAATTGTATTTTCATTTTCACTTAGTCCAACATATTGTTAGAATTCTCTTGAGACTTCTTATTTGATCTGTGTGTTATTTAGAAGAGTGTTTTAAAATTTCCAGATATTTTGAGATTTTCTAGCTATCTTCCTGTTATTGATCTCTAGTTTAATTCCATTGTTAAGGTATGTTTTATGGCCTAAGATGTAGTCTATATCGGTAAATATTGAAAGACAAACCCTGCCAACCTCGAATTCTGTATCCAGCAAAATTATCCTTCAAAAATGAAAGAGAAACAAGGACTTTCTCAGACAAATTGTGATGGTTAAGCTTGTGTGTCAACTTGGCTGGGCCATGATTCTCAGTGTTTATATGTGATCACTCCCATGATGGCATCTGCTGTGAGTAGCCAATCAGTTGAAAGGGAGTTTCCTTGGGGGTGTGGCCTGCATCCTAATATAAGTGGACATTCTGGCTTTTGCTCACTCTGGATCCTGCAGCTGCCTCCTGTTTGTCTAACCTCCGATTGTTGGGACTTGAGCTAGCAGCTTACCTGTCGATCTTGGGACTCATTGATCTTCACAGCCTGTGAGCAAGAGCCCTGATCTTTGACCTGTTGATTTTGGGTTTGCCAGCCCTGCAGTTACATGAATCAGGAGAAGCCTTGTTGTCTTGCTGGCTGATCTTGGGATTTGTCGATCTTCACAGCCTGTGAACAAGAGCTCTGCTCTCTGACCTGCCAATCTTGAGTTTTCCAGCCCCTTCAGCTACAGAAGCAGGAGAAGCCTCTATCCTAATCGACGGACTTGGGATATTCCAGCCTCTACAATCACATGGGCTGTTTCCTTGTTATAAATCTCTCTCTATATATATTTATACACTTTACTGGTTTTGCTTCTCTAGAGAACTCAGCCTAAGACACAAACAAAACTTGAGGTAATTTGTTGCTGTTAGACTTGCCTTGCTGTAATGTTGAACAAAGTTCTTCAGAGAGAAGGACAATTTTACAGCTCAGAAACTCAGATCTACAGAAAGAAAGGAAGAGTTGTGAAGAAGAAACAAAGGGAGGTAAAATAAAATCTCTTATTTTTCTTATTCTTAACAGACGTAACATAAAAGCATGTTCAAAACAACAATAGCAACAATATATTGGATGCTTATGAATAAGTTAAATGTATGATAACGATGTTCTCAGGGATGGGAAGGTGGAATGGGGTAACTTTGTTGTAAGGTACCTGCACTATCCATACAGTGGTATGATGTTATTTGAAAGTAGACTTAGATTTCTTGTAAATCCATATGGAAAGCTCTAGGGCAACTACTAACAAATTATGTAAAGAAATATAATTGATGTGCTAAGAAAGGAGAGAAAATGGAATTGTATAAAAGATTCAAAACCAGAGAAGGCATAAAAAGAGTGGAAGGCAAAATGAAAGAAAGAAGGAAAGAAAGAAAGAAGAAAAGAAGGAAGGAAAGAGAAAAACATTGGCAATGAATAGAAAACAATTACAAATATGGTAGATATTAATCCAACTATATCAATAATCACTTTTAATGTGAACAGTCTGAATACACCAATTAAAACACAGAGACTATCAGAGTACATAGAAGACAAGGCCCAAGTATATGTTATCTGTCAGAAACTCACTTTAAATATAAAGACACAGGTAGATTAAAAGTAAAAGGATGGCAAGAGTTATTCCATACTAACACTAATCAAAAGAAAGCTAGAGTAGCTATATCATTTTCAGATCAAGCAGATCTCAGAGCAAGAGAAATCATCAAGGATAAAGAGGGGCATTACATAATGACAAAGGGATCAATTCTCCAAAAAGACATAACAATCCTGAATGTGCATGTGCTTCAAATAACCCAACCCACTGTCTTCGAGTCAATTTGACTCAAAGTGACCCCATAGGACAGAGCAGAACTGCCCTACAGGGTCTCCAAGGCTGTAAGTCTTTACAGAAGCAGACTGCCACATCTTTCTCCCGCATGTGCTTAAAAACAGAACATTAAAAATTTTAGGTAAAAACTGATGGAACTTCAAGGAGAAATAGACAAATCCACTCTTATAATAGGAGAGAGGTCAATACCCTTCTATCAGTAATCGACAGATCCATCAGGCAGAAAATCAGTAAGGATATGGTTGAACTGAACAGCACCATAAATCTGCTGGATCTAATCCACACTTACAGAATACTTCATCCGTCAAGAGTAGATTACACGTACTTTTCAGCTCTCATGATCTTTCTTCAAGCACCGTTTTTGCAGAGTTTCCTCAGGATCCATGGAAGTAAGTACGTCACCTGAGGGAGCCCTCTCTGAAGAGGTCCTCTTCCAGTATTCCCCAGTGAGAATCCCAAATGTGGCTTGTAGGCTCTGACTCCAGTTCTTCCTCAAACCCATGACTGAGTAAGACCTGGGATTCTGTGAATCAGGGGCAGATGGCGGAGAGGGGGTTGGAAGTACGACGGCCCTCAGTCCCTACCACTGAAGAGTTCCTCTGTATCCAGGGCAGTGGAGATAGGGCCAGTGGTTCTGTTTCCAGCAGAAGAACTCGTGGCCAAGGGCCAGGGTCAGTTTACTGGGGTGGACATCCAAGAGAATTCAAGCTTGGATGGAAGGGGAATCGAGTGACAGAATGGGAGGCAGGCTAGTGAGAGGTGCTGTACTCCAGGTGAGTGGACCTGTTGTTGCTGTTGTTAGTTGCCGTCGAGTTGACTCTGACTCATGGCAACCTTATGTATACAGAAGGAAATGTTGTCTGATCCTGTGCCATCCTCATGATCATGGTATGAAAATGTTTTGAACACTTAGC
>NW_004444180.1:1698118-1724039 GCF_000243295.1 Trichechus manatus latirostris
ATGGATGGATAGATGGATAGATGGGTGAATAGATAGATAGTTGCTGTTGAGTTGACTGACTCATGGCAACCTTATGTATACAGAAGGAAATGTTGCCTGATCCTGTGCCATCTTCATGATCATGGTCTGAAAATGTTTTTGAACACTTAGCACCTCGTCAAAATTGGAAACTCCCAGATGACTGAGCATTGACAATATTACCCATCTGTGAATTAAATAGATAGGTAGATTGATAGATAGGTAGGTAGGTAGATATACAGACAGACAAGTACGCAGGCAGGCAGGCAGGCAGAGAGATAGATAGATAGATAGATAGCTGCCGTTGAGCTGACTTCTGACTCATGGCAACCTTATTTACAACAGAATGAAACATTGTCTGGTCCTGTGTCATCCTCACGATCACTGGTATGTTCGAGTCAGTCACTGTGGTTATTGTGCCAATCTGTCTCACCAAGGGTCTCCCTCTACTTCACCAAACATGATGTCCTCCTCCAGCAATTGATCTCTCCTGAAGATGTGTCCAAAGCAAGTGAGTCAAACAATGCTCTGTTGTGATCCATAGCGTTTTCAAAGGCTAATTTTTGGAAGTAGATTATCAAATCTTTCTTCCTAGTCTGTCGTAGTCTAGAAGCTCTGCTGAAACCTGTCCACCATGGGTGACCCTGCTGGTATTTGATATACCAGTGGCATAGCTTCCAGCATCACAGCAACACACAAGCCACCATAGTAGGAGAAACTGACAGATGGGGTGTACTGTGAATTACACATCAGAATACTAAGTTATAGAGTTTCTTCCTGCCCTTCTTGCACTGACATTGCTTGCTGTAACTCAGCCCCCAAGGCAAAGAGGGGATGGTAGAACGGGGTCTCTACGGGAGGGGCTCCAGCACACAGCACCAGTGTGTGTGTGAGTGTGTGTGTGTGTGTACACACGTGTGAGTGTGCCTGAGTGTGTGCACACATGTGCATGGGTACATGTATATGTGCATGCATGCGTGAGTGTGCATGAGTGTGTGGGTGAGTGTGTGCGTGAGTGTGAGTGTGCGTGAGCACGTGCATGTGTGTGCGTGCACATGTGTGCATGGGTACATGTGTGCGTGCATAGGAGTGTGTGGATGCATGCGTGTGTGTGCACGAGTGTGAACTTGTGTGAGAGTGTGTAAGTGTGCTTGTGGGTGTGTGTGAATGCATGTACATGTGACGTGTGTATGTGTGAGGGGCACTTGGTTAGGTCGGTCAGAAAAGGCTTCTTTGAACAGGTGGCACAGTTCAAGGTCTGGGAAAGCCATTCCAGGCGGAGCGGAGAGCAAAGGCCCTGGTGGCAGGAAGGGGCCAGAGTGTTGAAGGAATAGTCACTGGGGCTGGTTCTCCATTGTTATCCTTTCTCAAGTTCTAAAGGTGGGGGTGGGGGCTTCCAGATTCTGCAGGTGGAAGCTGGGGGTGGTGATGGGGTGGGGTAGAGATGCTTTAGCCTGAGACCCGGCCTCAGGATGGGGGTCCCTGGTGAACCTCCGCTGAGGCGGTCTCCTGAAGGTTTCATGCTGCAGGAGGGCCTTTCTCTTCCTTCCCTGCTGGCTCACCGTATGCCATTCCCCAGGAAGAAATTGGAAGGGGGTAGGGAGGGGAAACCACCCCACCTTGCAAATGTAAAAAAATGGAAAGAGGACATTAAAAATAGCGCAGCCTTGAGAAAGGCCCCTTGTCCGTGCTCTGGTGTCTGCCCCTCGACTTTCCTCTTGGTTGTGTGGTTGTTGTCAGCCGCCACTGAGTTGGCCCCAGCACATGACGACCCCACACACGCCAGAACAAAACTCTGCCTGGTCCTGCACCATCGCCAGCTTGGACTATGGGTCGGGCTGTTGTGATCCATAGGATTTTAAATGGCTGATTTTCAGCAGTAGATAGCCAGGCCTTTCTTCCTCCTCCCTCTTAGTGTGGAAGTTCCACTGAAACCTGTTCAGCATCATAGCTACACCCAAACCTCCACCGACAGATGGGTGTTGGCTGCGTATGAGGTGCATTGGCTGAGACTGGAACCTGGGTCCCCACGGGAAGCTGAGTGTTCTACCAGTGAACCACCATGCTCTTTTCCCTGGTTGGGTTTGTTTGTGTTTTCTCAGATGGCTGTTCTGGGACATATGCCACCTGGCCGAGCCCCTGGCTGTCTCCTGGCTGTCACTGGAGAGCCTCAGCACAGGCGTTGGGAGCTTTCCACATTTTTCTATTCTATGGAGCAGTTTCTGTAAGGCAGGCGCTGTCTGGTTCTTCAATGTTTTGTAGAATTTGCTTGTAACATGTCTGGGTCCAGTATTCTTTTTTTTAAGAGAACACAATCCAGAATGTTACTATTTTTGTAAAATTTTCCAAACAGCGTTTATCCAGGGGGATACCAGGATTGTGTGCCCAGTGGCCTCCGGGGGAAGCTGCAAAGCTGGCTGTGTGTGCTTGGATGTGGCTCCTCTTTCCCCAGAGCGCTCTGAATTTGTCAGGCTCGCCACCAGGGGGCGACATGTTATTAGTTGTTTTGGGCACACAACAGGCACAGCTCTTGCTCAAAAAGAATTTGGCCTCGTTTCCAGCACAAACTCCTTAACTTTAAGAAGATAATGCGTGCTTCCTCTGGTTTTGCGGGTCCAACTCAAAAAGGGTGCTCATATACTGAAATTAACACTTAGAATGAGAAAAGGAATCACAACAAATTTGAGATTTAAAGAAGCTGACAAATGCCTTAAACATCACCAAATCTAGAACAGTAACATCATTTTACTTAATTTCCCGAATTTCTCCCACCCCCATGGTGGGGTATTTCTGGCCACATACTCTGATTACTTCTTCATATGACAACAATTTTATAATTTTATTTTCTATGGTGAAATGAAGCCCTGGTGGCGCAGTGCTTAGGAGCTCGGCTGCTAACCAAAAAGGTTGACAGTTCCAATCCACCAGTCGCTTCTTGGGAAACCCCATGGGGCAGTTCTACTCTGTTCTGTAGGGTCGCTATGAGTCGGAATCCACTCGACCGCAATGGAGTTTTTTGGTTTCTGGAGAGAATGGAAAGCTATTTAAGCTTTTCCTTGACTGGATGCCTGAATGTTTTTTTAGTTGGTGGTTCTGCAAATCTGCATGGCCTTGCCGTGTAAAAGTTCAGATTTACTGAACAATCTGGAAAAATTCAAGTCAAATGTGTTCATATACGTGCCGTAAAATTTCAGGTCATCAACGTGTCTTGTTTTTTGTATAGTCTCTGATTTCATCACCACATCTGTCCACCAGCTTGTCATACTATGGTGGCCTGCGTGTTGCTGGGATGCTGGAAGCTAGGACACCGGTATTTCAAATACCAGCAGGCTCACCCATGGTGGGCGGGTTTCCGTGGAAGAAACACCTGGCAATCACAGCACAGGCGTTGGGGAGCTTTCCGCATTTTTCTAGGCTATAGTTTCTGTAAGGCAGGCGCTGTCTGGTTCTTGAAAGTTTTGTAGAATTTGCTTGTAACATGTCTGGGTCCGGTATTCTTTTTTTTAAGAGAACACAATCCAGAATGTTACTATTTTATTTTCCAATAAGAGCCCTTATCCTGGGGTGTACGAGGATTGTGTGCCCAGTGGCCTCAGGGGGACGCTGCAAAGCTGGCTGTGTGTGCCTGAATACGGCTCCTCTTTCCCCAGAGCGCTCTGAATTTGCCAGGCTCGCCACCAGGGGGCGACGTGTTGTTCGTTGCTCTGGGCACACAACAAGCACAGCTCTTGCTCAAAAAGAATTTGGCCTCGTTTCCAGCACAAACTCCTTTACTTTTATAAGAAGATACGTGTGCTCCCGAAAATCAGCCAGTGAAAACCCTATGGATCACAACAGCTTATCGTCCGATAATAGAGCTTGAAGATAAGCCCCTAGGTTGGAAGACAATCAAAATACACAGTGGCTGCAACATGGACTTTAGCATAGCAAGGACCATGAAGGTGGTGTAGTACCAGGCAGCATTTCATTCTGTTGTCGTGGGGTGACCAGAAGTCAGAGCCGAGGTGATGGCAACTAACAATCACAATCTAACTTGAAATACTCTTTTAATTAATTCATTGGTCAACCCATTTCTGACCGACGTTCTTGTGGTAGCGGCCTATTATTACGTTATCATTAAGAGTGTCATATTTCATGTCAAATCAGTTAGAAATTTAAGTCTTTTCCCAAAATATTTATGTGATTTACTATTGTTCATGAATCAGATTATCAAATAATTCGCGAGCCTACCCATTACTGCTATTTGAAATTTGTATCAAAAATGTATTCATTATTTCTTCATGAATTCTGCTATTGGTGTCATCTGAAAATTTTGCTACAGTTTGCATGTTGAGATCAGAATAATTTCCATTGATTTTGTTGTGTTTTTAATCAGATTTATCTCGTATCCAATTAATGTTCATGCAAATTTTATTTCAGTTCTTTAATATATAAGTTGTTTGTTTACTATTTCATTGTTCTAAAAATGTATATAGCACATCTGTGAAGACTGTGTGTAAATTTAAAGATGACAAAAGAATCTACACTTTATTTATACCCAATCCAAACAAAACAGAACAAAAGACCAGTTGCTGTTGAGTCGACTCCAACTCACGGAGACCCCACGTGTGCGGAGTAGAACGGCTCCTTGGAGTTTTCAAGGCTGTGACCTTTTGGAAGCAGATCGCCGTTATCAGAACTTTGTGCCCCTTCTGGTCACTACCCTGTTAAGAACTGCTATCCTGACTGTTAAAGGCATCGATTTTGTCTCTTTTGTATGTTGTATATAAGAATTCCTATAGTCTGTCCCTGGGTGGTGAAAATGGTTAACACACTCAGCTGATAACCAAAAGGTTAGAGGTTTGAGTCCACCCAGAGATGCCTCAGAAGAAAGGCCTGGTGATCTACTTCTGAAAAATCAGCCACTGAAAACCCCATGGAGCGTAATTCTACTCTGACACACGTGGGGTCGCCATGAGTCAGAGTTGACTTGATAGCAACTGATACGGATTATGGTCTGTGTCCTTCTGTCTGGTTTCCTTCCCTCGACATTATGTTTGTGGGATTCGCACTGCTGCATAGTATCCCCTGAGGAATACAGCTCGGTGGATTTTTCTTTTCTACCATCAATGGGCATTTGGGTGGTTTCTAGTTTTTGGTATTACAGCGTTTCGTGTTAGAGGTGTTGTTTTTTCATGTACATTAAAAAAAAAAAAAGTTCCTGATGAAGCTCACATGGAGTGGGGGATTCTTTTCTCTCTTTATATTTCTGTTGGTTGTGTGTTCGTAAAGACTATCGACTTTAGGCGTTAACTGTGCGCCCAGCCCTCTTACCGAATTACGTACGTTTTTAGTATTTTTCACTGGACTCTTGTTTCTTTCCAGATATGCAATTGCATCATCTGTAAATTATGACAGTTTTGCTTCCTTTTCCCAACTATTGTATTTTCTGTTTCATTCTGTCGTATAATTGCATTGGCTAATGCCACCAAAACAAGTTAAATAATAGTGAGGGTTACGTTTTAGTAAACATGGCCAAATTTGCCTTCCCAAAAGGAGGGTGCATCCACTTTGATTCCATCAACCATGCCAAGACGTTTCTGAATTTCCCGACAGGCTGTCTGTTAAAGAAGCATCACGGGGATGGTGAGTCCTTGGTCAGAGGCATTTTATTTACACACGTCACCAGCTGTAGGTGAAAGCAGACTAGGTCAGTCATAGAGAAGGTGTTGGGATGGGCCGGGGGTGGAGGAGGAGGAGAGTGGTGTGGTCCCTCCAGGGACCACAGGACTGCCCTTGCTGGGACTGAGCAGCCTCAGCTAAGCCCGATTCAGGATAGGGGTGGACTCTGGGGGCAGGTGCTGAGGGGACAATCACCACTGAAGAAAGACTGTTCTTCCTCAAAGTGAGTGACACAGGGGATCCTAGAGGGGGACAAATGGCCAGAGAGACTGGAGTTCTGGATAAGGACAGGTCCAGAGCTGCAATTTATGGCTCTGGGATGGGGCACTGGTCACTTCATGGAGACCTGGATCTGATGAACTCACCTGAGGTCTGTGGTCAGAGCCTCAGATCTTGCACTGGAGGCAAATGGAGACACAGCAGCTGCCCTGACAGCAGCCAGGTTTACAACAGCTGGACTGGCAGCAGCTGGGTTTGCTACAGCTGGACTGACAGCAGCCACAGGAACCACAGCCCCCCTTGCTGCCCCCACACGAGCCACAGCTGGAACAGGAACAGGCAGGCAGACAGCAGCACACGGGCTTGCAGCAGCACACGGGCACACAGCAGCTGGAGCAGCAGCCCCCACAGCCCCCACAGCTGCAGCTGCAGCCCCCACAGCTCCCAGAACAGCCACAGCAGCCCATGATCCTGGTGGGCTGAGGATGGGTTTGGTCAGAGGAGCACGTAGAGAAGAAGGTGTTCAGGTGTGGAGCCTCCTGTGCCAGGAGCCCTTATGTCCCTGCCCAGGGGTCAGGTGTGATGGGGACACACGGTCCCTCCCTGGTTCCTGCTTGTGCCATTTCTCTAGGGCCATGTCTTGTTTGTTTTTGTAAATCCATTGATTCCTATTGGTTTAATCCAACATACACCGTCTTAGAGTTCTATATTTGGCCTCTTCCCCACCCTGCTTATCTCCAGTACAAATAAATAGCTCCTGGATTCAGGTGTTCCTGGTTATCTCGGGGAGCTGGCCATTGCCTCTCTTTGACCACGTGTCATACCAATCGTTGGAGAAGAACATCATACTTGGTAAAGTAGAGGGTCAGTGAAAAAGAGGGAGACCCTTTGTGAGATGGATTGACACAGTGGCTGCAACAATGGGCTCAGCCATACCAACATCATGACAGTGGTGCAGGATCGGGCCCTGTTTCCTTCTGTTATACATGAGGTCTCCATGAATCAGAGTCAACTTGATGGAAACCAACGGCAACAATTGATGGATTAGGGAATCTTTTCCAGCTTTCCTGAATGTGCTATACTGATAAATTTCCCCATTATTCAATTTCAACAGTTTAATGTTAAAAATTAGGCCTTAGTTAAATAAAAGAGAAGAAAACAAATTGCCCATAATCTCACTCCCTAGAGATGGCCACTGTTGACATCTTGGTTGGTTCCATGCAATTATCTCTGGCTCGTAGACATCTCTCACGGTCTGTTTATTATTCAAGGTTATCTGTGGTTTTCAGCACTCTGGGGTATACTTTCCTTACTTTTCAAATAAGAACAACCTGAGTCTCTATCCTGGTGAATATGAGATGTTTCTTTCCAACCCCGATTGTATTCACAAATCCCCAGGGCATGCTTTGTGGTCCACAGATCTGGGCTGGCCGCTGCTCCTCAACTCTCCCTCCATCACCCCCAAGACTCCTCCCAGGCCCTTCTGCCATTATTGGGGTGCTCCATGCTCCTGGCAGAGTGGCTCCCCCTCTAGGTACACCTCACTGAGTCTAGCATCAGGAGGCCCTGGGTGGTACAATGATGCATGCGCCTGGCTGCTAACTGAAAGGCTGGAGGTTAGAGTCCACCGGAGATGCCTCAGAAGAAAGGACTGGAGATCTACTTCCAAAAAGGCAACTGTTGAAAACCTTGTGGTGGAGCACAGCTCTACTTTGACACACATGGGTTTGCTAAGAGCCAGATGGACTTGATGGCAACTGGTTTATGGTTTCAGGTGGAGTTTGCTATGAGCATTCATGGAGAAGGAAGGAGAAGGAGCCCGATCTATGGATGGACCTGCACTGGAAGTGGATGTCTTCTCCACTATGACCCCACGGAGGGTTATCTCTGAGAGGCCATGTGCAGGGACATCCCACCATGGGTAGCATTTTGGCAGTCTACTGGCTCCTTCCTTTTGTGTGGAAGGAGAGGTGGCTTTACGATTCCTGAGCAGTGGCTCCTCGGTTGTCTGGCTGGTCAGTCTTGGAAAGAACACGATTGGAAGCTTGGTGGAAAAGAACAGGCACAGAGCGTGCAGGTATTCAAGTCTGACATCAATGCCCCCCAGAGGGTGTCCACTTCTGAGAAGGCCACCCATAACCAAGGGGACAAGGCGAGCCATCCTGGGGGTGCCAGTCACCCTCTTTTTCCAGTCACCCCAGGGCGTGCTCAACAGGCTTTTGTGCCAGGTGGCCATGGAAGCAGAGGTGGAGCCAACGCTTCGGCTCAGCCTCGTGGATGTCTCCTCACCAAGGCTGACCTGGCCTTCTCCAAGCCCTAGATGGCTTTTGCATTGGCCAGACAGGAGAGTTAAATGGGGGTGTGATAGGAATCATACTCAGTGTCTTCAAACCTTTGGTTGTGGCACTAGTTTCTGAATTTGCTTAGAGAAGGAGTATAGCTTTTGGTTCACTGCTTGTGTCTGTGTGTGTGTGTGTGTGTGTGTGTGTGTGCGCGATGGGATTCTCTCACTCACTTATCTATTTCCATTAAGTATATATATGGATTTTTTTTTCCAGAAATAACCACCAGATAGGCCCACAGGTCCACTGGACCCACTGTGAGAAAGTCAAGCCAAGACTCCACCCATCCCCTGACTTCCACAGAGCCTCACTCTGGCTAGTAGACTACAGTGGTATTTTGGGACACAGTGGTTAAGAGCTACAGCTGCTAACCAAAAGATCTGCAGTTCAAATCCACCAGCTGTCCCTTGGAAAACCCCATGGGGCAGTTCTAGTCTGTCCCATAGGGTCGCTATGAGTCAGAGTCAACTCAATGGCAACAGGTAAGGATCAACATCAGTTCAGGGCTAACACCTGATAATCCCCCAGAATATCAGGGTCTATCTTTTCCTCGTGTGAGTCTAGGCTGCAGGTCCCTCTGAGGGAGGCATAATAGAAGATTTATGGCAGATCTCAGTGGCCATCTTGCAGGTCCTTCCTCAGAGGAGCCCAGCCTCCCAGGAGTTCAGTGGGCTCTGGATCTGTAAACTGGCTAAGGTTAAGGAACCTGGTCAGCGGCTGGAAATCCCCACCATGGCGATTTGAGTCATGTTTCTGCCCACCAGACCCAGTGGTTTCCTTCTTGTATAGATGAAGCACCATCTTAATAGGCTTCTCACCCCACCGATTAGTTAGCCACTGCCACATGTCTCTGCAAGGGGGACCTTGCTTACTTTGGACAAGTCATCAGGAAAGACCAATTGTTAGAAAAGGACATTGTGTTTGGTAAAGTGGAGGGTCAGTGAAAATGCGGGAAACCGTGAGATGGATTGACACAGTGGCTGCAACGATGGGCCCAAACATACCAGTGATCAGGAAGATGGCGCGGGACCTGGCAATGTTTCGTTCTGTTACGCATAAGGTCGCTATGAGTCAGAGTCAACTTGATGGCAAGATAGAACAACAAGGACGCATCACATTGTCACACTTTCCTTGCAGCTTATTATGGCGATTGGGACTCTTGTCTCTGACAGCTAAGTGCTGGCATTTGGCCCTCACCACTCTCGTTGTTAGCTGCTGTTGAGTTGGCTCCAACTCTTGGCAACCCCATGTGTAACACAACGAAACATTGCCTGGTGCTGGACTGTCTTCACAGTCGTTGGTGTGCTCAAGTCCGTGGTTGCAGCCACTGTACATTTTGAGTGCCTTCCAATCTAGGGGGTCATCTTCCAACACTATTGGACAATGTTCTGTTGTGATACATAGAGTTTTCACTTTCTAATTTTCCAAAGTACATCATCAGGCCTTTCTTCCTAGCCTGTCTTAGTCTGAAAGCTCTTCTGAAACCTGTCCACCATGCTGGTATTCAAAATATCAGTGGCATAGCTTCCAGCATACAGCAACACGCAAGCAACCACAGTACAACAAGCTGACAAGACGCCTAATTCCATAATGGTATCTCCCACTGTCATCTCCATCCGATGGAGGACAGCCACCGGAGAGCTTTTCAAGGATGCTGCAGTCCTCCCCACCCATGTGTTTCTTAATCCCTTGGTGAAGGAAGTGTTCCTCTGACTCTACAAAGTAGTATGTTTCAGGGGAGGCTGGACAGCTTGTACTTTACAATCCATGTCAACACTGTCATATCCCTGAACCTTGGACTCCTTCCTCTACATTAGGGGTTGGCCAACTATGGCCCTGGGTAAATACAGCCCAACGCCTGTTTTTGGTAAATAGAGTTCTGTTGGAACACAGTCGTTTATATATTAACTACGGCTGCTTTTGAAAGGAAGGCCTGATGATCTGCTTCTGAAAATCAGCCAATGAAAACCCTATGGATCATAACAGGTCGATCCCATTATCCACGGGGTCACCATGAGTCAGGGGTAACTCAACGGCAGCTAAAAACAACAACATGGCTGCTTTTGCACAAAAAAAGAAAAAAAAAAGAACCAAACTCATTGCCATTGAGTCAATTCCAACTCATAGAGTAGAACTGCCCTATAGGGTTTCCAAGGAGCGGCTGGTGGATTCAAACTGCCAACCTTTTGAGTAGCAGCCCATCTCTGAACCACTGCACCGCCAGGGCTCTGCTTTTGCGCTACTACAGCAGAATCGGATAGTTCTGACAGAGGCCCAAAGGCCTGCAAAACCTAGAATATTTACTCTCTGGATCTTTACCAAAAGCGTTTGCCAACTCCAGCTCTGCAGTGTGCCAGGGAAGTTCTGGGAATTTGACCTTACTGACTCTAGACCACTTTTGTAGAGTCTGGGACTCAGTCACCCAATCTAGCAGACTAAATACCAATCCAAATGTTTGAGCTGATCCCTTAAAACTACAGTCCTGGGTCGGCGCAGCCACAGACACATTTGGCTTGACATTTCCTTCTTTGTTATCCTTTCTCATGCTGGCTCTTGTTAAGATGGCAACGTCCTGCACGTTCTTTGGGGTTCATGTTGTTCCCTCCCAGGACAGGTTGCTTCCTCTCCATCCGCATGGCTGCTGTCGTTACTCACCGCCCTTGAGTTGGCTCCCGCTCACGGTGAGCTGACGTGTAAGAGGGCGATGACACATTGCCCGGCCCCTTGCCACCTCACAATGGTTGGTGTGTTTGAGCCCATCGTTGTGGCTATTGTGTCAGTCCGTCTCACGGAGGGTCTCCCTTGTTTTTGCTGACCCTCTCCTTTGCCAAATGTGAAGTTCTTCTCTAGCGACTGGTCTTTCTCGATGACGTGCCGGATGTAAGCAAGCTGAAGTCTCGCTGTCTTTGCTTCTAAAGGAACATCTCTGTTGTAATCTGCTCTACTGGGTGCTGAGTCATTGTGTGCCTGGGGGTGAGGGGTCCTGCTGGAGAGGCAGCTTCTCCAGGCGAAGGCATTGGAGGGTTTTTGTATGAGCGAAGTCTGCTTACCTCAGCTGTAGGTGGGTGATCGTTGGGGGTGGTTAGGGCAGGCAGGAGAGGCTGTTTCTACCAACAGAGAAGGTTCAGGGAAATTTATGGATTCTAGATTCATCTGTGTCTGCCCAAACGATCTCATCCCAGAAGTTTCAAAGTCTTGCTCCTTCCAATGAGCACTCTTACTTCATTAGAAGAGACTGATTGTGGGGTTGTGCATATTGAATTCCTGTTACAACCCTGTAACTCTTACAGCCAGGCCCTGGCCAGGCGGCCACCAGAGGGCTCTGCACTTCCACAGCGTTTCAAGTTGAGAACTCAGATCTTGGATTTGTAACTTACTTCTTCTAGTCTCCAGGACAGTCAGAAGCAGCCATCCTAACCCACACATTTCTTTAAGTGCTATAAAAATATATGTAACACATCGCTTGCCAATTTAACGTTTTTCATGCCTCCAATTTAGCGGACTCAATTACGTTAATCATATTGTGCAGCCATCACCAATATCCGTGCCAAATTACCAACACCATAAACAGAAGCTCACTGCTTCCTAAACACTGACTCCTCCGTCCCCCTGCCTCCTGCCCCCCAGTAACCACTAAAAAACGTTCATCTCTACATGTTTGCCTATTCTAGCTATTTCACGTGAGTGAGATCATGCAATATTTGCCCTTTTGTGATTGACTTACCTCACTCAACATCACGTTTTTGAGGTTCATTGTAGCATATATCAAGGCTTCATTTCTCTTTATAGCTGAGTAATGGTCCACTGTATGTATACACCACATTTTTTTTTCTTTTTTAAATTGTACTTTAGATGAAGGTTTACAGAACAAATAGTTTCTCTTTAAAGTCAGTGCACATTGTTTTATGACATTGGTTAACAACCCCATGACATGTCAACATTGTCCCTTCTCAACCTTGGGTTCCCTATTACCGGTTTTCCTGTTCCCTCCTGCATTCTAGTCCTTGTCCCAGGGCTGGTCTGCCCCTTTAATCTCATTTTGTTTTATGGGCCTGTCTTTGGCTGAAGGGTGAACCTCGGGGGTGACTTCATCACTGAGCTAAAAGGGTGTCTGGGGGCCATACTCTTGGGGTTTCTCCAGTCTCTGTCAGGCCAGTAAGTCTGGTCTTTTTTTGTGAGTAAGAATTTTGTTCTACATTGTTCTCCAGCTCTGTCCAGAACCCTCTGTTGTGATCCTGGTCAGAGCAGTCAGTGGTGGTACCTGGGCACCATCTAGCTGTACTGGACTCAGTCTGGTGGAGGCCGTGGTAGCTGTACTCCATATTTTTTTTATCCATTTGTCTGTCGATGGACATTTAGGTTGTCTCTTTCTCTCTGCATGTGGACACACACACACACACACTCACACATACACTCACACTCACCCACACCCACACACTCACATACACACTCACACACACATACACTCATGCACGCACACACACACTCACACACTCACACACTCACACACTCATATTCATCTTTGGTGTAGGAGGACTCCAGACTCTGAGAACTGGAAGAGGCTCAGTGAGCCGTGATCGGGACAATGACTTCTCTGAGGGCCTGATTGTCTTCTAGGAGGTCAAGGAAGAGCTGAGGGATTTCCCCGTCTGTTTTATTGAAAGCCTTTAAAATGTAAATCAGTTGCCATCGAGTTGACTCCGACTCATGACGACCTCATGGGTGTCAGAGGAGAACTGTACTCCATCGTGTTTTCAATGGCTGATTTTTTGGAAGTAGATTGCCAGGCCTTTCTTCTGAGGTGCCTCTGGGTGAACTTGAACCTTCAACCTTTTAGTTAGCAGCCGAGAGCTTAACCATTTGCACCAGCCAGGGACTCCCCAGAGAGAAGGGGAGGTGTTGCAATGACTGGTTAACCAGGAGCAGTAAGACAAGACTCACGTTGAGGACAGAACTCGGAGGGGGAGGGCATTTATTTAAAGGAATCACAAGGTCAAGGATGGACCATAATAGACAGAAATTTCAAAGAATGGCAGCAGGAGCCTTCCTCAGGGAGAGGAGATGAGCTTAGAACATTCCCGAAGAAGGAGGTGATCTAGGAGAGGAGGCGATGGCTGGGAGGGGGATATGCTCCTCACTCAGGCCTTGGAGCATGCTATTCATGTGTGAACACCCCTGCTTCCACACTGCAGAAAGTAACCTGCCGAGAGCTGTGACTCAGGGGTTAGGGTCAAGGGCTGGTCTTTGGACAAAGCATCTGATCTGCAGGAGCCACTAGAGGTGTGTGTCAGAGTCTCAGATCTTACACTGGCAGCAAACAGGACACAGTAGCTGGACTGAGAGCAGAATCGTCCACAGCCTGAAGAGTAGCAGCTGGGTTTACAGCAGCTGGACTGACAGCAGCCACAGGAGCCACAGCCCCCCTTGCAGCCCCCACACGAGCCACAGCTGGAGCAGGAACAGGCTGGCACACATCAGCACACAGGCTTGCAGCAGCACACAGGCACACAGCAGCTGGAGCAGCAGCCCCCACACCCCCACAGCTGGAGCCACAGCCCCTGCGGCCCCCAGAAGAGCCACAGCAGCCCATGATCCTGGTGGGCTGAGGATGGGTTTGGTCAGAGGAGCAGGTAGAGAGGAAGGTGTTCAGGGGTGGAGCCTCCTGTGCCAGGAGCCCTTATGTCCCTGCCCAGGGGTCAGGTGTGACTTCCTGGTTCCAGTTTGTGTCATCTCCCCAGGGAAATCTTGCCCTTCATACATCTGTTTTCAGAAATGTTGTTCTAATTCACCAGCTTCATTGCAGCACAGGACTTGCTTCCTGATCTCCCCGGTCAGCTCTGCTACCTAGTGGATTGCATATCCTTCTCATTTTTGGTTTTGCCTTTGTCTTTCTGAAGGATCACCAGGAACCTTCAAATGTATGTTGGCCTTTTTTGGGCCCCTCAGTTTCTCTGTTGCTCTCATGCCTGGCTTTAGGGATCAGAGGTCTCCCTACACTGACGTACCTCCAACACTCCACCCTAGCTGTGCCCCCCTCACCCAGCCTGGCGCCTCTGTGTCTGGACACGCACAAAGTTCTTGTGGGAACGAGCTTGCTTCCCCTGTACCCTCTGACATCGGAGACTTCAGGGCACCGTCCTCTGCTCACTTCCGCCCTATAAAAATTCCTAAAGTTCACTTGTCCAGCGATGTTATCTTTACTGTTTTATATACATGAGGTGCGTGGTGTGACTCAGTGTGTGCGTCTATAAATATTTCTTTGCAGGAGAAAGGAAGTGTGTGTCTGGCTAATCTATATTAAACCAGAAGGCTCTAAATCTCTTTTAAAAAATTTAAACATTTCATTTAGAAATAATTTTCAATTTACAGAAGAGTTGCAAAGATATCGCAGAGAGCTCCCCGTATACCCTTCACCCAACTTCCCCGGTGTTAGCATCTTACTTCACCACGACAGGATGATCAAAACTAAGAAAATAATGTTGGGGCGAGAAGGTTAATTAAAAGGCACACTTCATTCGGATTTCCCGTGTTCCCACGAGTGTCTTTTTTCTGTCCCAGGACTGACTCTCGGACATCACATTAGGTCAAGTAACACTGTCTCCTCAGTCTCATCCATCTGTCACGGTTCCTCTGTCCCTCCTTTTCTTGCACGACCTTGGTGCTTTTGAAAAGAGTGGGTCAGGTATTCTGTAGACCGCTCCTCAGTGGGGGCTTGTCTGATAGTTCTCACAATTCCTGTTGTTTGTTGCCGTCAACTCAGCTCCAGCTCGTGGCAACTGTTATGGATTGAATCATGTCCTCCAAAAATCCAAACCCAAATCCAAACCCATTGCTGTCGAGTTGATTCCAACTCAAAATCTTAATCCCTACTAGACCTGTAGATACAATCCCATTGGGGAATAGGGTTTTCTTCCTTATGTTAAGAGGCCGTATCAGGGTAAGGTAAGTCTTAAAACAATCACTTTTAAGATAGAAAAGGAGCAGATGAGGCACAGAAGCAAGGAAGCAGGAATGGGGGAAAGGTGGAGCTCTCTAAGGAATGCAGAGAAAAGCATTAGAGCTGAGACAAGGATCTTCCCCCACAGAAGACACAGAGAATCCTCCCTTGGAGCCGGCGCCCTGAATTCAGACTTGTAGCCTCCTAACTGGGAGAAAATCAATTTCTGGCCTTTAAAACCACCCACTTGAGGTATTTCTGTTACAACAGCACTAAGAAACCAAACATGGACCTTATGTATAACAGAAGGAACGTGATTAGGGTGGGGTGATGGACTTTTTGGAAAAAGACCACACGGACGAAGTATCTTCTTCTCAAATCATATCGGGGATAACTGGCTCCCAAGCAGACGGATGCAGTGCTGGAAGTGCTCACTCATCTATACCAAGACATTTGGAAGGCAGCTACCTGGCCAACCAACTGGAAGAGATCCATATTTATGCCTGTTCCCACACAGCTTATCACTGGTGATGTGAACTCGGATCTACTTGGTTAAAACAGTGTCTCCCAGGTTACTCCACTGTAAAGTTAGCATTTTTTTCTTGCCGTTAGAAGCAACTCACTAAGTCCAGCCCACACTCAAGAGGAGAGAAATGAAACTCCACCTCCCAGAGCGAGGGATAGAAAAGAATTTGTGGACATATGTGAAAACCCTCACAATAATTAATGAAGACCATGGGGAGATGCGTTGAGTCTATGAAAATATTCTGTTTTTCCTTAAAGCTCTGCTCACCATTTTCAGCATTTGCCCATGGATCTTGGCTGT
This sequence comes from Trichechus manatus latirostris, assembly GCF_000243295.1. NCBI lineage: Eukaryota > Metazoa > Chordata > Mammalia > Sirenia > Trichechidae > Trichechus > Trichechus manatus. Next base: position 1,714,122 of record NW_004444180.1, read on the forward strand.
GGTAATTGTACTGTGACGTACTAATGGTGCTTTTCTATTTTCCTCATATATTTATTACTTGGAATTCTTCTGTAAAGAAGATTTTTCCCTTCTCCCCATTTGTGTGTTTATTCAATCACTTATTTATATCAGTATGGGTGGTTGTCTTGGAAGAAGTACAACCAGAATGCTCCTTAGAAGGAAGGATGGCGAAACTATGTCTTACATACTTTGGACATGTTGTCAGGAGGGATCAGTCCCTGGAGAAGGACATCATGCTTGGTAAAGTACAGGGTCAGACAAAAAGAGGAAGACTCTCAACAAGATGGATTGACACAGTGGCTGCAACAAGGGGCTCAAGCATGACAATGATTGTGAGGATGGCGCAGGACTGGGCAGTGTTTTGTTCTGTGGTGCATAGGGTCACTATGAGTCACAACTGACTTGACACACCTAACAACAACAACATGGATGGATGAACATTTATTCTGTTCTCTGGGTTGTGATCCAGTGGAGCCCTGGTGGTGCAGTGGTTAAGAGCTGGGCTGGGAATCAGACGGTCAGCAGTTTGAATCCACTAGCGGCTTCTTAGAAACCATATGGGGCAGTTCTGCTCTGTCCTATAAGGTTGCTATGAGTTGGAATTGACTGGATAGCAATGCATTTGTTTGTTTTGGGGTATTGTCCATACTATCATTATTTGGTTTGCGACTCAGACTGTCTGTGCTTTGGCCATTGTGAACTCTTTCAGTTTGGCTACTGGGTCGCTCTGACATGCCTTATCCTTTTTTTTTTTTTTTCTTTCTTTTTTAGCACTTCCTTCTATAGCCCTTTGAATCAGCCATTTTCCCAGCACGCCGTGGTTTCTTTTATTGCAGACTGGCATTTAGAGAGCAGGATCTGGGCACTAGATGTGCTCATTGCTATTGAGGTATCACTGCTTCTAGGCCTTCTAAGCAGAAGGATCTAGGAAATATATGTATGTGTCCTAACACATGTATACGTTGAAAAAAAAAAAACCTAAAACCAAACCCACTACTGTCGAGTCGATTCCAACTCATAGTGACCCTATAGGACAGAGGTGAACAGTCCCATAGGGTTTCCAAGGAGCAGCTGGTAGATTCAAACTGCCAGTTTTTGTTAGCAACCCAGCTCTTAACCACTGCACCAGCAGGGCTCCCCGTATACATTGTTGTTGTTAGGTGCTGTCAAGTCGGTTCCAACTCATAGCAACCCTATGTACAACAGAAAGAAACACTGCCTGGTCCTGTGCTATCCTCACAATCATTGTTATACTTGAGCCCATTGTTGTAGCCACTGTGTCAATCCATCTTGTTGAGGGTCTTCCTCTTTTTCACTGACCCTCTACTTTACCAAGCATGATGTCTTCCTCCAGTGACTGATCCTTCCTGATAACATTTCCAAAGTATGTGAGATGAAGTCTTGCCATCCTTGCTTCTAAGGAGCATTCTGGCTGTACTTTTTCCAAGACAGATTTGTTCATTCTTTTGGCAGTCCATGGTATATTCAACATTTTTCGCCAACAGCACAATTCAAAGGCATCGAGTCTTCTTTGGTCTTTCTTATTCATTGTCCAGCTTTCACCTGCATATGAGACAACTGAAAATATCACGGCTTAAGTCAGGTGCACCTTAGTCTTCAAGGTGACATCTTTGCTTTTTAACACTTTAAAGAGGTCTTTTGCAGCAGATTTGCCCAGTGCAATGCATTGTTTGATTTCTTGACCGCTGCTTGCATGGATGTCGATTGTGGATCCATGTATACATACGCATCTATATTTGTTTCTGTATCTGTCTATATAGTAAACTAAATACAAGTTCATACTGACATCTCTGACTCTAATCCAGCACAATAGGGTTAATTTTTGCCTTTCTCTCTTGCTTATTTGTGACTTCTTTCTCTGACTGTGAGAAGCCTGGCTCTCACTATCTATAATATATTTACTTCTTTGTTCAGTCTTAGTATGCATGTAAGTATACTAGAGAGAGATTATGCCTCTTAGTATACATTAATGCTGTCAGGCAGCAAGGTGAAACAATTGTCAGGCTCACCTCACATACCTCCCATCCCTCAGGGTCTCTAGTCCTTCATTTCCTGATGCCCAGTGTCTTCAAAACTGTTGTTTCATACATTTATCAGGTCTGTGTGTTTGTTCTGTTCATTTAGGCAAGAGGGTAAATCTGGTCCCTGTTACAGCTTCCCCTGTTATTAACATCTTGCATTCCTGTGGTACATTTGTGACAATTGATGAACCAACACTGATACATTGTTATCAACTAAAGCCCAGCTGATACATTGTTATCAACTAAAGCCCAGCTGATACATTGTTATTAACTAAAGCCCATAGTTTACAGGAGGGCTCACTCTTTGTGTTGTACAGTCCTATGGGCCTTGACAAATGCGGCGTGTCCCGTGTCATGACAGCATCCTACAGAGTAGTGCCATTACCCTGAAAATGCCACATGCTTCACCTGTTCCTCCCTCCTCCGCCCCCTGGACCCCTGCAACCATTGGTCTTTTTACTGTCTCTATAGTTTGGCATTTCCCAGAGTATTGTATAGTTGGAATTACACAGTATGTGTCCTCTCTAGACTTGCTTCTTTTACTTGGCGATGTGCCTTTAAGGTTCCTCCATGTCTTTTCATGGCTTGATAGCTCATTTCTGTTTCTACCTGAATCATATCTCTCCGAAAATGTCTCCCCATCCTCTTAAAAAAAACATTTACCCTCATTTATCTGATGCTCTCTCTCCCTGGGAACCTTTTCCTTACCCCTCCACCACCCCTTGCCTCTCCCCACCAGATGCTCTGAAGGCTTCTCACACTATGCGCCCATCTGTTGCTTTCTGTGTTTGACGCCCACTCACTGACCCGTGTTCCCCGAGGGCAGGGACCATCCTAGTCTCCCCCACCCCCACCTCTGGAGGCCATGCAGTGAGCCCTTGGAAACACTTGTTAAATGAAGGGTCGGTGGACAATGAGATGATTTGGTATGGGGGCGGGGGGGGGGGGGCACAAAAGTGGAAAAAACCCAAATGTGTGGACTTTTCTAAATTGATGGTGGCTGGTAGAAAAGAATCACATGAGAACAAACATTTGTGGGTGAGGGCATGTTTATTTAATGGGGTCACAGAGTTTGACTTGTTCCTCCATCATAAATTAGAGCCAGCAAATTACAGGAACTGGATGGGATTGGACGGGGGCACACAAAGATGGAGCCAGCTCCTGGAAGTGGGGAAGCATTGAGGCTCTCGTGACCCAGGAACCAAGCTGCCTCCTGGCCTCCGTGGGCTGGTCAGGGTTGCTCTCATGGCTGGGACGAGTCAGAGGTAAATGAAAGATGGTCAAGGAAGAAGGTAAAAATGGCGCCCTGGTCTCGGACCTCCTCTGACTTCCGTGGGGGGTGGGGGAAGAGAATCAAGATCAACATCAGTCCAAAGCTGATTCTCATGAGATGGAAGTCAGACATACTTCCAGTCTCCAGCCTTTTTACCAACTCTGACATCGACTGTCCTTCCTACAGCACTTCCTACTTCTCCACTGGGTTCTCATTGCAATGGCCACACAGAACTCACAGACAATACTCACAATTATGGGGTTTGCTAGGGAAGTAACAGGTTCAACTCAGGATCAGGATCAATACGGTACAATCAGGATCAGGATCAGAAAGCATGTAGGCAAAGTCCAGAAGTCTCCCTGGAGGTGGAGAGCACTTCCCTTCCTTCTTCAATGCAGGACAGCTGTCTCAGCTCCTCGGCCTTGCAAGCAAGCAGGCCCTTCTCTCTGCCATGCACACCCCTCAGGATGGGCCCCTCTTGGCCTTGGCCTCTGCCCTGCTTGGGCAAGTATTACAGCTCTGGAGCAAGTGCTCGGAGGCACCCCACTCGGCCAGGAAGCCTCCTGCCCAGAGTCTCTCAGCTCTCTTGCTCTGTGGGCCAGGAAGACCACTGTAGCTGCCTCCCGCCATGGCCAGGAAGCCCACCACACATCTCATGCCTGTCTCCTGGTTCTGCTGCTGCCATTTCTCTGCCACTCAACTCTGCCGTGCTTGCTGCCACTTCCAGCTGTCTCGTGCCTTCTCTGGTGTTACAGCCCTCTCTGTCTCCTGGATCTAGGAAGTTCTCAGTAGGGGAACTCTGGGTTCAAATGATGTGTTCTGCTCCCAGCTCTTCTTGATGGTAGTGAGGTCCCTCTCCAGCCTCTGGAATTGGCTCTCTTTAAGTCTAGTGGGATGGCAAAACTGATGAATCCCCTACAAGGGTCCCATGCACCTTACTTGCATGGCCCCACCCTCGCAAGGGTTTCATGCACCTAGCAAAACTGTCCGATCCCTTTGGTGGGCCACAAGCACCTTATTTGCATAGTCCCACCCAATCATTTTGTGGAAGTTACAAGACCACGATTAGAAGGGCCATATAGTAGTAATTCACATGATGGCTCTGCTTCTCAAACTGAACTCTGACGAAAGGCCACCAATGCCACAGACTTCAAGGGGGCGTGTTGTGGGGGCCCCATGTGGCCTGTGGCCAGAACCTCAGATCTTGCAGTGGCAGCAAACAGGGGCACAGCAGCTGGACCTGGTAGCAGCCACAGGAACCACAGCTCCCACACAAGCCACAGCCCTCCTTGCAGCCCCCACATGGGTCACCGGTGGAGCAGGAACAGGCTGGCACATGGGCTGTGAGTGTTGGCTGAAGGAATGGATGGACACATGGATGGGTTGTGATGTGAACTAGTGAAAGGAGCCCCAGAGGAAGGGAAGAGGGGAGGGAGGAAATGGGATGGATCGTGGTATAAAGAACCACAATGAGAATAACACTGTGGGGGGAGGATATTTATTTAAGGATTTCAGGGTACAGCTCATGCTCAGCAGACAGAGAGAGAGGATCACAGGGTCTGTCCAGGAGGAGATACCATAGTGATGGGTTAACTCCTGGTGACAAAAAGCTACACCACTCCCAGGGGAAACCCCCAGGGTGTAGGAACTGGCTGAAGCCATGGATTATACAGCAACAGTGTGAGGCATGGGAAAGGAGTGTCAAGTTGCCTGCAGTGAGGAGATGGGTCAGGAGGCTGCCATGCCCACAGGAGACCAGTTCAAGCCAGAGCCCAGGAGGAGGACTTAGGGGCCGGGGTCCTGTGGAGGTTGTAGATGGTGAAGTGGAGAAAGAAGAAGCATGAGTCACTGACTATCTCGAAGGGGAACTAGTTGCAGCAGGTGAAAGATATCTTTCTTCTACACCAGGAGAAACAGATGCTTGTAGGTCTGGAGATCCAGCTTCCGCAAACGAAGATGAAGACTCCAGAGGTGAGCTTCAGGGACCTGAGATGAAGCACTCACCACTGTCTGGGGAGCATGGATTTGCAGGACCTATTGGAGGCCTGTGGTCAGAGCCTCAGCTCTTGCACTGGCAGCAAACAGGGACACAGCAGCTGGACCGGCAACAGCTGGGCTTGCAGCAGCTCAACTGGCAGCAACTGGGTTTGCGGCAGCTGGACTGGCAGCAGGATTGCCCACAGCTTGAAGAGCAACAGCAAAGTTTGCAGCAGCTGGACTGACAGCAGTCACAGGAACCACAGCCCCCCTTGCTGCACCCACATGAAATACAGTTCCCTTTGCAGCCCCCACAGGAGACACATCCCCCCTTGCAGCTCCCACATGAGCCACAGCTGGAGCAGGAACAGGCTGGCACACAGCAGCACATGGGCTTGCAGCAGCAAATGGGCACACAGCAGCTGTAACCGCAGCCCCCACAGCTGGAGCCAGAGCCCCCACAGCCTCTGGAACAGCCACAGCAGCCCATGATTCTGGTGGGTTGAGGATGGGTTTGGTCAGAGGAGCAGGTAGAGAGGAAGGTGTTCAGGGGTGGAGCCTCCTGTGCCAGGAGACCTTATGTCCCTGCCCAGGGGTCAGGTGTGATGTGGACACATGGTCCCTTCCTTGTGTCTATTTATGCTTTTTGCACAGGAAGGTTGTGCGTCATTTAAAAATAACAAAAACATGACTTTAAACTCGTGACACATCTCCTCATTCAGTGTGGTCCTTTCTAGACCTTCAGGTCCAACTCCTGTCGGCTCTGGTGAACTCTCTGGGATGGGGAGTACTAGAGCAATCCCTGCCGTGTCCATACCCTCCCCTCTTTCCACAGGGAATTCCCAGAGCACCCAGTTCCCCTGCTCCTCCCAGACCCTGGGGAATTCCAGACCCAGTGTGGGTGGGCAGGGTGTGGCGGTGGGCTTCAGGCAAGAGTGTTCTCTACAATTTATAGTTTCAGGTAGCGATCCACACAAGTGTTCATGCAGCAGCTCACACTCTTCTCCCTTCCCTTCCCGCATTAATCTTTGAAGTCCAGAGTTACCTTCAAAAGAAATTGCTTAAAATTGCTTAATAGCATCTCTCGTCAATCTTACCATTTACCACCTGTTACTTGTTAAAGAAATTCAGTTTTTGGGAACACTGGTGAATTCTGGCTTTCACTCCTTCTCCCATAGACAACTTTGGGTAATAATAATAATTTTTAAATTATTTTGTAATATTTTTTAAGTATGAAAAGGTGTTTATTATAGAAAATATCAGAAAAATGCTATAAGCTCAAAAAGAAAAAGAACATCTACAGTTCCACCGTCTCAGACATAAACTCTCTTGCTTCTTTTCAGCATTTCATCCTCCTGAGGTTGGGAACTTGATTCATTTTGTTGCTCAAGGACCCTTGTCTTGGCCTCGTCCTGCTGGGGACTGGATGGAGTGTTCTTCTGCGGATGAGGGGCTCTGCTTCCTTCCTGGAGGTGTTGTTAGCTGCTGTCAAGTCAGCTTTGACTCATGGTGACCCCAAGCACAACCCCACATTGACTGGTCCTGTGTTTTCTTCTAAATGTCTTATACTTGTATGTTTTACATTTAGATCCATGATCCATTTTGAGTTAATACTTATTAAAATGTGAGGTTTGGATCAGGGTGTTTTTTGGTTTGTTTGTTTGTTTTTGCTGAAACCAAAACCAAACCAAACCCATTGCTGTCGAGTCGATTCCGACTCATAGCAACCCTATAGGACAGAGTAGAACTGCCCTATAGGGTTTCCAATGAACAGCTGGTGGAGTCGAACTGCCAACCTTTTAGTTAGCAACCAAATGCTTAACCACTGGGCAACCAGAGCTTCAACAAATTTTTGCCTACAACAAATTTTGTCCAACTGTTCCAACACCGTTTGTTGAAAACACTATCTTTTTGACATTAGATTGCTTTTACACCTTTGTCAAAAACCACTCGTCTGTGCTTGTGTGGGACTCTCTGTACTGTCTATTCTGTTCCATTGATCTATATGTCTTCCCTTTGCCAACACCATACTATCTTGATTTCTGTTGTTTTATAGAAAGTCTTAAAATCAGGTTGTGCTATTCCTCCAACTATGTTTTTCTTTTTCAAAATTGCTTTGGCTACTCCAGTTCTTTTATTTTTCTATATAAAATTTAGCATTCGCTTGTCTAAAAAAGAATCGTACTGGGATTTTCATAGGAATTTCTTTGGAAATTTGCATGGGTCGATTTGGGGAAGAATTGACATTTTTACTATGTTGAGTTTTCCATACCATGAACATGGTATGTCTCTCCATTTACATTGCTTTCTTTCTTTAGTAGTTTTGAGTTTTCAGCATGTAGATTCTGTATATTTTTCATTAGATTTATACATACGTACTTTATATTTTTGAAGTGATTATAAATGATACTGTGTTTTAAATTCTGAAATATCATTGATTTTTGTGTGTTGAACTTTTATGCTGTGACCTTGCTAACTCATTTATTAGTTCCAAATGAGTTTTTTTTTGTAGATTCCTTGGGATTTTCTACATAGATAGTCATGCCTCCCTGTGTCCAGCATCCTGGAAAGCTCAGCTCTCATCAGGCTCCTGGTCACCAGGCTTCCTTGAGTTCCTCTCACTCTGAGACCTTTTCTTTGGGTTCATTCTCAAATGTCTGTGTTCCTAGGGCTCTGTCCTCAGCTGCCCTTCTTTATACATGACCTCGGGCTGACACTATCTGGCCTTGTTCATTCCCAGCCCGTTATTGCTGTCTGTGTTGATAACTCCAGGGTATGCATGATGACCCCGACCTACAGGTCTGCACATCTGATTGCCTCTTTGATGCCTCTGTTCGGATATCCCATGGATGCTGTGGACATGACCTCATCTCCCATCTTGTCTCTCTTCCTGTGATGGGCAGAATTGTAAGATGACCCTCAATGACCCTCACCCTTGTATCATTTCCTCCTCTTGAATATGGGTGGAACCTGTGACAAAGATGAGCTATTACTCCTATGATTATGCTCTGATACATGGCAAAGGCGATCTTTGCAGATGTAGTTAAAGTCCTTAATCAGTTGTGTTAATCAAAATGGAGATTACCCTGGGTAAATCTGACCTGATCAAGTGAGCTCTTTAAAGGAAGTTTCAATGCTACAGCCCTGGTGGCGCAATGGTTAAGTGCTCAGCTGCTGATCGAAAGGTTGGCAGTTTGAACCCAACCAGTGTCTCCACAGGAGAAAGACCTGGTGATCCTCTTTGATAAGGATTACTTTAGCCTAGGAAACACTATGGGGCAGTTCTTCTCTGTCACATAGGGTCGCTATGAGTCAGAATTACCTCAGTGGTACCTAACAACAATGGATGTTAGAGACAGAACATATCAGAGACACACACTCTTGCTGGCCTGGAGGGAAGAAATCAGCTCTGCATGAGCTACTCATGGAGTCACAGGATAAGGAACTGTGGACAGCCTCTAGTAGCTTGGACAAGTCACTGGCTAACAGGTGGCAAGAAAATGGGACCTAGTCCTACAGTCACAAGGAGTTTAATTCTGCCAACAACCTAAGTGAGCCAGGAAGAGCACCCTGAGCTCTGATGAGAACCCTACGACAGCCAACACCTTGGTTGTAGCTTTCTGACACCTGAGGGGAGAATGCAGCTTCACTGTGCCTGGAACTTTGACCACAGAATCTGCGTAATAACAAATCTGTGCTGTTTTAAGCCTCCGAGTTGGTGGTAATTTGTTCCACATCAATAGAAAACGGACACACCTCCTCGTAGCATCCTCTGCTCCATGAGCGGCACCCTCCACTCATCACCCAAACCAGTACATGGGAGCATCCTGGTTTCATCGCTCATTCATTTCTTGGCACACCTAACCAATGCTGAGTCCTATGAAAACAAGTTCCTTAGTATCTATTTGGTCCCTTGCTTCATCGGCAATGCTATACATTAGCTCAGATTGTCCCTGATTCCCACCTACCAAATGAGCTTCCAGAACTTTCAGACACTCCCTTGCTTACAGTAATCTGATGGCTCTTAGCTTTCAGCAAAATGATCAAACTCCTTTGCATTAAGTGCCCTGCACAGCCCTAAACATTGCACCTACCGCCTCCGCTGGTACACCTCCCTCAAGACATGATATTAATGATGCTGAGTTTTCAAGAATGCTTCAGGTATGTGGGCAGTGTGCTAAGCACTTTGTGTGGATTAGACATTTAATCTTCACCCCAGCACTGTGCGGTAGTTAATCATATTGTCCCTATTTGAAAGATGAGGAAACTGAGGCACAAAGAGGTCACGTTACTTGTCAAAGGTCAGTCAGTATCTGGTACTGACTGCCCAGCCTCCCATGTTGGAGCAGGTGTCTATGTCCTTGAAGATACTCTCCCCAATTCCTACATACTTTCACCAAGTCTTTCCAAAACTCTTCCTCCATCCATCTGCCCTCCATAAATCTCTTTCCACCCATCTCCCTCCATCCATCTCCCTCCATCTATCTCCCCTCCATCCGTCTCCCCTCCATCTGTCTCCCTCCATCCATCTCCCTCCACTCATCTCCCCTCCACCCATCTCCCTCCCCCCATCTCCTTCCATCCATCTCCCCTCCACCCATCTCC
>NW_004444180.1:1724691-1730353 GCF_000243295.1 Trichechus manatus latirostris
CCTCCATTCATCTCCATCCCTCCATCTCCCCTCCATTCATCTCCCTCCACCCATCTCCCTCCATCCATCTCCCCTCCACCCATCTCCCTCCATCCGTCTCCCTCCATCCATCTTCCTCCACTCATCTCCCCTCCACCCATCTCCCTCCATCCATCTCCCCTCCATCCATCTGCCCTCCATCCGTCTCCCTCCATTCATCTCCCCTCCACACATCTCCCTCCATTCGTCTCCCCTCCACACATCTCCCTCCATCCGTCTCCCTCCATCCATCTCCCTCCATCCATCTCCCCTCCATCCATCTCTGCTACACCCATCTTCCCTCATCCATTTACCTCCATCCATCTCCCTCCACCTATTTCCCTCTGTGATCGTTAGGGTTGTGTGTCAACTGGGCTGGGACATGATTTTCAGTGGTTTGGCAGTTATGATGTAGTTTGGCAGTCATATGATGGTGTGATTGCTTCCATGATGAAATTTGATGTAATGTGATCATCTTCATGATGGGATCTGCTGTGCGCAGCCAGTAAGTAGAAAGTGCCTTTCCTTGGGCCTGTGGCCTGCATTGAATATAAGTGGACATTCTGACAAGGCTTGTGGGCTTTTGCTCGCTCTGGATCCTGCAGCTGGCTCCTGTTCATCTGACGTCCGGTTCTTGGGACTTGAGGTAGCAGCTTACCTGCCATCTTGCCTGCCGACCTTGGGATTTATCAATCTTCACAGCCCATGAGCCAGAGCCCTGTTCTCTGACATGCTGCTCTTGGGTTCGCCAGTCCCTGCAGCTGTGTGAATCAGGACAAGCATCCATCCTGACCCACGGACTTGGGATGTTCCAACCTCTACAACTGCAAGAGCCACTTCCTTGATATAAATCTCTCTCTATATATTTATACTCCCATCTCCCTCGCTTCTTCTCCCTCCATTCACCTCCCCCACCTTGGGGGTCACTTCCTCTGCCCTTAGACAGCTCTGAGTTACCCTCTGTCATGTTCCCTTCATGCTGTCTGGTCACTGTGGACTCTCAACTTTCTTTTCTCTCTACAGGTGTGTCATGCGTCTTATGGACTAAGATTAACACGGGGTCTGTGCACAGTGGAGGAGTCCCCGGGTGGCACAAATGGTTAGGTGCTCAACGACGAGCTGAAAGGTTGGCAGTTCAAACCCACCCAGAGATGCCTTGGAAGACAGGCCTGGTGATCTGCTTCCAAAAGATCACAGCCTTGGAAACCCTATGGGGCAGTTGTACTCTGCATTCTTGGGGTTGCCATGAGTCAGAATTGACTCGACAACAACCACCACCATCAATAGCATGCAGTAGGTCTATCTCAGTGTCTGAATGAATAAGAAAGTGAACGAAGCAAGAAATTTGGGAGAAGGACAATGACCAGAGTGTAGCCAAAGATGGTGGATTTTATTTACTAGACACAAGCTGGGAAAAATACACCATGAGAATGTGTCTTGTGCAGAGAGAATGTGTTTATTTAAAGAGTTCATGATGCCCAGTTTGGCCATAAGGTACAAGGAGACAAGAAAGCAGGTGTCGGGGCTGGTGCTGGGAGGGACTACAGACCTGGGGACGGCCCAGGAGCCCCTGGTGGGGAAGAGTCCTGAGGACTCAGGCTTGGGACTCTACAGAGGCTGTGATGTTGAGGACGGAGTGAGGAGCCTGAAGCCCCACCTGCAGGGTGGTGATGGGAGTGGGGACAGGACACCCCACTGAAGGATGATGGACATGATGTGAGCCCCTCTGCAGCCAGACTACTGAATCCCCAGCTCTGGTGACTGCGAACAGAATATTCTGGAGGATTTGATGATATTAGGCCTATGCTTCAGGGCTATGGAAAGCAGCCTGGAACATACGCTAAGAAATCTGAAACTGCGAGTTACCTGGGTCTGTGGCCAGAGCCTCAGATCTTGCACTGGCAGCAAACGGGGACACAGCAGCTGGACTGGCAGTAGGATTGTCCACAGCCTGAAGAGCAGCAGCTGGGCTTGCAGCAGCTAGACTGGCAACAGCTGGGTTTGCAGCAAGTGGACTGGCAACAGCTGAACTGGGAGCAGCCACAGGAACCACAGCCACCACATGGGCCACAGTCCCCTTTACAGCCCCCACAGGGGCCACAGCCCCCCTTGCGGCCCCCACGAGCCACAACTGGAGCAGGGACGGGCTTGCATACAGCAGCACACGGACTTGCAGCAGCAAACGGGCACACAGCAGCTGGAGCCGCAGCCCCCACAGCCCCTGCAGCTGGAACTGCAGCCCCTACAACCTCCAGAACAGCCACAGCAGCCCATGATTCTAGTGAGTTGAGGATGGGTTTGGTTAGAGGAACAGGTTTGCAGGAAAAGGTGTTGTGAGGAGTGTCCTGTGCCCCTGGCCTTGTATCCCTGCCCAGATTCCTCCGACCACACGGTGCCTCTGTCATGACCCTGTACGGTACTTCCAGAACATGTGTTTATGTTTGCAGGACACTGCCAGGTTCTCACTGGCCCACCCAACACTCACTTTCTTAGGTTTCCAAATTTGGCCACTTCCCCGTTGGAGTGGGACCCTATGATTAACCTGGTCACCTGCCCTCTCCATTTCCCTGATGTGACAGGCAGAGGACAGGTTATTCACAAGCTCACTCACCACCTCCCAAAAAATACCTTCCCTTGAATGGGCACCATCTTTTGAAAATACGATTAATATTGTTGTAGTTAGGTGCCATCGAGGTGACTCTGACTCATAGCGACCCTGTGTACAACAGAACAAAACACTGCCCTGTCCTGCGCCATCCTCTTGATTGTTGTGCTTGAGCCCATTGTTGCAGCCACTGTGTCAATCCATCTCCTTGAGGGTCTTCCTGTCTTTTGCTGACCCTCTACTTTGCCAAGCATGATGTCCTTCTCCAGGGACTGATCCCTCCTGATAACATGTCCAAAGTAGCTGAGATGAAGTCTTGCCATCCTTGCTTCTGAGGAGCCATCCTGTATGTACTTCTTCCAAGACAGATTTTTGTTCATTCTTCTGGCAGTCCATGGAATATTCAATATTCTTCACCAACACCATAATTCAAAGGCATCAATTCTTCTTTGGTCTTCCTTATTCATTGTCCAGCTTTCACATGCATATGAGGTGATTGAAAACACCATGGCTTGGGTCAGATGTACCTTAGTCCTCAAAGTGATAGCTTTGCTTTTTAGCACTTTAAAGAGATCTTTTGCAATGCATCGTTTGATTTCCTGACTGCTGCTTCCATGGGTGTTGATTGTGGATCCAGGTAAAATGAAATCCTTGACAACTTTAATATTTTCTCCATTTATCATGATGTTGCTTATTGGTCCAGTTGTGAGGATTTTTGTTTTCTTTATTTTACGTTTATATTTTTATATTACTTTTGATGCTTAAAATACAAGATGATTGTAGAAAAAAAGAAACCCAGACATACAAGGAAAGAACTTCAAATAGTCATAATCCTACCACACGATGGTAATTGTGTCTAATATTGGGATGGATTTCTCCCCATCTTGCCCACACCTGTACAGCTATGTTTCCTTTGAAATGATGATCTCTGGGTAAAAGTTTTGTATATTGAGCTTTTACCCATGCTATTAAAGAAGCTTGATTTTTTTCAAAGATTTTGTAACCTCGTATTACCTTAACACAGGGATACTTTTTAGTTAATTTCACCTTTCATCTCCTTGGGGAGATCAGATTGTTCATGACTGCTGCTGCTGTATATACAGCTGACAATAGTGAGCATTATCATTTAGTTTTTAAATCTTTGTCAATTTCATAGAGAAAAAGAATATCGTTTATTGTTTTAATTTCTTTAATATTCAGTTTTTTAAAACTTTAATAATTAAAGTTACAGTTTAAAATCAGGAAAGGTGTGCATCAGGGTTGTATCCTTTCACCATACTTATTCAATCTGTATGCTGAGCATACTGTGTGGATCAAATAAATTATAGATAACTTTGCAAAGGATGGGACTTCCGGAACACTTAACTGTGCTCATAAGAAACCTGTACATAGCTCAAGAGGCAGTTGTTCAAACAGAACAAGGGGATACTGAGTGGTTTAAAATCAGGAAAGGTGTGCGTCAGGGTTGTATCCTTTCACCATACCTGTTCAATCTGTATGCTGAGCAAATACTCCAAGAAGCTGGACTATATGAAGAAGAATGTGGCGTCAGGATTGGAGGAAGTTTCATTAACAACCTGCTTTATGCAGATGATACAACCTTGTTTGCTGAAAGTGAAGAGGACATGCAGCACTTACTGATGAAGATCAAAGACCACAGCCTTCAGTACGCATTACACCTCAACATAAAGAAAACAGAAATCCTCCCACCTGGACCAATAAGTAACATCATAAAAAACGGGGAGAAAAGATTGAAGTTGTCAAGGATTTCATTTTACTTGGATCCACGGCCAACACCCATAGAAGCAGCAGTCAAGAAATCAAGACGCATTGCATTGGACAAATCTGCTGCAAAAGGCCCCTTTAAAGTGTTGAAAAGCAAAGACGTCACCTTGAAGACTATGATGATATGCCTGTCCCAAGCCATGATGTTTTCAATCACCTCATATGCGTGTGAAAGCTGGCCAAGGAATAAGGAAGACCAAAGAAGAATTGATGCCTTTGAATTATGGTGTTGGTGAAGAATATTGAGTATACCTTGGAAAGAAGGGGAGGAAGGAGGAAAGGAGGGAGAAAACCAAAGCAAACAACACTCCAAATGACAACATAATACAGAAAGCAACAGTAAACTTCCTACAAATGGTTTGAACTATGTAAGTGTTTCCAAGGTGTAAACATTTACAGCAGCAGACTGCTACACCTTTCTCCCAAGGAGTGGCTGGTGGGTTCGAACTGCTGACCTTTCAGTTAGCAGCCAAGAGCTTAACCACTGCATTGCCAGGACTCCCAGTATACATGTGTACGTCCTTGAAAAATATATAGTGTAGGTGTGTAGCTTTTTATTTTCATCAACACACAGATTGTGTTACAAGCTTTATTTTGTTTCTTACTTCCTCCTGCTGAGCACTTGTAAAACTGAAGCCATATGTCCTTATATAAGCCCAGTCCATTTTCTTCTCTCTGATACACAGTTTTCTAGCATAAGCATGTACGGCAATTGACTTATCTGTTCCCTAGTTGTGAACACCATTTGTGCTCCCAGCCTCCAGTGCAGCTATTTCTCTGGGGGTGCATACCATAGTTGTCACATCTGTAAAAGGGGCTTAGTCTTGTGGTATTTCTGTTACGGCAAGCCTAGGTAAGTAAGAAGGGGTGGGAACCGAGTAGGTCAGGTGAAGGGATGGACTAGGGCAGATTTTGGTGGTGCTGGAAGCTAGGCCACTGCTATTTCAAATACAGGCAGGATCACCCAGGGTGGGCAGGTTTCAGTGGAGCTTCCAGACTAAGACTGACTAGGAAGAAAGGCCTGGTGATCTGCTTCTGAAAACTAGCCAATGAAAACGTTATGGATCACAACAGAACATTGTCTGACTCACTTGCTTTGGGCATGTCATTGAAAGGGATCAATCGTAGGAGGAGAGCATCATGCTTGGCAAAGTAGAGGGCCAGTTGAGGGTGAAGGAGATCCTTGTTGAGATGGAGGAGGACATCATGTTTGGTGAAGTAGGACCATGGAGGGTGTGGGAGACCCTTGTTGAG
>NW_004444180.1:1730957-1737961 GCF_000243295.1 Trichechus manatus latirostris
GAGGGTGAGGGAGACCCCTGTTGAGATGGAGGAGGATATCATGTTTGGCGAAGTAGAGGGCCAGTTGAGGGTGAGGGAGATCCTTGTTGAGATGGGAGGACATCATGTTTGGCGAAGTAGAGGGCCATGGAGGGTGTGGGAGACCCTCAGTGAAATGGATAGGTACAACGGCTGCAACAATGGACTTGAACAAGCTGACAGTTGTGAGGATTACAGAAAACTAGGCAGCATTTCTTTCTGTTGTACAAAAAGTCATCATGGGCTGGACTTGACTGGGCAGCAGCTGTCTATCTACGTCCCATGTAATATGTGAAACATACTTATATTAAAAAAAATCTGTTGTTTATCTGAAATCCAAGTTTAACTGAGTGTCTTACATCTTATCTGCCATCCCTGCCCCCAAGGGGTCGGGCTAATGGGTAGATGAGAAGGCAGGCAATGAGGAGAGAGGTCCATGAGGTATAGAACAGAGATCTCTGTCACCTGTCACAGTAGGAGACTTTTACGTGGAGCAGGTAGCAAGGTTATGGAATAAGCACTTTGCATCTGTCATCTTGATTAGTGCTCAAAGCCTTCCTATGAAGTGTTACAGAGAGGTAAAGCCCTGGTTCCAGGGCTGTCAGCAATGCCCACCCCCCGCCTTGGGGCGGTAGGATCCCCCACGCCAAGAGGACTGTCTCAGAGCAGGGCACCGGGCAGGAACCACCAAGGATCCCGGGCTCAAAACCACCTCTCAGGACGCCAGTCACTGAGCGAGACTTGTGTTCTCTGTGTGTCCTTGCCCGCCCCCAGGAAGGGGGAAGTCCCATGCCAGACACCTTTCCTGTTGACTAAGGTGGTATTCCACAAGGTAATTGATGGCACGTTCAGCATGAGGTCAATGGAAGGCATGTGGAGTTATTAGAAAATGCAGTGCAGGGGGATCTCTGGGAGAGAGGCACAAACAGGAACCAGGAAGGAACCGTGTGTCTCCATCACACCTGACCCCTGGGCAGGAATATAAGGGCTCCTGGTACAGGAGGCGCCACACCTGAACACCTTCCCCTCTACCTGCTCCTCTGACCAAACCCATCCTCAACCCACCAGAATCATGGGCTGCTGTGGCTGTTCCGGGGGCTGTGGGGGCTGCAGCTCCAGCTGTGGGGGCTGCGGCTCCAGCTGCTGTGTGCCCATTTGCCGCTGCAAGCCCGTGTGCTGCTGTGTGCCAGCCTATCCCTGCTCCAGCTGTGGCTCATGTGGGGGCAGCGAGGGGGGTTGTGGCTCATGTGAGGGCTGCAAAGGGGGCTGTGGCTTATGTGGGGGCAGCAAGGGGGGCTGTGTCTCCTGTGGGGGCAGCAAGGGGGGCTGTGGCTCCTGTGGGGGCTGTGGCTCATGTGGCTCCTCCCAGTCCAGCTGCTGCAAACCCAGCTGTTGCTCCTCAGGCTGTGGGCAATCCTGCTGCCAGTCTAGCTGCTGTGTCCCCATTTGCTGCAAGCCCAGCTGTTGTGTCCCCATTTGCTGCCAGAGCAAGATCTGAGGCTCTGACCACATCCCTCAGGTGGCTCCCACAGACCTGGGCTCCCCCAGGAAGTGGCCAGGGCTGTGTCCTGGACTCCCGAAGCTCACCTGTGGGCCCAGCCTCCTCTGGCTGCCATGGCCTAGTGTTCAGAGCCCCCAAGCCCCTGAGGTCACAGGGGCCTCCAATGCCCCCTCCTCCCCTTTGTTTCCTGATTTCACCACTCAAACCTCTCAGGACTCCAGACCCCACATCACCCGGCCCCTCCCTTGAGCTTGCTGGCGGCACCTAGGACTGGACTCCCTCTGACTTGGCTCTTCCTGGACCCTCGCTCGGCCCCTCCACTTCTTCCTCTCCATCCTGCTCTGACCTGCCTGAACTCGGATCTGTGGGTGTTAGATCTAGAGGACCCACACATGCTGGAGACACCGAGAGCACCAGGGTCCTCTCCTGAGGGGGGCAGGGGTCTCCAGACCCTTCTCTTCCTTCTTGAACATGGCCAGCCCTTTGTCTGTCCTCTCTGATTCTCTCTTTGTCAAGCGTTGTATCTGGATCTTCTAAATAAATACGATCACACCCCCAAAAGTTTACACTGTAGTTCTTTTGTTTCAGTCTCTGTCTGCTTAGAAAAAATGCACCATTGCTACATAGTTGCACTGCACACCTTTGTGATACCCCCTACCACCACCACCACGTTCCAGTCCTTGGCTTCACCATTTTTCCCCGTCTTCTAGAACGCAGCAAGCGTTGGGAGCCATCTTTGGCTCCTCTTCCCCCTCAGGCTCAGAATCACTGTCATCGCATCCTACAGATTATTGCACAAATACATCCTTTTCTCAGGTTTCCTTCCCCAGACTTTATCTATTAGATTGTGGTCAGAATCCCTGGCCCTTATCACGTTCTATCTTGCATTATTTATTAGGGTGTGTCTTCTTTTCCATATCAGACTTTTTAAAAAAATTGTAGTGATATATGCATTCGCCAAATTCAACTATTTTTATGCATATAGTTCAGTGACATTAATTACATTCACCAAGTTGTGTGAACATCACTACTATACGTTTCCAAATTTTTTTGTCACCTTAACAGAAATTCAGTGCCCCTTAAGCAATAACTCTCCATTTTCCCCCTTCTGCCAGCCCCTGGTAACCACTCATAAACTGGTTTCTACGTATTTACCTATTCTAGGTATTTCATATGCATGAGATCGTACACTATTTGTCCTTTTGTGACTGACTGACTTTGCTCAGTCTCAAGTTTTCAAGGTTCATCCACGCTGTAGCACGTTTCAGAACTTCATTTCAAACGTGGATGGCCAGGGGGGATCTGGAGCCCTGTGGCGCAGTGGTTAAGAGCTTGGCTGCTAACTAGAAGGTCGCAGTTCAAATCCACCAGCTGCTCCCTGGAAACCCTGTGGGGCAGTTCTACTCTGTCCTATAGGGTCGCTATGAGTCGGAATTGACTCGACAGCAATGGGTTTTGATATAGGGAGATCTGAGCTGGGACAGGCAGGGGGGAACCAGCCCCGTGAAGGGCTAGGTGAGTCCGTCCAGGCAGAGGGACAGCAAGCATACAGGTGCTGAGGACGGAGTCAGCATGGGAACAAATGGAAGGTGGGGAGGGGGAGCTACAGCCACTGGGCTGGGTGAAGAATTGCTGTGTAGATTAAAGATGACCCCAAGGTATTTGCTACTCCTCCCCTGGGGAGGTGGACCCCATTCCCCTCCCCGGAGTCTGGGCTGGCTGGCCTTAGTGACTTTTGGAGGAGAATCCTCATGGGATTTTGAGACTGGCTCTACTAATGCTCTCAAATGTGACCAAAAAAGACCCAAACCAGTAGAGTTGAATCTGAGTCACGGTGAACCCCATGTGTGTCAGAGTAGAACTGCGCCCCATAAGGTTTTCAATGGCTGATTTTTCAGAAGTAGATCTCCGGGTCTTTCTTTCAAGGTACTTGTGGGTGGGCTTGAACCTCCAGCCTTTCAGTTATCAGCAGACACATTAATGGTTTGTACCACCCAGGAAGTCCTGTGAACCTTAAATCACCCAGTTCGGACCCCACAACACCCACCATTCTTTAGCAAGCCAGGCTCTTATTCAGTGTGCAATCTTCAACTCGGTCTCCATGGGAACAGTCCTGGGGGGCCAAGGAGGAAAGACTGTGCCATCACTACTCCCTCCTGTACCCCCTGTCCAGCCCCCAGCCCCACCTCTCAGGCAGTCCCCACCATGGCCTCACCTGATTGGAGCATTCCTGACCCTCAGCTCCAGCTGGGATGAGCTTTTCCCACTCATCAGAGCAGGGGCCAGGACAGAAAACTAAAGTTGAATGGCTTGAGATGAGCTGTTTGTGCCCCTACAACATCCTGAGCTTCCTAGCTGTCAGGGCAAAGAGGGAAATACTCTGGTTACATAATGCTCATTGTCTCAGAGACAGACCAGACCAGACCAGCAACTGATGGCAAGAAAACGCTTGCTCCAGCTGAACATTCTGGAAGAATCATTGGGGGTAGGATTTTATATGGGGGTCCTGACATCACACACAGCCACTGCTGGCCCAAACCTCCTGACTCTACCCAATAATGTGTAAACACCTGAGCCATTATTGCTTCGATACTATGTTTTACAGATGGGACGGTGTCCCCAAAAGATATATTAAAGTCCTAAGCCCTGCTACCTGTGAACATTACCTTGTTTGGAAATAGGGTCTTTGAAGACGTGATCAGTTAACCGATGAGTTTGTACCAGACTAGGGCGGGTCCTAATCCCATCTGAGTGACGTCCTTATGAAAGACGAGACACAGAGGGGCAGGTGCTGTGTGAAGATGGAGGGATGCTGACCTACAAGCCAAGGAGCTTCTGGAGCCACCAGCAGCTGGGAGATGAGGAACGATCCTCCCCTGCAGCTTCTGGGGGAGTAGGGCCCTGCCAACACCTGCGTTCAGATTCCTGACCTCCAGAACTGAGAGGGACTCAACTCTGTCGTTTAAGCCCCCAGCTCATGGTACTTTTTTCCTGTGGTGCCAGGACATTCACATCCCTTGAGGCGGTACAGGGTGATGGCTGAGGGCCGCCTTCAGAACCTGCCTTGGAAACCCGGCTCCCTCGCGTGCTGGCTGCAGGGACAAATCACCCACTTGCTTATGCCTCGGTTTCTGTGTCTGTACAGTGGGGTGGATGACAGTTTCCACCTCGTGCGACTGTGGCTGGAATCAGTTCATGCAGGGATGTGCCTGGAGGCTGCCCACTCCCTTCTGCGACACTGCGTTTGCCCGACTTTGACAAGTGCTGGTGCTGGGCGTGACGGTGGCCCTCTCAGGAGGCACTGACCTGGCTGAGGTGGGTGCCCAATTCACAAGGACCCTGCTAAGTGCCCAGCAAATCTCCATCAACTTTCTCCCTTCTGGTGTGACGGCACCAGGAAGCCGTGATGCCACCTCCAGATAAACCAAGCCTGTGTCCCCAGGTTCCCCAGCCATCCAAACATGAAGGTTTGTCCTCTGAATCCCGGCTCAGGGCAGGCTCCTCCCTGAGGGGCCAGGTGCACCGTGGAGAGGTCTGCAGGCTGGAGGCAGTGGGGAGCCCGCCAGAGTGCTAACCAATGCAATGAAACAATGAGGTGCAAACCTTTGGGATCAACAGGGACTTCCCAGGCCCTGGGTGGGAAGAAGAGGAGCAGAAGGAGAGGTGGAAGAGAGGAAGGCTCGGACCCCACCGTCCACAGGGAGCCAGCTGCCTACAGGCCCGTCCTCCCTTGCAGGTCAAGCTGCTGAGAGACTGAAAGACACAGAGGACAGCCAGACCATATGTGACCACAGAGCCTGACCACAGCCTGCAGCCACCGGCCTGGGAAGCCAAACCACAACCTCATATCAATCAGCCCCACACAGCCAGGACTTGATCAGTGACAGCCAGCTTCCCTAATTTTTGCCCCGCTTCCAACACAGGACCATCTGGAAAAAAGCCAAATGTGCTCCTCAAAACAATCACTCAGGATCCCAGCTTCTAGCTAGTCTGCCTCCAGCTTCCCTGCGCAAGCACCTTCATCAGGGCGCCCCGAGCCTTCCCTTCCCTGCTGCACGTCGCTCTCCGGCTCCCCTGCTGGCCGGTGGGACTCTGCCAAGCACAGCGATGGTGCCCAACTCCCTTGTTACAGCAGCTCTGGATAAGGAGCTTGTTCTCACGAGGTGCTCTCCGTTTGCTTCCACACCACAACCCTTGGGGGGCTTTTCTACCTGGCGCCCCTCCTTCCCGAGTCAAAGTGGGTTGCAGGTGTTAATGTCTGCAGTGGATCCACAGACCACGTGAGCTCACTGGCTGGGCCAGTCTGCTGATCTCCTGTTAAATACCCTACTCTCACGGACCCCACCAAGGCCTCACTCAATTCTGTGAGAAGCATTCCCGGGCCTTGGACTTCAGATGGGAATCAATGGTGTTGTTGTTGTGTGCCATTGACTCGATTCCGACTCATAGTGACCCTATAGGACAGAGTAGAACTGCCCTGTAGAGTTTCCAATGCTATAAATCTTTACGGAAGCAGGCTGCCACATCTTTCTCCCGCAGAGCAGCCAATGGGTTACTATGGCTAACCTTTTGGATAGCAGCCGAGCACTTAACCACTGAGCCACCAGGGCGACTTGATCGCAGTCCTGAAACCGAAAAAGTGCTGGGTGACCCAGAGACACAGGCAGGGGAACCCCCAGACCTTCCCTGAGCTGCAAATCTAGTTCAGGGCCAGTTTTGTAAATAAAGTTTTATTGGAACACGCTGGTCTGTCTCCTCCACACAATACACACACACACACACACACACACACAAACATACACAGACATAGACACACACACACGCAGACACACACACACAGACACACACACAGACATAAACACACACACACATACACACACACAAACATAGACACACACACAGACATAGACACACACACACAGACACACATACACACACACACATACACATACACATACACACACAGACACACACACAGACACACACACAGACATAGACACACACACACAGACACACATACACACACACAGACATAGACACACACACGCATACACACACAGACATAGACACACACACATACACACACACATACACACACACAAACATAGACACACACACACAGACATAGACACACACACACAGACACACATACACACACACACATACACATACACACACAGACACACACAGACATAGACACACACACACACATACACACACACAGACATAGACACACACGCATACACACACAGACATAGACACACATACACATACACACAGACACACACACAGACATAGACACACACACATACACACACATACACACACAGACACACATACACATACACACTCACAGACATAGACACACACACACATACACACACACACATACACACACACAGACATAGACACACATACACATACACACACAGACACACACACAGACAGACACACACACACATACACACACAGACATAGACACACA
>NW_004444180.1:1738823-1749409 GCF_000243295.1 Trichechus manatus latirostris
GCAAGGGGGGCTGTGGTTCCTATGGGGGCAGCAAGGGGAGCTGTGGCTTGTGTAGGGGCTGCCAGGGGGGCTGTGGTTCCTGTGGCTGCTGTCAGTCCAGCTGCTACTCCTCAGGCTGTGGGCAATCCTGCTGCCAGGCCAGCTGATGTGTCCCCATCTGCTGCCAGTGCAAGATCTGAGCTTCTGACCACAGCCCTCAGAATACCCAGCCCTTTGCTCCTGGCTCTCTGGGGCTCACTGTCTGTCACTGGCTCCAGCACCCCCACACCCCAGCCTCAGAACTCTCCATCCTTGGGGTGGAGTGGGCCCTCCGCTGCTCTCTTCCTGACTGGGCTCCGTCTACCTCCTGCCTCCTCTCCTGCCCTTTCCCTCCCCGCCCGCTGCCTGGCTGACAAACTTTGAGGCCCATGAGGCAGCGAAGGCCCCTTAAGAGTCCAACCTACCCTCAGGCTTCTCTCTGGGATCAAGACCTAATGCGGACCCTCTCAATAAACCTGCAACACGAGCTCTCTCTCCGTGGTCCTTCCTACCTCTCTCTAACTCCCCCGAGCTTGGACCCCCTCCCTGAATCTGCACCAATCACTCCTGCCCTTCCATCTTTGATGCTACGGCTGGTTTCTTCACTCGGGACTAACGGCTGCGGCTTTCTGCTCTGTCCCTCTGGTGTGTGGGCTCTGGGGTGAACAGCAGGATCAAGCTGGGCCCACCGCCTGGAGTGGGAGGTCAAGTGAAGAAGGACCCCCAGGGACGTGTGCGGGGGCTCCTGGGGCCACACGCTTCAGCTTAGGTGGAGGAGAACAGCATCTGAGAAGCCCCCTGGCACACGGGGAGGTCTGAAGTCCTGAGGAGTTTGGGTTTCATCCTGAACATAGTTTGGGCATCTTGGAAGAATTCCTGGTGGAAGGAGGTGACTTTAGCCAGACTTCTCAGCACCCTGCAGGTTAGTGACGGAGACAGCAAGTCTACTCTGGGCATTATGAGCTGCATAAAAACCCCCAAACCAATTGTCGTTGAGTTGAGTCCAACTCATGGTGACCCCACATGTGCAGAGTAGAACTGCTCCATACGCTTTTCAAGGCTGTGACCTTTCAGAAGCAGATCTCCAGGCCTGTTTTCCGAGGCGCCTCTGGGTGGGCTCAAACCCCCAACTGTTTGGTTAGCAACCGAGAGCTTAACCATTGTGACCACGGGAGCCTCATTATGAACCAAAAGGGATTTAATATGGAAATTAGGTGTTTACACAGTAGACAGCAGTTCCAGAGGGGCTGGACTCCAGGAAGGACTCCAGAGAGTCCACAGGGCTGACCCGTTGGGGACCTCTGTCCTCCTTAAGAGTGACACAAAGAGACGAGAGATACGGCACGTGTGAACCTCCTTTACAGTGAGGCACACGGGCCCAGAGGTGACCCGGGTGCTGCGTTCCTTCATGTACAGAGAAGGAGACCCACCTAGACCGTCTAAGTCAGGGCATCCTCAGTGATATCGAATCACGGAAAACAGTGCTGGGAGGAAGACGTTGCTTTGCCAGTGAAGGATCCATGCTGTTGTTGTTGGGTGCCGTCAGGTTGATTCCAACTCACAGCGACCCCATGTGACACAGTAGAACTGCCCCATAGGGCTTCCTAGGCTGTAGTCTTTACGGAAGCAGATTTCCAGCTCTTTTTCCCACAGAGCAGCTGTTGGGTTCAAATCACCAACTTTTCGGTTCCAGCTGAGCGCTTAACCATCTGCATCACCAAGGCTCCTTGGAGTAGCCATAGTTCCAAAAAACTTGCCCCAAATCACAAAGCTAAAAAGTGATAGGAGCACCACCAGCCTCTATCTGTTCCCGAGTTTTTCCATCAGTCGTAACAGAAGCTCAGTGTCCCCTGAGCAATGATTCCCCTCTCCCCCTCCTCCCACAGCCCCTGGTGACCACTGGTAACCTTTGGTCTCCATATACTTGCCTATTCTAACTATTTCACACAAGTGAGATCATACAATGTTTGTCTTTTTTGTGGCCGACTTACTTTACTCAGCGTAAAGGTTTCCAGGCTCATCCATGTTGTAGCATGTATCAGCACGTCATTTCTCTTTATGGATGAAGAGCAAAGACCGCGTCCTTCAGTATGGATTACACCTCAACAGAGAGAAAACAAAAACCCTCACAACTGGACCAGTAAGAACCATCATGGCAGACAGAGAAAAGACTGAAGTTGTGAAGGATTTCATTTTATTTGGACCCACAATCAACATCCATGGAAGCAGCAGTCAAGAAATCAAACGATGCTTTGCAGTAGGCAAATCTGCTGCAAAAGCCCTCTTTAAAGTGTCAAAAAGCAAGGATGTCACTTTAAAGACTAGGATGCGCCTGACCCAAGCCATGGTGTTTTCAGTTGCCTCATATGGATGTGAAAGCTGGACGATGAATAAGGAAGACGGAAGAAAAATTGATGCCTTTGAATTACGGTGTTGGTGAGGAATATTGAATATATCATGGACTGCCAGAAGAGTGAACAAATTTGGCTTGGAACGAGTCCAGCCAGAATGCTCCTTAGAAGCAAAGATGGCGAGACTTCATCTCACATACTTCGGACATGTTGTCAGGAGGGACCAGTCCCTGGAGAAGGACATCATGCTTGGTAAAGCAGAGGGTCAGCGAAAAAGAGGAAGACCCTCAATGAGATGGACTGACACGTGGCTGCAGCAATGGGCTCAAGCATGACAACGACTGTGAGGATGGCGCAGGACCGGGCAGTGTTTTGTTCTGTTGTCCACGGGGTCGCTCTGAGTCGGAACCGATTTGACAACACCTAACAACAACAATGGTAATTCTATGTTTAACTTTTCGAGGAACCACGAAACTGTTCTCCACAGCGGCTGCACCATTTTACATTCTCACTAGCAATGGATGAGGGTTCCAGTATCTCCGCATCCTTGCCAACAACCGTTGCTTTCCTTTTCTTTTTTAATCAAAGCCGCCCTAGTGGGTGTGAAGTGTGAGCCATAATCGACTCCACAGCAACGGGCTTCAGGTTCTTTAAATGAGTAATGCCACTGAGCATCATTTCGTGCGCTTATTGGCCACTTGTATTTCTTCTTTGGAGAAATGTCTATTCAAGTCCTTTGCCCATTTCTTGATGGGGTTGTTTTTCTTTGGGTTGTTAAGTTGTAAGGGGTCTTTACATATTCTTTTTAAAGAGATTTTAGGAGCTTTGATGCTTTACTGTTGAGTTCCATGTAGGGACCTATATGTGGCTCAGGGATAAAAACCACTTTGTACCCCAGTACACTTGGTACCCCATATCATCTTTTCAGGGTGGGGAAATGGTGGAGGACTGGCTGCAGTTGTGCAGAATGGCCACAAGGTGGCACTGTTGAATGGCGAAAAGAAAGTGGAGCGGCTGGGTGGTTGGTTATTGAGGAATTCAAAAGAGAAAGCTCTGGAGGTATCTTCTGTGTTCACCCACGGCGGGCAGAGCAGGTGCCTTGAGTCCCCTCCTGGCCTGGGAGGGGGGGCCTCATGGGAAGAGGTGTGGGAGGCTGAGGGCCGTGCTCTCTGGGAGGTGGGATTCGGTTTTCCCACCTCTGGGACAAAGCTTTCCTTTGGGGCTGTGTCTGGAAACCCCTTTAAGGCTGTGCAGGCCAGGAGGCACCCAGCTCCATTTCTGGGCTTCACCACTTGCATTTTGTGTGCGGGAGATGGCAGTCCCATCTCAGAAGCTGCCCCCACCCCCCGCCCGAGCCTCTGCTCCTTAAAGCAGCCCGGGCCATACCTGCCCTCAGGTACTGCACTCAGGAGTGGCCATTGTCAGGAACTCTGCCATCACTGAGCACCAGACTGGACGCACTGGGCTCTTGACGAGACGGCCTGGCCATGACCACAGGGACAGGATCCAGGAGGTTTGACGGCTTCTCGGGGCCCACACGCCCCACTGCCCCTGGGGGACAGATGTACAGGGAGCCAGATAAGGACTCGACACTGGGGCAGCCCGGCATCGTCCATCCTCTGCTTTGTCTTAAGTCAGGCGGCCTAGCAGCTGCTCGCTGGGAGGCCTGGGGCCCTGGGTAGCACACGGCTTGAATCTGGGCTTCCTGTTCTGCTAAGACCACCCTCGGTCAGTCAGAGTACGGTGCTGTGGTGGTTTGTGTGTGGCTGTGATGCTGGAAGCTAGGCCACCAGTATTTCAAAATCCAGCAGGGGTCACCATGGTGGACAGGTTCCAGTGGAGCTTCCAGACTAAGACAGGCTAGGAAGAAAGGCCTGCTGATCTACTTCCAAAAATCAACCAGTGAAAATCCTATGGATCACAACAGAATATTGTCTGATATAGAGCTGGCAGATGAGCCCCTATGTTGGAAGGCACTCAAAATACACAGTGGTCACAACAATGGACTCAGCGGCACCAACGATCGTGAAGATGCCGCAGGACTGCGCAATGTTTTGTTCTGTGGTACAGGACCCTTTACTCAGTAAGTAAGCTACGGTCAGGTGATGTGGTGAAACCCAAGTGAAATTATGCACTACAGATGAGTAAGTAAACACAAGTGAGCCTGTGTGTGCCTTGCTTACTGGTTAATCTGCCCCTGCTGTTGTACGGGGGGTCACCATCAGTTGGAGCCAACTAACAACAAAGCGGGTAGCAGGAGTGTGGACGTTTGTACCCATGACTCCTCGGCCTTCGGCAAGTCCTGAGTATCCCACCCTCACTCAGTGAGGAGTGAGGCCTGCTAGGCCTGCTCCAGGAATCCAGCCATGAAAATACAGGAGAAAGCAGGGAGTTTTTAAGAAGTATTTTTTTTTTTTAAATCAAACAGGAAGAGTTATTTGCTAAAGAAGGCCTGGCTTTGCCTCCAGAACCTCAGGCGCTCCACTGTAACTGTGCTCCCAGAACTTCCAGAGGCTTCCGTGGGGAAGCTGTGTCTGCCATAACCATGTTGAGCACATTTGGTCTCTGAAGGGCAGAGATGGGAACCTGGAGAGCCTCCCCTGGGGCGCTGGCAGGCTCTGGGTCTCCTGCTGAATGGGCCTAATGAGACACCATGGGGGTTACCTCCAACACCAAAAGGGCCCCAGTCATCGAGCATCTTTCTTCGTGGTGGTGGGAAAAAGAACAGCCACTGCTCCTTCGTTCTGGGGGAGCCAGTTACATGCCCCAAGGGGCGTGCTCCTGAGTTTCTCAGGATCTGTCTCCCACGCTCTGAACCGTGTGTCTCGTCCAAGTGTCCAGGTGCGCGTTGCATCCGAATGAGGTCTTTGCTGGACTGGGCCGCATCAGGCTCTGCGGATGCAAGCGAGGTCCCTGCAGACCAAACAGAGAGAGAGAGCCAGGGGCTGACATATCCCCGACACTGGCCACGTTCAAGTAAACACAAACTGATCTCAGCATTCTCTTTTTGTTTGGATAGAGGAGAACACTGCCCAGATCTTAATTGCGCTGCGGATGCCAGAAGCTGCCGTAATTCACACCAGAAAGGGAGGACAGCGTCCTGGGACAGTAGCTGTCACTGGATTCTCGAGCTGACTGAGCTTGTTGACTCTCTAAACCCAAGCTGGGACATTCTGTGCTGTCAGAACGAAGAGGATTTAACAGGATGGCAACTTCTGGGCCTCAGAGCCTGGAGGAGGCACTGGCTTCTGTGGTCCTTCTGTTGTCATTGTTATTGTTGCTCTCTCATCGATTGCGACGCAAGCGACCCATGTGACAGAGCAGAACAGCCCCATACGGCTTCCTAGGCTGTAATCTTTGCGGGAGCAGATCACCAGGTCTTTCTCCCGCACAGCCGATGGGGGGGTTTGAACCACCAACCTTTTCATTAGCAGTGGGGTGCTTACCTGCTGCACCACCAGTGCTCCTTCCAGTAGCGGTGAATAGCTACAGGGCGTCCACGTGACCCTTCCCATCTTGTTCATGCTCCAAGCTGCCATGGGACAATTGGACCAGTTACTGAGAACCTTCATTCCGACATTTTGTTTAGGAACAGATGAAGAGATGCAGGATGGGTACCAGGCCTGTCCTTACGTGGGATTGGGTGGAAATGTCATTACTCACCTGTCTCCCATACACCCAGCTGTGACCAGGAGAAGGCCATGGTGTTCTGTGTCCCCGTGAGTCCAATGTCAATAGTCCCCAAACGATTTCAGCACAGTTATACAGGTAAAGGGGGGCGGGGTGATTCAGTGGTAGAATTCTCACCTCCCATGCAGGAGACTCGGGTTCCCTTCCCGGTCAATGTGCCTCGTGCACAGCCACCACCTGTCTGCCAGTGGAGGCTGGGGTGTTGCTAGGATGCTGAACAGGTTTCAGTGGAGCTTCCAGACTAAAATGAGCTAGGAAGAAAGGCCTGGTGATCTACTTCTGAAAATCAGCCACTGAAAACCCTATGGATCACAACAGTCAAGTCTGCAATTGGTCATGGGGAGGGTGCAGGACTGGGCAGCATTTGATTCAGTCGTGCATGGGTTCGCCACGAATCGGAACTACGTGACAGCAGCGGACAGCAACCTGAGCGTAAAAGGCCACAGCTCTCCGGGGAAGGCCAGGAGGAAGACGGGTGGCACCTCCTGAGGTGGTGTCCCAGCAGGGTCCTTGTTCAGGAATACCCAGCCTCCTGTACATTCGAGACTTGGGTCTGCGGACTGAGAAGCATTGGAAAATGAGTTAAGGGTTGGTCTGTTGTGCCTGCCTGTCCTCAGCTGCCAGGATTCAGGAAGGATCCAACTTCATTGTCCTTGTTGGTGGGTGGAAGCCGCTCCATCCCACAAAAACTACACACATCAGGGGTTCCTCCCCAAAGAAACAGCAGTGCAAATAGGAAGGAGGAACCCTGCTGGCACACTGGTGAAAAGCTACAGCAAGCAAAGAGGAATGGTTGCCGGAAAAATGACAAAGGTTCTCCACGGATGCCCAAGAAGCACTCGATAGAATTCAGCAGTCAGTCGAACAAACACCCAATGTCCAACCAAAACAGAAACTGCTAACACACGAAAACCCCTGGCGACCATCGTTTTAAAACAGGAAACCCAAAGCCATTGTCAGTAGAACGAGGACCAAGTGAGTGGTTCCCGTCTTCACCAGTACATTTCATTCTGGTTGGAGCGATAGGAGCCAGCGCAGTAGGACTGGAAAGTAAACGAAGTCTGCCCAAGTTAGGATTGCTAGCTGGAGAGGGTACACACGGTTACAAGTTCTGTTTGTTATTGGCCAGTTACTTGCTAGAGAGAATTAAACTCTTTCCAGCCCTTTCGGTTGCCCAGTCTGCCCAGGTCTGAGGGCTTCCTAGGAGGTGGGACTTTCAGTGTGAAAACTGGGAAAGTCCTGAGCAATCAGGGACCAGCTGGTCACCTACCAGTCGTGACGGAGGCTCCCCTTCGCCTCGTCCCCACCAGCCTTCCCTTGTTACTTTGCTTCGCGTTGGTATAACTGTGCTGTGTACCCGTCATCAATGTCCCCTCTCACGTGGGTTTCCAGTTGACATCGTCTGCCCGTATTTCTCCGGGTCTTTTGCTGTCATCCTTTTACTTTTGAAATGCAAATATTGTTTTTCTCTCCAGTCCCTTTTTGGATCTTGATCTTGATTGTAAAATGTCAGTATTAAGGTACTTACCAACGAGTGTGTGTATTACTGCCCTGTGTATCACGGACACAATGAAACGATACAAAACAGACAATCTGAAAATAACATGATTTTCCTTCAACAGAGTAATTGTTTAATAAATTATGGTAGACTTATACTATGGAATGGCAAAGAAATGGAAGTCATCAAGGATTTCATTCTACTTGGATCAACAATCAATGCCCGTAGAAGCAGCAGTCAAAAAATAAAAAAAAAATATCACATTGGGCAAATTTGCAGCAAAAAACCTCTTTAAAGTGTTAAAAAGCACAGATGTCACTTTGAGGACTAAGATGTCCCGACCCAAGTCATGGTGATGTCAACTGCTCCATATGCATGTGAAAGCTGGACAATGAAAATGGAAGACAGAAGAACTGATGTGTTCAAATCTGGTGTTGACAAAGAGGTGAATATCCCATGGGCTGCCAGAGGAACGAACAAATCTGTCTTGGAAGAAGTACAGCCAGAATGTTCCTTAAAAGGGAAGATGGTGAGACTTCATCTCACATACTCTGGACATGTTATCAGGAGGGACCAGTCCCTGGAGAAGGACATCATGCTTGGTACAGTAGAGGGTCAGCGAAGAAGAGGAAGCCCCTCAACGAGATGGATTGACACAGTGGCTGCAACAATGGGCTTAAGCATAACAATGATTGTGAGGATGGCGCGGGACAGGGCAGCACTTCGTTCTGTTAAATGTAATATCGCCAACTCAACAGCACCGAACAGCAGCAACAAATACTATGGAATATTACGCAGCTATTGAAAAGAATGGGTTACATCTGCATATGTGAACCTTAAGATATTCTTGTTTTTAAGAACTGAGTAACTGTTAATGATGATGGAGAACTTGGCAGTGGATACGGGTGATGGTTGCACAACATGATTACTGTAATCAACGTCACTATATTTAATGAAAAATCAAGGTAATCCTGTTTTAGAAATTAAGAATACATCTGTATATATGCCCGCATTAGCACAGAAAGCAGGGTGAAAGTTTATACCAAGATGTGTTAACGTTGATATTGCAAGGTTTGGAATCAGAAGAGGTTAGGGAAAATCTCTTCTTATTTATTGGTTTTTAATTTATTAGTGAGGTTGCTATGAGTTGGAATCGATTCGACGGCAAAGGGTTTGTTTTGTTTTTTCTATATGTAGTTATTAAGGAGCCCTGCTGGCACGATGGCTAAGCTCTCAGCTGCTAACTGAATGGTTGGCGGTTTAAACCCACCCGGCCGCTCTGTGGGAGAAAAGACCTGGTGATCAGCACCTGTAAAGTTTACTGCACGGAAAACACTGTGGGACGGTTCTCCGTCACGAGCAGTCGCTAGAGTTGAAATCGACTCGACGGCACACGCAGCAACAACGTGGAGCTGTCGGCCGTGATATAGTGGCTACCGTATTGTATGACTAGTAACAACGGTTGGTTATTCCTTTTATAACTAAAACAGTAAAAAAAAGAAATTAAAGAAAAATGGTCAAGATGCAGAACACCTGTATATCACGATCTTACGGTTTAATTAAAAAATAATTTATAGAGAAATTAGAAACAAATCTTGTGACTCTGGAAATTGTCAAAGGAAAGCAGAAGAAATGGGCTAACAAAGGTAAACACAGAAATTAAAGAGACAGAGGGGATAGGAAAGCAGAGAACTGAATTAGGACAACTGGAAGCCACTGTGGTCTTTGACGAGATCTTGGCCCGTCGGATCAAGAAGAAAAGAGGCACTGTCTGTGGGTTCTGGTGGGTGGACACCTGTGTGTGTGTCCTTGACCCAAACCAGCATTTTCCCATCTGGAGGAAGACGGTGTTTATCTGAGGTGTGGCAGCTCCAACAAGGTACATACACAAAACCCCACAGCTCTGCTCGCCACTGCCCGGGACGCCCAGTGCCACAGAGGCTGAAGGTAAGGGATAACCAGAAAGAAATTAAAAAGGGTTTGGACCCACAGGCCATGAGCCATAAAACCGAATGGGCTGACTTTATTTAATAATAAGATGTATGAATGGATGGGAAGACCGCCCTAAATTTTTCTGGGAGCCATGACACCCCCCACCCACATGCGTACACCCCCGCAGTCCCGCTGGGAAGACCGGTACGCCGATTGGTGCCGGACTCTGGGGAAATGCGGTGGGCAGCAGGGAGGCTTTGAAGCCGGGAGTGACGGGTGATGGTTGGTGTTTTTTAAAGACCCCTGCAGCTACCCGCTCTGCCGTGGTGGTTTATTACAGGGAGGACGGGATGGACATGACGGCCACGTTTCCAGAAGGAAGCGTTGGGCCGGGTTACAGAATGGTGGCTGTGACGAGGAGGGGACGGCAGTGTGATGTCGGGACACCGATGAATCGAAGCACGTTTTAGAGGCGGACATGTTGATGGACGGGACATTGGAGCTGGAGGGAAAGAACATTCTAGTCCAGTTCTCAGGTCTCTCACCGGGGGTTGGGGGGCGGGGAGGGTGACACCAGCTCCTACAGTGGGGAAGACTGAACTTGGAATGTACCAGAAAGGAGAGCAATAGTTGCATTGATGGCGAGGGATGCCAAGCAAAGCACTAAGCATGGGTGCCTCTGGGTGGTGACATTATGGCCAGCTTCAATCTATTTCATTTTTTCTACAATAAAAGCATATTCTTCTAAGTTTTTCAAAAGTCATTAGTTATTGTTTTTACTTTTTATTTTTTTGTTGTTGTAGTTTAAATGAAGCTTACGTTTCAAGTTAGTCTCCCATACAAAAATTTATACGTACATTGTTATGTGACCCTAATTGCTCTCTCCATACTGTGACAGCACACTCCCCCCTTCCACCCCTGATTCCCCATGTCCACTGAACCAGCTCCTAACCCTCTCTGCCTTCCCATCTCACCTCTGGACAGAAGCTGCCCGTTTAGTCTCTTGTATCTACCTGAGCTAAGAGGCACACTCCTCACAAGGATCACTTTATGTCCCACAGTCCAGTCCAATGCCTGTCTAAAGAGTTGACCTCGGA
>NW_004444180.1:1749509-1760391 GCF_000243295.1 Trichechus manatus latirostris
ACCAGAGGACTCCTTTTAGTATTTCTTGTAATTTTGGTTTGGTTTTTGCAAATTCCCTAAACTTCTGTTTATCTGGAAATGCCCTAATTTTGCCATCATATTTTAGAGACAGTTTTGCTGGATATGTAATTCTTGGCTGGTAGTTTTTTTCCTTCAAGGCTTTATATATGTCATCCCATTGCCTTCTTGCCTGGGTGGTTTCTGCTGTGTAGTCCGAGCTTATTCGTATTGACTCTCCTTTGTATCTCCTTTGTATATGACTTTTCGTTATCCCTAGCAGCTCTTAAAATTATCTCTTTATTTTTGGTTTCGGCAAGTTTGATTATAATATGTCCTGGTGACTTTCTTTTGGGATCTACCTTATGTGGGGTTTGATAAGCATCTTGGATAGATATCTTGTCATCTTTCATGATGTCAGGGAAGTTTTCTGCCAACAAATCTTCAACAGTTCTCTCTGTATTTTCTGTTATCCCCCGTTCTGGTACTTCAATCACTCGTAGGTTATTCCTCTTGATAGAGTCCCAAATAATTCTTAGGGTTTCTTCATTTTTTAAATCCTTTTATCTGATTTTTCCTCAAATAAGTTGGTGTCAAGTGCTTTATCTTCCGTTTCACTAATTCTGACCTCCATTGCCTCAGTTCTGCTCCTATGACTTTCTATTGAGTTGTCTAATTCTGAAATTTTATTGTTAATCTTCTGGGTTTCCGATTGCTGTCTCTCTATGGATTCTTGCAGCTTGTTAAATTTGTCATTATGCACTTCTCTAATCTTTTTAATTTCCTCTATTGCGTGTTCTGTATTTTGCTTAATTTCCGTCCTAATTTTTTGAAGAGCTCTGTATATTAATCTTTTGTATTCTGCCTCCAGTAATTCCAGGAAATTTTTCTCTTCTGGAAAATTTCTAGATTCTGTATTATGGGAGCTTGCTGAAGCCATCATGGATTGCCTCTTTATGTGATTTGCTATTGACTGTTGTCTCCAAGCCATCAATAAGTTACTATATTTATTTATTTTCTATTTGCTTACTGTGTCCTAGCTTCTTGTTTTGTTTTGATATGCCCAAATAGGCTGCTCATATGAGCTAGTTTGATTATTGGCACCTTTGAAGCTCTAATGTCCTGTCACCAGGGGGTTAGATCTGTTACTAGGTATGTGATCTCAGGAGTCCGCCCACTCCTGTGTGAATTCAGCTCAGGTGCTCAGGTAGACAACCACCAAGTGTGTGGTATAGGCTCTCACTTACAGTCCTAGACAGGCATGGGTGATTGGTGTAGGCACAGACATCTGGCTGCAGCAGGGGGACACACTCTGAGCAAGGCAGGGGGCTGACGGCTGCCCCCGAGCATCCAGGAAGAAGGAGTGTCCCTGTTCCCTAGAGCACATAGGTGGGTGGGTTTTGCAGCTGGACTCTGAGCACCTAATGCTGTTGGCTGTAAGGACTGGAGGGCGCTTCTTATTCATGGGCCTGTATCGCAGGTGGCTAAGTGGTGTGGGTGGAGCCACCAGTCCTCAGGCCCCTGATGTGGGTAGGTGTAGACCCTGCTTATTGGGCAGAGCAGTGTCAAATGTCAAGAACTTCCCACTTCACAGCTGAAACAGTTAGACTTCCAACATATACCCTGCTGTACTGTGGTAATCAGGGCCTGTGCTGTTGATATGGGCACATACAAGTCTATGCAGGGGGAAAGGCACTCAAAGTCTGTGGATCCCTTATGCCTGTGCCTAGGCAAAGGAACTGTGCCTACCCTGGGTTTCTGGCTTAGGGGAGCTGGCAATTTATTTTTTTCCCCTGTTTCTTAATTTGTTCACTCTCCAAGGCAGGGAGAATGGCTCGGGCCATGTGTTGGATCCTACTTCCGGCCCAGGGGACTCAGCAATTGCTGAAGCCAGTCCAGGACCCAGTGCAGAGCAAGGAATGGGCAGGTAAATAGGAGAGAGGTTTTTCCTTAAGGGGGGTGTTTTTGATCTGCACGGTCGGCCATAAGCAAGTACTTATCTTTTGCCAATCCAGGGCTGCTTCTCACTGGTTCTGGGTGGCAGAGTAGACTCTCTGGTGCTGGGTCTCTCCCAGTGCAGAATACGCCTTCTGAGCAGCGCTGCCTGCCTGCCTCACAGCTTACCTATGAGCTGATCAGGCCTGAAGGGCTCAGGCTCTCACCCGGTCAGGTCTGGCAACTCCTCGCTGCTTCCGAACTGTCTCTCCCTCCCCCTGCCACTCAGTCCACTTCCTCAACTCTGCCTTTGATATTCAGGGCTCCCAGATTGCCATATATAATCGATTCACTTGTTTTTTTGGGTCTTTGTTGTAAGAGGGTCCACCAGAAGTGCCTAACTACTCCGCCATCTTGGCCCCCACTAGTTATTTTTTAAAAAGCCCACATGTGCTGAAATGTGGGTGCCTGGGGAGACAGGCAAGAGGGGTCAAGGGGGTGGTGGATTACAGAACATGCTGTCAGGAGCAGACACAAAATTCTGCCCCATCCTGAGCCATTGTTGCGAACGTTGTGTGCACTGGAGGGTCGCACTTGGAATTTATTACATACAGATGTCATGTAAAGTCGTGGGGGCAGATGGATCCTCTTAGGGAGAGGAGAGGAGAGAGAAAGAGGGAGAGAGAACGAGAGGAGAAGCGGGAGGAGGAGACGGGAGGAGAGATGGAAAGAGAGAACCAGGGAGAGACAGAGAGAGATAACCAGGGAAAGACAGAGAGAGAACCAGGGAGAGATGGAGAGAGAGAACCAGGGAGAGACAGAGAGAGAGAGAACCAGAGAGAGGAACTGAGAAGACAGAGAGGACCAAAGAGAGAAATATGGCAGCTGGGTTTTTTTGGTGCCTTGTTAGTGACCCACTGCATGCCCCAGGCTCACTAGGCGAGGGTGCAGGACTGGGGTCTTCAGGCTCGCCCACCACTTCAGTGCATGGCTGGGGGTGGGGCCCAGGAGAAGGG
The DNA here is from genome assembly GCF_000243295.1 of Trichechus manatus latirostris. NCBI lineage: Eukaryota > Metazoa > Chordata > Mammalia > Sirenia > Trichechidae > Trichechus > Trichechus manatus. Next base: position 1,752,458 of record NW_004444180.1, read on the forward strand.
GAGAGAGGGGGGCTTCCAGTCCAGACTGTGGCTTCCCGCTCATCTCGCCCTTCTGAAGATTGATTTCTTCTTCATCCGGTTGGCAGACATTGGTCGGGAGGTGTTGGTTTCTGAAGCCAATAATCTTGGCGCGTCACGGGCGGCGGGCTGCTCGCTTCCTAGTCAACCGAGTCGTGTTACAGCCGCTCTCCGTTAGCTGAAAAGGAAAAGCCTCCACATTTATTTTCTGTGAAATGAAGAGGTTTCGTCCCCAGCCATGAGAAGTTGGGGCCGGTAATGAAGTCGCTCTCTGAATACGCATAGTCTTATCTTTTCCGTCAGCATTGGTGATTAGTGATTAACAAGCGCTGCCTGCCTCCCTCCCATCCATGCTTCAAACAAGAAAAGACGTTGAAAGCTCCCTTTTCACTCGATACTCTGACGTGGTGTTTGTACGGCTGCCCTGAGCCTGCGTCCTTTAGTGATTAGGAAGAACAATGGAGCTATTTTAAAAGAACATAAATTAATAGCCAAACAAATCCAAACTGTGGGAAAAAGTCTGTTAAACAGAATGACAAACTGTTAACTGCAGTAATATCTACAGAAGTTAATTACGAAAACACTGAACTACTACTCAGCCATAAAGAGGAGACGTTCTGACGCGTGTTAAACATGGATGAACCTCGAAAACCTGGGTGAGAGAGGCCAGACACACAAGGACAAACACTGTGTGATCCACTTATATGAAATCTCAAGAATAGGCAGATGTATAGAAACCAAAGTTCATTAGTGGTTACTGGGGTAGGAGGGAGGGAGGAGGGGGAGCCATTGTTTGGGAGGTAGTGAGCGTTTGTTCACGGTGATGGGAAATTTGGCAATGATTATGGGTGATTAATGTAGTTGATATCACTAAGTTGTACACCTGGAAAATGTTGAACTGCCAAAAAAAAACCCCACTAAAATGGAAATGAAATACGGGCAAAATAAGAAGATGACCCCACGTATGCAAAATGTTCCGCTATCTAGTACAAAAAAGAAACCCAAGGCAAAGCACAGCGGAGGGAGCTTTTGTCCATCAGAGTGGCAGTGATCTAAAAATACCCGTGGCCAGTGCTCGCCTGGGTGCAGAGGCTGGTGATGCTGACACGGAAGGAGGTGGCAAGCTGTTTCTGGAAGCAGCCCTGCAAAACAGCCACCTGCTCCTGTGCTTTGAAAGAGCAGCGCCCCCCTGCCCCCCGCTCTCATCTATGGAAACAGCAGCAGGGTAATTGATAAAAGTGTTGTTTGTTAAAGATTTCCAATATTATAACAAGACTCAGGATGGAATATCATTAAGCCGTTAAAATCTTTGATTAAAAAAAAAGATTTCATGTCACTGTGTTTGCATAAGGATCACAATTTTGTAAGGAAAAAAGTCAGTATATGAACAGAAAAAACTGGGGGGCTCTCCAGCAAAGCATGCCTTTGGGTGGTGACATTACGGTCAACTTCAGTCTGTGTTTCAATTTGTTCTACAATGAAAACATATTATTCTAATTTTTTCAAAAGTCAGTAATTATTTTTCAAAGAGTTTGCATGTAACAGAAACCCCATAATAACAATTGCTTAAACATGATCAAATTTTAATTCTCACATTTAAAAAATGTCCAGACATACACGGTCCATTGAAGCTAGATATTAAGGCACCAACATATTATCCGGTATCCAAGTACTTTGGTCTTTGTGCTCCATGATCCTAGAATGAGGAAGCCATCCTCTAGGGCCTAAGATGGCTGCTGGAGCACCAGCCATTTCATTTACATTCTAGACAGTAGAAAGGAAGACAAAGGAAAGACAAAAGAGTGCTAAAATCAGCTTAATCTGTTCCTTTTAAGAAAGAGTCTACTGAGAAGTTTGAGAAAAATATCACCAATCATATCTCGTTGGTCAGAACACAGTCATTGGGCCAAAGCTAATTGTGATGGAGGCTGGGAAATAAACTTTGAGCAAGGCTTACTGTTGCTGTTAGCTGCTGTCTAGTCAGCCCCCAATTTTGGTGACCCAATGTACCACGGGACGAAATGCTGGCCGGTCCTGTGCCATCCCCCTGTTTAGTTGTGGGTAGGAACACTGTGATCCATAGGGTTTTCATTGGCTGATTTCCTTGGAAGTAGATCACACAAGGCTTTTCTTCCTAGTCCATCCCTTACATGACCCACAGGACATATGGTGCCCACCTACATTCTCCACCTCTCAGGTTCATTGGAAGGCTGCTTTCCCACTGACAGTACAGGCTGCCATGTGGTGGGAGCCTGTGTAACTGTTTGAAATGGAAGAAACAGGTGTGTGCCATAAATTACTGTTTTTACAGGGTATTGTGGAGCCCTGGTGGCGCAGTGTTTAAGAGCTCAGCTGCTAACCAAAAGATGCGCAGTTCAAATTCGACCAGCAGCTCCTTGGAAACCCTACGGGGCAGTTCTGCTCTGTTCTGTAGGGTCACTATGAGTCGGAATCGACTTGATGGCAATGGGTTTGCTTTTTGGTTTGTGCGAGGTGGTGTATCCTGGAGGTGTGATTTTGCAAAACTTTGGTCTCTTTTGGCTTTTACACAGCAAGATAAGCCTTGTAAGTCTATTTCTGGGTTCCTGTGTGTTATGTGGAAGTTGGGTTTCTAGTGATGATTCCGTGTTCACGGGAATACCTCATTTTCAGGCACCAACACAAGTTACAGTGCCCCTGATGTGCCACCAGTCCCACCCCCAGAGTCCAGAGGGACATATGTGTCCCACATAATATGTATCAGAATCCATATTACCTACAAAAATTCAGACACACTCAATGATTCAGCATGCCTTCCATTACCGAAAATGCATGGAATCAACAAAAAATTCAAAGCAGAAAATAATTGGGTCACGGGAGGGTTCTGGAAGCTCCGCTGAAACCTGTTCAGCATCACAGCAATACGCAAGCCTCCGCTGACAGATGGTGACTGTGCACGAGGTTCACGGCCCGGGAAATGAACCTCCGTCTCCTGCACAGAGAGTGACAATTCTACCTCTGAACCACAACGCCTCCATCTGAGCCAGGCAAAAAACCAAACCAGCTGCCGTCGAGCTGGTTCTGACTTATGGCGACCCCATGTGCCGGAGTCGAATGTTCCCATGGGGTTTTCTTGGCTGTAATCTTTACAGAAGCAGGTTGCCAAGCCTTTTCTTCAGAGGCATTTCTGGGTGGGTTTGAACTGCCAACTTTTGAATTAGTGGTCGAGCACGAAATGTCTGCGCAACCCTTTGAGCAAGGCAGTGTCCTATTATTAAGGGGTGGGGGGAGTGAAGGACAATGGCTGCCTTCGGTGAGGCAGAGAGTGGGTGGATGTCTTCTGAACTGAGACGGGAATCTCTGGGCGCGGAGGACGGTAGGAACGTTTCATGCCTTTGCTGCTGACTCAAGGAGTCTCGTTGTATCCTGAAAGCAATGGGGAGTGGATGAGGAGTTTGAATCAGGAAGGAAGAGGCTGAATTTGCATATGTGGTCACTGTGGAGGGTGGATGTGCACAGACCAGCAGGGACGAAGCCCGGGCCAACTGGCTTGTCCCCACGGGCAGGAACCAGAAGTGGGATTGGAACCCAGGGGAGAGCAGAGCCCAGCCTCAGAGACCCCAATGCCCAGGACCTGCCCGTGTGCTTCTCTGGGCTGGGAGGCGAGCAGGTGTGTGAGGGGCCGGTGCCTGGGTGACTGCCGGCTCTCACCTGGCAGCCAGGTGGATGACCACGCCCTGCACCTCCGGAAGAGTCAGCAGTTGCCAAAACCAGTTGCTGTCAACTCTGACTCACGGTGCCCCATGTATCAGAGGAGAACTGCACTCCACAGGGTTTCCAATAGCTGATTTTTCAGAAGTAGCTCACCAGGCCTTTCTTCCAGGTGCCTCTGAGTGGACTTGAACCTTTAACCTTTTGATGGGGACTGATTCAGTTGTGAGAGAGCTCAGCAGGGAACTGACTAGCCACACTGTGTTGGCGCTCAGAGGGCACTGTGGGTCAGAATCGCAGACTGGGAAGTTGTCCTCATGGGTGGGGTCCCCTGGGGTGCCATGCTCAGAATGAGGCTTCGGCGGGTGGGAGGAGGAGGACAAAGGGGTGGACGTTGGAGAGCATGTTTTGGGGGGCCACTTGGCCCACAGCAGGGGATACCCTGGGGCGGAGGTGGGGGGCTGCCACCCCGGGAGGGCCTGCCCCAGGCCCGTGGGGTCCTGGCTCACTGCAGTCAGAGGGAGACGAGGCATGGGGAGGCCTGAGTGAGGAGGACAGGCCCAGGAAGGGCCTGGGTGAGGAAGAGAACAGCCTCAGTAGGAAAAGATGATTCCTGGGACACGGAGAAAGCTGGGTGGCGTTTGTGAGATGCGGGGGACGAGGAGAAGGGTGATCAGTTGTGAGAAAGGGACAGGGTGATGTGGGTGTGACTGGGCTGGGGGCTAGGTCAGCCGTTCCACAGGGGGACGGGCCCTGCAGAAGGGCAGGGTGCGGCCTGACCAGCACCTGGGGGGCAGCAGGGGTCTGGGGGCAGAGGTCAGCTTGTGTAATGGTGACAACATCAGGGCCGACAGCTCCCGTCAGCCACAGGCCCCCAGGAACCCCTGCAGCCTCCGGAACAGCCCCATCGCGAGGGCTTAGCCCCCGATTCTGGCAGGTCCAGGGTGGGTTAGGTCACAGAAGCAGGTAGAGAGGGAGGGGACAAGGTGTGCCCCCCACAGGGTGGTCCCTGCCCAGTACACCGCCATGGCTTTGCCTGCCCCCACTCCCCTCCAGCTCTCACTGCCCCCCAACATTGGGCCTCTGCACCAGTGGCGGGGGGAAGTCCATGCAAGTGGGGCTTCTGGGTGACCACGGACACTCACAGGTCCCAGAGCCCACGCTCAGCCTCTGCTTCTGGAACCTTCCAGAAGGTTCTGGTGCATCCATGGGCCCAGCATCAGGTCCTGGGCCTGGGCCGACCACTGTCCGTGTGTTTCCCACTCACCCTCCCAGGGACCCCAGACCCTCTGCGTGCCCCCAGGTGGTCAGCCCTGAGTTGGCGTGTCCCCCAGATGGGGGCTGGGGGTGGCGTGCCTCGCGGCAGACGTCCCACAGGGATCTGAGGGGACCTGCAGAGTGTCACCCAAGAGTGGGGGTGCCGGGGGGGATGTGTGTCCTGTAAACAGTCTGATTTCCCAACGCAAACCAGACTCCAGCCGGGACATCAGGTAAACATCTGCATCAGCCCCCACCCTGGGGGCCCGGGGGTCTGCAGCGCCTGCTCTGGGAGCCGTCAGGGGGCCCAGAGACATCGTGTAATTAGGCGAAATTGGGCTTCACATTCCTCCACTAAATCCCACAGATCTCTGCAATTTCAGGTCTTCTGAGAAATGAAAACATTTGGTAATTAAATGACACAAGTAGAAAAGGCATAGAATGTTCTCTCAGCTGGAAAATACCAATTAAGCCCGGCATTTCTGCTCTCCCCACCCACCTTAGGACCATGGAGCCGGCTTATCTCTGCGGAGAGGATCTGCTGGCCAGGCCCTGGGCAGTGCTGAGGCCCAGCCGCTCCCCCGCCTCCTCTGGGGGGATTAACTGTTCCTCGCTCCCAGGGCCGCCTCTGCCCTCCGGGGACTGAGGGTTTCTGAGGGCTGGCGGGCAGGGGCAGACCCTGGCTCTGTGGCACCCCGATTTCAGGGATGTGAGACCCCCACACGCCTCCCCCTTGCAGGCAGCACCAAGGACAGTGACATCTCAGCAAATGTCAGAGATGGCTTCCAAGTCCCGTTTGAGCTGGATGGTCTGGGGTCCCACCTGGTCCTTCAGTCCTGCGGGGACCTCGGAACCATTTGCAGTGGGACGGGGTCTTCACGTACCCTCGGACCTAGAGCAGCTTCCTTTCTGCCCCCCTCAGCTCAGCATCACGGTCCGTCCTCCGAGGACGAGGAGCCCTCGAGTGGGTCTGTGTTTCCCCCTTGAGCCCTTATTTTTGAGGGACATGCAGGGCTTCACATCTGGAGGCACGTGAGACGGGGTCCTCTCTGCATCCCACCCAGGGGCAGGGCCCCAGCACTAGGGCTCATGGAGATGGTGGGGCAGAGTCAGAGCCCCAGGACCGTGTGCAGCAGAGCCCCGAGGCCTGGGCTGGGCCGTGGCCCCTGTGGCCCTTCCTTAAGCAGCGCTGATGGCAGAACCGCAGGCAGGACCTGACTTCCTCCTCCCCGCCCCCTGCCAGCCCAGAGGAGGGTGTCTCTGTGGGGGCCTTCTCTCAGACCAGCTTTCTGCACCCACCTCCTTGGCCCAGGCCCCCACCCTCCAGGGGTCTCTTCCTTGGAGCACACCTGCTGGAAGCACAATGAGGGAGCCAGGTTCTCCCAGAACAGACAGACTTCAGGTGAGGCCAGCAGGAGAGGGTCTACTCAGAGGGGAGGCTCTGCAGACCGCAGCAGGGCAGGGCCTGGTCCCTCAGGGCACACACCTGTGTTCAGGTGAGAGGCCAGGATGGGGGGGGGTCCCTCAGGGCACACACCTGTGTTCAGATGAGAGGCCAGGGTGGGGGGGGGTCCCTCAGGGTACACACCTGTGTTCAGGTGAGGAGCCAGGGTGTGTGTGTGTGTGGGGTGGGGGTCCCTCAGGGCACACACCTGTGTTCAGGTGAGGGCTTGGGGCAGGGTCCCTCAGGGCACATGCCTGTGTTCAGGTGAGGGATCGCGGCAGGATCCTTCAGCGCACACACCTGTGTTCAGGTGAGAGGCCTGAAGGTCACTCGGCCAGAGTGGCCAGCATGAACAGCGCTGACCTTGCTGCTGCTTGTCCATTGCAGGTAGAAGCCGGAATGGTCCCAGCCATGGAGAACAACAATACAAAATGCTTGTCTGTCCAAATGAAAAAGCTCAGCTCTCTTTGTTCCAATAGTCTAGCACCTTGGAAACTGATCTCAGAGAAAGAAAGGCAGGGTCTGCAGGGGTGCGCATGCCCGGGCCTCCATGTGGCAGGGCTCATGCAGCCATTACAGAGAGGGTGGCAGGCAGAGCCGGGCCCGGCGACGGGAAGGTTTCCAGAGCGCAGGCAGACGGGGCAGCAACACCGTCAAAAGAACGCCAACTACCGTTGGGCCAGCCGTGACTCGTGACAACCCACGCGTGTCAGAGTAGAGCTGGGCTCCACAGGGTTTTCACTGGCTGATTTCTGGAAGTAGTTTGCCAGGCCTTTCTTCCTAGTCTGTCTTAGTCTGGAAGCTCCATGGAAACCTGTCCACCATGGGTGACCCTGCTGGTATTTGGAATACCGCTGGCATAGCTTCCAGCGTCATGCGGTCCACCACCTACAGCAAACGACAGACGGCGGTGAGCTCTGATTAGTATCAGTTGTCGTCAAGTTGACCTGATCCATGGTGACCCCACGTGTGTCAGAGTAGAACTGTGCTCCGCAGGGTCTTCAAAGGCTGATTTTTCAGAAGTAGATCGCCAGGCCTTTCTTGCAAGTCATCCCTGGGGGGATTGCCAGCCAGTCTTCGGGTGGCAACCGTTTGCCATCGGCATGTGTGCCTACGTTGAGGAGGAGAACGTGAGCACGTCATGGACAGAGTCAGCCACCTCGGAGGGTGTTCAGGCGTGCAGGTAGGGCAGGGGGCCAGGCAAACAGAGGGAGGGGACGGTTAGCAAAAGACAGAAAGGAAAAAAGGATCTAGCTTCAAGGTGTGTGGAAAAAGATAAAAACCACTCAAATCCAACAGACGTTTCTGGTAAAGGTTCTCCGAGCCTGGTGCGCAGACTGGCAGTCTGTCTCTGACGGCCAGGTCTGTGTCTGTCTCACGGCATCAGTCTGTCTGGCCGCTGCATCCTCAGCCGGGGAGTGCGAAGGGCCTCACCAGGTCATTTGATGATGAGGGAAGGAAGGAAGGGAGGGAGGAGGGAGGGAGGGAGGAAGGAAGGAAAGAAGAAAGGGAGGGAGGAAGGGAG
>NW_004444180.1:1760655-1802049 GCF_000243295.1 Trichechus manatus latirostris
GGAGGGAAGGAGGGAAGGAGGGAGGGAGGAAGGAAAGGAGGGAGGGAAGGAGGGAGGGAGGGAGGAAGGAAAGGGTTGTTGCAGAGCACTGCAGACTCTGACCCCTGACCTCCACCCCGGCTTCAAGCGTTGCCCCTCTCTTCCTTCCTCCCACAGCCTCCTCGGAGAGTTCTGGAACCCCCTCAGCACCCTAGTCAGGAGATGAGACTCTCATGACCTTCAGACAGGGGTCGAGGCACAGATCTTTGGCAACGATTTAAGTGTCAGTATTAACACACTTGGCTTCTAACCGAAAGGTGGAATGTTCGAATCCACCCAGAGGCATCTCAGAAGACAGGCCTAGCATTCTACTTCCAGAAAACCAGCCACAGAAAACCCCATGGAGCGCCATTCTGCTCTGACACATGGGGTTGCCATGAGCTGGAGTTGACTCAATGGCGACTGATTTTTTGGGGGGATTCCCAGACTTTGAGGAGGAGCCCTGGTGGTGCATTGGTTTAGTGCTTGGCTGTTAACCGAAAGGTCAGCGGTTCAAACCCACCAGATGCTCCGTAGGAGAAGGCTGTGGCAGTCTGCTTCCATAAAGATTACAGCCTTGGAAACCCTATGGGGCCGCTCTGCTCTGTCCTACAGGGTCGCTATGAGTTGGAATTGACTCGACGGCAATGGGCTTAGTTTTTGGTTTCCCAGATTTCAGCTTTGTTTTTAAGCGGTTTTAGAAGAAAAGACATTCTGGTAGGGTCGGCCTGCACTTATAACTCGGAAAACCGAGTGTTTGCAAAGGAAAGCGGCTCTGCAGACTCGCGGCCTTGAACCTCTGGAGAGTCATCTTCCTCCGTACCACAAGCGTCCCACCCCAATCTCAAGGTGGGGGATTTTTGTTCCTACTCACAACCGGTAAATTTGCTTGGAAAATAAGACAGCTTTTGGGGCTCAGTAGCGATCCCCCCTCTTAGAGACTCAGTAGAAGGGGAGAGATGTCAGGCTGCCTTGTGTCCCCCCCAACCCCAGGGCGCAGCTGGCACACCAAGCCCACTGGCCGAGTTCTGCCAACGCCTGTGTCTGGGCAGCCTGGGAGCTAAGACTCTGCTTACGTTTTGGAATGCCTGAAAAAACAGATCAGAAAAAGAGGGATGCTTTGTGACACGTGAGAATCCCATGCAGCTCAGCTCTCAGTGTTCACAGATAATGTTTTATGGGGGCACAGCCATTTGTTTACATGTCATCTGTGGTTGCTTTCAGCTACAACAGCACTCTCGCACGGTTGCAACAGAGACCATATGGCCCGTAAAGCCCAAAATATTTGCTATCTGGCTCTTTGAAGAAAAGCCTTCAGAGCCCTGCCCGGGTTCTTGGGCTGAGACATTCTCAGGAGCCCCGCCCGGGTTCTTGGGCTGAGACATTCTCAGGAGCCCTGCCCGGGTCCTTGGACTGAGACATTCTCAGGAGCCCCGCCCGGGTCCTTGGACTGAGACATTCTCAGGAGCCCTGCCCGGGTCCTTGGGCTAAGACATTGTCAGGGACCAGGATAGGATCGGCACATGTCTCAGGTGTCAATGTCCGCAGAGCTGCCCTTGGCATTTCAAACAGAGCCTTTCAGAGACTGTTTGCTTCATCTGAAAGGATCAAATGCTTTCTCAAGATTCTTGGGCCACCAAGAATTCTTCCAGTCCCGTCACTGTCGAGCAGCTGTGACTCACGGCAACCCCGTGTGTGTCCGAGTACAACTGTGCTCCACAGGGCTTTCAGTGGCTGATTTTTCAGAAGTAGACGGCCAGGCCTTTCTTCCCAGGCACCTCAGGGTGGACTTGAACCCAACCTTTAGGTTGTCAGTTGAGCATGTTGACCGTTGGCACCACAAAGGGTCTCCTCCAAGAATTTCAGCCCATGCATATTGATGGAGCGCTATCTTACAATGAGCTAATAGGTGGGGGCGCCAAGGGGGCTGAGACACAGGGTGTCCCAGTCAGTCTGTATTGATACAAAGTGACAATTCTACTGTGCCATGGTTACGACCGTGGATGCTGGAGCTGGACCACCGCGCCTGGACTTTAGCTCCAACCCCACTAGCTCCATCACCCGGAGTACGTCCCTAACCTCCCTGGGTGTTGGGCCTTGTCTTTAAATGGAAGTGCTTACAAACCAGTGGGCACAGGCCACGTGTCTTTTTTTTAGGACATACTTTCCAGGTTCATGCAATGATCACTACAGGGCACATAACTACACACACGTGGGTCTGTGTTGTAGTTTGTTGCTGTTGAGTTGCTTCCGATTCATGGCGACCCCACGTACAACACAACAAAATGTTGCCCAATCCTGCACCATCTTCCCGACCATTGGGTGCCCAAGTCCGTTGTTGCAGCCAGTCTGTATTTAGAGGGGCTTCCAACGTAGGGGGCTCATCTTCCAGCACTACATCGGACAACGTTCTGTTGTGATCCATAGGGGTCTTCACTGTCTGATTTTCAGAAGTAGATCACCAGGCCTTTCTTCCTAGTCTGTCTTAGTCTAGATGCTCCACTGAAACCTGTCCACCATGGGTGAGCCTGCTGGGGTCTGAAATACCGGTGGCATAGCTTCCAGCATCACAGCAACACGCAAGCCCCCACAGTATGTATGACAAGCTGACATATGGGTGGTGGACATTGGTCTATACATACAAATATGCAGACGTGACCAGTGGCTTGGTTTATGTGTGAAGCTACAGGTGGATCAGAGATGGAGGAGTCCTGTGGCCAATGGAGGTTGTCCCCAGGATGTATCAGGGCCAGTAGAGGTGCCACAGGGATGAAAGGACGGCCACCAGAAATTCAGCTCTGACGTTACTGTTTCCTGTGGCTGCTGAAACAAATTAACACAACCTGGGTGGCTTCAGACAACAGATGTGTGTTCTCTGGAGGCTAGGAGTCCGAGTTTAAGGTGTCGGCAGAGCCGTGCTCCCTCAGAAGGCTCTAGGGGAGGATCCTTCCCTGCCTCTTCCAGCTCCTGGTGGCCCCAGGCACTCCTTGGCTTGTGGTCACATCGCTCCCGTCTCTGCCTACGTCTTCACCTGGTCTCCTCTGTGACTCCATGGCTCATCTGTACAGACACCTCTCACATCGGTTAGTGCTCAGCCTAATGACTTCACTTTAGCTGATAACATCTGCAAAGACCCTATTGCCAAACAAGGTCAAGTTCACAGGTATTAGGGGGTTTTTAGGACTTGAACATATTTTGGGGGGGACACAATTCAACCCATCACAGGATTTCAAGACTGAATATACTGCACACACAAGAGGGTATGAAGAAGTTTATTTCTGGTGCAGTGAGGCTTTCTGGGGGAGCAGGGTGGCCCCCATGCAGGTCCACTATGGCTTGAGAGAGCAGGACGGGAGATGGGCTGCAGGGCTGGGGTGGCTAGGGGATGGGGTCAGTGAGGACTCTGCACAGGAAGTGGGTTGGCTCTCCCACTGGCGCCAAGGGTGGGGGCACCGGCTCTCTTATCAGCTTTCCCAGATGCGGGGCAGCGGGAGGAGGGAGGGTGAGGCTGAGAAGCTGTCTGCAGTCAGACATCAAACATTGGAGTCCAGCTCTTTATTCATGTCTCCCCGGGGAAAGGAGGGGATCAAGCTGGGCTTTGCGGCTCAGCGGGTGGATGGCGTGGGTACGTCACCATGCAGACGACAGCAGATTTTCAGTGCTGTCCGTGGGAGAACCATTTTCCGGGGCCTTCGTCCGCACGGAGATTTTTAAATAGCAACGTTTGTAGTTGGTGTTGGAGCAGCAATTTTCAAGAGGACAGATGTCCTGCCTGCTTTTCCTGATAAGACCCCCACCCCACTGTCTGCATTAAACATGGATGGTGAACTCGTGGGGGGGTGGGAGGGCCAGCACCCCCGGGCCCAAGGCCTCAGTCTTCCCCCCCTTTGGGGCTTCATCCCCTTGTGGCCTGAGGCCCATGTATCCGCAGGGTTTCGCGCTAATTTGTCCCTATGGCACCGCTCCTGGCCCTGATACATCTTGGGGACATCCTTCACAGCCGAATTTATGAATTTTATGCTGTTAGTTGGGGGAAAAGGGAAGGAGGGAGGAAGAAGCGGAGGAAGTGGGTGGGGGGCGAGGAGAAAGTAACTATTCACCAGCAACCTGGGTGTGTCGGTGTCCCTCAGTGGTACAGAAGGTTAAGCGCTCAGCTACTAACCAACAGGTTAGAGGTTTGAGTTCACCCAGAGGCACCTGGAAGAAAGGCCTGGTGATCTACTTCCAAGAAATCAGCCGTTGAAAACCCGTGGAGCACTGTTCTCCTCTGATACACCAGGAGTCAGAGTCGCCTCCACAGCTGGTTTTGGGGAGGGTCCCAGCACTGCTGCTGACGCCTGGCGAGGTCAACATCGTCAGCCCCACTCCGCGCGCGAGGAACCTGAAGCTCGGAGAGATTGAGTCACTTACCGAGGTCACGGGCGCTGAGCGGCAGAGCCAGGGGGGCGCGCCCATAAGCTTTGATGGCGTCGGACAATGGGGTGTGAAAACCGGTGAAGAAGCTGGGTGGTGGGCTCTTCCTTGGCAGTCGATAGTGTTTCTCCTGGAGACACGGCGGGCCTCCTGGGCTCAGTCGAGGCCGCTGTCCTCTGTCTGCCCTCATTCCCAGCCCGGCCCTTTCCGGGGCATTTCTGGGGCCTCTGTGGTGGGCCTCGCTCTCTGGTCTCTACCTGGGATTTTGGCCGCCGAGTGGCTGTCTTCTGCTTGGTTTCTAACCCACCCACGTGTGGGGCCAGCAAATCCCCAAGGGACAGCCACGTGCCAAGCGCCAGGGATGCTTTTCGGGGCCTTCTTGTCCCCAGGGTCCCAGGCCTCAGTCTAGCTCTGGTCTTGCCAGCCCAGATACGGGCTGTTGCTTTTTGTGAGTCCACCAAGCCCGCCATGAACTGGCAGAAGCCGGGGCTTACCCGGGGTGCCCTCCCTCCATCTGGGGTCCTGGCAGCCTTAGTTGTGCTGTGAGGTCTTTAAATGGACGTTTCTTGTGTTGTTCTCAGCAGGAGGGTACGTTAGGGCTGCTGTAACAAAGGACCACAAATGGGGTGGTTTAAAGCAAGAATGGATTCTCTCTCAGTCCTAGAGGCTGGAGTCTGAAATCAAAGTGTGGGCAGGGCCGTGCTCCCTCCGGAGGGTCCAGGGGCGGGGACTTCCTCGGCTCTTCCAGCTCCTGGTGGCCCTGGCGGTCCTGGGCTTGTGGCTGCATCGCTCCACCTCTGCGTCCGTCTTCCTGTGATCTCTTCCTGCGCCCTCTGTGCGTTTCCTCTTCTACGAGGACACCGCTCAGATGGGATGCGGCCCAGCCTGCTCCAGTGTGGTCTCGTGCTAACTAATTATATCTGCAAAGACCCTGTTTCCAAACAAGGGCTCATTCGCAGGTGTGATGGCGGTTAGGACTGGTTAGGACACATCTTTTAGGGGACAGAAACCAACCCATTATAGTTGGACACCAGCCGCTTCGTCGTAATTGGAAGCAGGGGGCCTGGGACTGTTTGACAACACCTTCTGCTGACCCCACCCCTCCTCACGAGCACCCTCCACCCCTCACTCCCTCCTCCCAGACTCCAAGTGCACTGCCCACTCGTCACCTTCTTCCCCCTCCTTCTATTGCACGTGCCCGGAAACCCCGAAGCTCCTGCAGCACTTTCTTCCTGGAGGCCACAACGCCACGTCTCTTGGCCTCATTCTCTTACTCCTCCGACAGATTTTCGCATTCTCTTCTCCAGTCCGTGTCCTCAGTCGTGCGCTGAATTTGGACGCTCCCAGGTCTTATGCAGCGGCCTCCTCTCCCTCCCTGGTCAAGGCCTTCGACTCCACCTGCAGCCTGAGGTCCCTCCCGAGCTCCTGCCTGGTAGGCATCTGCCAACCCAGCAGCTGCCCTTGCAGTTCACAGTCACTCGGATGCTCCATCCACACGCTTCTCTCTGCCCCCACACCCACCCATCAGCGAACACAGCAGCCCCACCCCAGTCCAATCCTGGAGCCACTCACGTGTCTTCCGTCTACAGTGTGCCATAGTGGTCTACACCACCAACACCCCACTTTCTGGCCATCACAGCTGCCTCCAAACAACCCCCCTGCTCCGACTTCTGGGTCCCCCAACCCGTTTCCCACAAGGTGACACCTCTCTTTAAAGCACCATCATGGTTTCTCAATCCTTCATCCCCCCTGCCGTACAGGCCCTGTGTGTTCGAGCCCCACCTCCCTGCCCTGCCTCTCCCAGACGCTTTGCGAGCTGCAGAGCCAGAATGCGGCTTGTTTCATATGCACACACACCTGTGTGCACCTGCACACCTGTGACCACACACACCTGTGACCATGCACACCTGTGTGCACCTGCACACCTGTGACCACGCACACCTGTGACCATGCACACCTGTGTGCACCTGCATACCTGTGAACGTGCACATCTGTGTGAATTCCCACCTGGGAGCACACATAACTGAGCACACACACTTGTGTGTACGTGCGCCTGTTGTTATGGATTGAATTGTGTCCCTCCAACATGTGTGTGAACTTGGCTAGACCATGATCCCAGTACTGTGTGAGTGTCCACCGTTTTCTCATGGGATGTGAATTTGCTGTGCGTTGTAAATCCCACCTCTGTGATGTCAATGAGATAAGATGAGCGGTAGCTATGTTAATGAGGCAGGACTCAATCTAGAAGGTTCGACTGTGTCTTAAGCCAAGCTCTTTTGAGATATAAAAGAGATAAGCAGAGAGACAGGGGACCTCATTACCACCAAGAAAGGAGTTCTAGGAACACAGCATGTCCTTTGAACCTGGGGTTCCTCGGAGGAGAATCTCCCAGTTTAAGGGAAGATTGATGACAAGGACCTTCCCCCAGAGCCAACAGAGTGACAGCCTTCCCCTGGAGCTGGTGCCCTGAATTCAGACTTCTAACCTACTAGACTGTGAGAGAGAAATTTCTGTTTGTTAAAGCGTCCGCTGTGGTGGTTCCGTTACAGCAGCGCCAGATAACCAAGACACCCGTGTACAGGTGCACCTGTGGGCACCCCCACCTGTGTGCACACACACCCGTCACACCTCCTTGCTGTTCCCTGAGAGCCCCAGGGGCCTGCTCAGGCCCCCCGGTGCTGCAGGAGATGGTGGGGTTCCCAGGAAGGTGAGGGGAGCATCTTGCCAGTCTGGGGGTGGAAGGACATAGGCAGCTTCCGTTTCACCCGACAGATGAAGACATTCCGGGATACTGTTCTCTAGCTGTGGCGGGGCAGGCCTTGCCCATCACAGGCACGCACAGAACATGCCTGGGAGATTCAAAGCTGAGCTCAGTGGCGATAAGTCTCAGGGGCCGGAGGGCTGCAGCGGACGTGCAATTCCCGCAGGCCTCCTTATCAGCTGCATAGTTTGGGCAGATACGAGACATTTAAAAATAATCCTAGCTTTTATAAACAAGATAATACAGATAACCGCTGGGATTTCTAAACACGCCACACCAGCCAACAGAGCAAACAGGAAGTGGCTCCAAGCCAGTGGTTCCCATTCCTGCCGGGAGGGGTGCTGGGGCTGGGGGGGGGGGGCTCCAGGAGGACCCCTGGGCCCGAGGCCTTTGCTGGACCTTGGAGCCAGGCTGTGGTGTGGGGCTGAGCTGGTGGCCCACAGCCTGGGGTGGAGGACGGGGCCAGGCAGTCCTAGGGCAGGAAGGGGACATCTCTGTGGGAGTGGGTTTCTAGCTGCCTCGGTTTCCTGGGGCCACCGTAGCCAAGTTCCACAAATGGGCAGCTCAAAGCAACAGACATTTATTCTCTCTAAGCCCTTGAGGCCAGAAGTCCAAAGTCAGGTGTCGGCTGGGCCCTGCCCCTCTGAAGGCTCTGGGGGAGGACCCTTCCTTGCCCTCCCGGCTCCTGGGGGCCCCAGGTGTCCCTCTGATGGCACCCTCCAATCTCTGCCGGGTCTCCACATGGTTGTCCCCTCTCTGTGGGTCTCTTCTCCTGGAAGGACAGCAGTGATCCGCTTTAGGCCCACTTATTCCAATATGACCTCGTCTCAACTACTGACGTCGGCAGGACCCTATTTTCTGCAAGATGACATTCTCAGGTTCCAGGTGGACGTGACTTCTGGAGGACGCTATGCACCGCAGTAGGCAGCCCAGTGGTGGTGGTGGAGCAGGACCTGGTCTACGACTTTTCCTACCCCCGGGTCACGAGGAACTGCTGATAACTCCTGAAGCCTCGGCACATGACCACCTTAAAGGGCCAGGGAAAGCAAGCCCGGGGCCACAGAGGGCACCCCAAGAGTCAGCAACGAGGCAGGGACCGTGTGTCCCCATCACACCTGACCCCTGGGCAGGGACATAAGGGCTCCTGGCACAGGAGGCTCCACACCTGAACACCTTCCTCTCTACCTGCTCCTCTGAACAAACCCATCCTCAACCCACCAGAATCATGGGCTGCTGTGGCTGTTCCGGGGGCTGTGGCTCCAGCTGTGGGGGCCGTGGGAGCTGCCAGAAGAACAAATAAATCTGTCTTGGAAGAAGTACAGCCAGAGTGCTCCTTAGAAGCAAGGATGGCAAGACTTCATCTCCCGTACTTTGGACATGTTATCAGGAGGGGGCAGTTCCTGGAGAAGGACATCATGCTTGGTAAAGTAGAGGGTCAGTGAAAAAGAGGAGGATCCTTAATGAGATGGATTGACACAGTGGCTGCAACAATGGGCTCAAACATAACAATGATTGTGAGGCCAGCACAGGACCGGGCTGCGTTTCACTCTGTTACATGTAAGGTCACTATGAGGCAGAGACAACGCAATGCCAACTAACAACAATTTTGGGACGTAGATCACCAGGCCTTTCTTCCTAGTCTGTCTGAGCCTGGAAGCTCAGCTGAATCCTGTCTACCATTGGTGACCCTGCTGGCATTTGAAATACGAGTGGCATAGCTTCCAGCATCATAGCAACATGCGAACCACCACAGGGGACAGACGGGTGGTGGGCAGTCTTACCGGAAGGCCGTAACTGAGTCTTAAGATTGATTCAAAGGCTCAACATAAAGAACATATGTTCTCCAATCACAAGACAAAAAATTCATAAACTAAATCACAAAAGAGGTAGTTAAAAATACTGTATGTTTGGAAACCAAATAACAATAATGAAAATTTGGAGTTAAAGAGGAAACCCTAAGTGAACACATAAAATAAGTAAAACTTAATGTTCATGAAGAGTGTGTATTAGAATGATCAGGACACAGTTAAGCAGTAATTACTGAGAAATGTGTGTGGTTGCTGCTGGGCCCCACCAGGTCGATCCCGACTCACGGAGACCCCATGTGACACAGTACAGCTGCCCCATAGGGTTTTCTAGGCTGTAATGGTTTGGGCAGCGGATTGCAGGTCTCTCTCCCGTGGAACCACTGGGTGGGTTGAACCTGGGTGGGTTTGAACCCTGCCGCTGGGTAGGTTTGGTTAGCAGCTGAGTGCTTAACTGGAGTGTCACGAGGGCTCCTTAATAAACCTATTGGAAATTATGAAAACTTTACTGAAGTGTAATTTACATAGCATGAAATGCACCCATTTTAAGCACACAATTCAACGACTCTCAGTGAATTTCCCGAGTTGTGCTACTCTGGCCGTAATCCAGTTTGAGAATATTTCCGTCACCCCCATCAGATCTGTTGTGTCTCTTTGGAGCTAATCCCCACTTCTTCCATCACCACACCTGGCAACCATTAATCTGCGTTCTGTCTCTCGGGTTTGCCTGTTCTGGACATTTCATCCACGTGGAATCATATGCTACGTGGTCTGCTGGGTCTGGCTCCCTACACTTCGCATGATGTTTTTGGCGCCCGTGTAACATGTATCAGGATTTAGTTCCCTTTTATTACCTAGCAGTATTCCGTTAGATGAGGACACCACATGTTGCTTATCCTTTCATCCGTGTATGGAAATTTGGGTTGTTTCCAGTTGTGGGATATTATTAACAATGCAGCTATGAGCATTTGTGTGGGAGTCTTCACGTGGACATATGTTTTCACTTCCTTTGGGCAGCCACCTAGGAGTGGAGCCCCTGGGATGGGTGATAAATGTATGTGTAACTTTCAAAGAACCTGCCAAACTGTTTTCCAAAGTGACTATCCTATTATAAATTTCCCCCGGCAGTATGGGGTCACCACGCTTCTCCACGTCCTCACCCGTATTTGTGACTGCCTGCCTTGCTGATTACCATCGTTTTAGTGGGGATGAAGTGTCAAGTCACTGTGGCTTCCAGCTGCATTTCCTTAATGACTAATGGGGACCCTGGTGGCCCAGTGGTTAAGAGCTCAGCTGCTAACCAAAAGGTGGCAGTTTGAATTCACCAGCCACTCCTTGGAAACCCTATGGAGCAGTTCTACTCTGTCCTGTAGGGTTGCTATGAATCAGAATCGACTTGACTTGACGGCAACGGGCTTTTTTGGTTTGTTTTGGTGACACATTACATTACTTGATTTTGGGGTGTTAAACCACCTTGCATTGCCGGGATACCCCATTTGGTCATGGTAGCTAATCTTTTTTTTTTTTTTTTTTAACTTACCAAAAGGATATTTTAGTTTCTGAAAGATACAGCTGTTGTTAAAATCTATTGCTTTCCTAACAGATCAAATCATGAGTAAATAGAAGTATGTTTTCTTCACTGCTAGAAAAAAAAAAAAAAAACAGCTTGATTTACTGGAGCTTTGTACTTCAGCTTTCCTGTTTTAGATTTCTGAATTTATTTTTGGTGGCAATATACACAACGAAACATACATACATTCACCGTTTCTCCGGGTGCAGTTCAAAGACATGGGTTACAGGGTACAGAATCCTTTTTATTTGTTGCTGGGTTTGTTTGCTAACAGCTTGTTGAGGATTTTGTGCCTACACTCAGGAAGGATGTGGGTCTTCAGGTTTTTTCTTTTGTCTTTTTATTTGTTTTTGTGGCTTTTCTCGTCTGCCGTTGGCTTCAGGGCGATGCTGGCGTCACAGAGGGTTCGGAACTGTTCTGCCTTCTCTATTTTCTGGACGAGTCTGTGGAACGTTTGCATTATTTCTTCTTTACGTGATGACAGAGTTCCCCAGTGAAGCCACTTCAGCCCGGACTCTTTTGAGGGGAAAAGAATTTAAATTACTAATTAATTTCTTTGATTGTTGTGGCTCTATTCAGACCCATTCAGGCCTTATTTCCTTTTGAGTCAATTTCTATAAAATTGGCATTAATTCTTGCTTAAATAATTGGTAGAGTTATCACTGAAGTCACATAGGCCTGGAGTTTTCACTGTGGGATAGTTTTTGTACATGCAGAATACATGTCTCAGGGAGACATAGGTCACAATCAAATATTAGATAAAATCAGGCAGCACGGTTTAGCTAGCTGTTCTTCAGAGAGCTTTGTAGCTTGTGTCTTTCAAGGAGTTTTTTTTTCCATTTCCTCTATGTTATCAAAATACAAGAATAACGTTTGTGTGCTACTCCCTTCTCATCCATTCAGTATGCCAAGACCTGTCCTGAGGCTCTCCCTCTCGGTCCTTGTATTAGTAATTCGTATCTTTTGAATATCTTGATCGCTGACTAGATGCTGATCAATTTTATTGATCTTTTCAAAGAACCAGCTTTTAATTTCCTTTTCTCTACTGTTTCTCTATTTACAATTGTATTGATTTCTGCTCTAATCTTTATTACTTGGTTTTTAACGCAAACATTTAGTCCTATAAATTTCTCTGTAAAGCACCACTTTAGCTGCAGCCTGCAAATGTTGATAAGTTGGGTTTTATCTTCCATAAGTTCAAAATACTTTCTAATTTCCCTTGTGATTTCTACTTTGACACTTGGGTTATTTAAAACGTGTGGTTGAATTTTCTCATATTTGAGTATTTTCAACTTACCTTTCTGTTACTGATTTCTCTTTCAATTCCATTCTAATCAGACAGCATGGTTTGTCTGACTGCAATTCTTTTAATTTTGCCAAGATTTGCTTTTTAGACCAAACTGTGGTCTCTCTCCTTTAACACCCCATGTGCACTTGATGGGAATGTGTGTTTGACTTTAAATGTCGGCGTTGCGAACTGCTGTCGAACCGGCTCTGACTCATGGTGCCCCCATGTACAACAGGACGAAGTGTCGTCCAGTCCCGTGCCATCTTCACAATTATTGGTGTGCTCGAGTCCGTTGTTTCAGCCACTGCCTCCTACCCTAGGGGGCTCATCTTCCAGCGCTATAGCAGACAATGTTCTGTTTTGAGCCATAGGATTTTCATTGGCTAATTTTTGAAAGTAGATTGCCAGATTTTTCTTCCTAGTCTGTCTTAGTTTGGAAGCTCTGCTGAAACCTGTCCACCATGGGTGACCCTGCTGGTATTTGAAACACGGGTGGCAGAGCTTCCAGCATCACAGCCACTCGAGGGCCACCACAGGAGGACAGCCTGACAGACGTTGCTGGGTTTTTTTAGGGTAGTTCTTGATAGTTTTCATCTAGGTCATGTTCAGGAGCTGGGTCCTAACACACAGTCCTTCGAAATGACATCGAAAACGTGATGCATAAACTTGATGAACTGACTTCATCCAGATTAAAAACTTTTGTCCTTCTCACACCCTGTTCAGTGGGAGGAGAGATAAGCTACAGAGTGGGAGACAATAGCTACAAGCCACTGTCTAACAGACGATCTTGTCTAGAATACGCACAGCACTCTCAAAACCCAACGGAAGAGAAGCAAACAACCCGATTAGAAAATGGATAAAGTGCCTGAGCAGACACTTCATTGAAGAGGAGACGCGGTTGGCAAATTAGCCCACGAAAAGACGTTCGGCATCGTCAGCCGTCAGGGCAACGCAAATCAAGCGGACCAAGGGATGTCACTGCACTCCTATGAGAACAGCTGAACTGAAAAGGCTGAGCACGCCACTGCCGGCAGGAAGCGGGGAAACTAGATCCCTCACACACTGCTGGTGGGAATGTGAGACGGGGCAGCCACTCTGGAAAAGTTTGACAGGTTCTTAAAAAACTAAATAAGCACTCAGCGTAGGAGCCAGCAATCATCCTCCTGGGCATGCATCCCGGAGAAATGAAGACTTACGTTCACCCAAAAACCTGCGCACAAACATCCGGAGCAGCTTCGTTTGTAATAGCCCCAAACTGAACACAATGGACCGTGGCACAGCCGTACCACAGGGCACCAACCAGCCGCCGTCCAGTCGACTCCCACTGATGGTGCCCCCATGTGGGTCAGAGTAGAGCCGTGCTCTGTAGGGCTTTCAGTGGCTGAGTTTTCAGACGTAGATGGCCAGGCCTTTCTTCTGAGGCACCTCTGGCTGGACTTGACTTCCAACCTTTCGGTTAGCCGGGGAGTCCGTTAACTGCCTGCACCACCCACCCTGTGCCTTCTACTCATGGGTAAAAAAGAACAAACTCTGTGGAGGGTAATCGGAAAATTTGGGAAAGGTTAATGGTGGAGATCGAATAACATGGCAAACACCCTGTATACCTGAGGGTTGTTGAGCTGGCGGATGTTCTGTTACCTGTCAGTTTACCATAATCCAAGAAAATACATTTTCAAAAAAAAAAAAAAAATGAGAAAAAACTGTCGATAAGCGCAGGGACTCAGCTGGAACTCATGAGCATTACGAGCAAAGCCGTTCTCAAACAGCCACAGACTGTGTTACTCCCTTTACGTTTTCAAAATGACGCAATTAGATAGAAGGAGGTTAGTGGGTGCCAGGTGAAAGGTGGTGGGGAGGGGATATGACTATACAGGGTGGCATCAGCGAGACCTTGGTGCAGAGGGCAGTCCTGTGTGGAAGGCGGTGGTGTTACAGGAGCCTGCACACGTGGTACAAAGTCACAGAACTGCACGCGGGTCTTTCCAACATCCGTCAGCTGGCTTCGATCATGTGCTCCGCTTTTGTAAGATGGGGACGTGGGAACGTGTGGTATGACTTGTTTTTCATTTTAATTTTGCTGAAAATACGCACAGCAGAGCACAGACCCGTTCGTCAATGTCTACACATGCAGTTAATGACGTTGGTTACATTGTATTACCCTGCTCGCTGTGTCTACCCGCATGGTTTCACCACCGCGGACAGACTCACTGTCCCTAAATAGCTTTAGAGCCCCTGGTGACAGTTTGATCCGGTATAGATAATTCTTTAAACGGGCGCGGTGCTCACAGCGAACGTTCTTTCCTCGTTGAGCAAAGCAGTTGCTTAGCTGGAAGGTGGCTTCAGGGCATAATTTCGGTTCATGGTTTGAAGATTTTCTCAGAGCGATAGGTTCGGAGGTTCCTCAACAGGTCCAGTCAGTCTGGATTCCGTAAGAATTTGAAATTCTGTTCCACATTTCTTCCCCTTGGTACAATTCTTGAAGCTTCCTGTGAATCTATGATAATTTCAAAATTAAAAAAAAATAATCATCGGCTTCAAAAAAAGAGCACGTAGTGTATGCTGCCTTTTGTGTAAGAAAGAATGGGAAGTGAGAGAATCAACATCCATCTAGTTATCTTTGCAAACAGAAACCCAGGAAGGGTCAGCCAGGAACTGGTCACCTGCTGCGGAGGGTGAGAGCAGGAGGCTGTGCCTTCTGAACGCTTGTTGGTTTTGTGCACGCGGAAAACGATAAAGTTACAGTAAGGATGGCCAAAAACCCAAATGGAGTAGAAACAGAAGCAAGCCAATCTATTAGCATGCCACTCGAACGAACGTTTGTGAGTGCTGACGGGCAAGGACCCCCCTCCCACCGTAAATGGCCCCGAGGTCCCCACAGGACTGAAGGACCAGGTGGACCCCAGACCAGCCAGCTCAAATGGGACTTGGAAGCCATCTCTGACATTTGCTGAGACGTCACTGTCCTTGGTGCTGCCTGCACTGGGGAGGCGTGTGGGGGTCTCACATCCCTGAAATCGGGGTGCCACAGAGCCAGGGTCTGCCCCTGCCCGCCAGCCCTCAGAAACCCTCAGTCCCCGGAGGGCAGAGGCGGCCCTGGGAGCGAGGAACAGTTAATCCCCCCAGAGGAGGCGGGGGAGCGGCTGGGCCTCAGCACTGCCCAGGGCCTGGCCAGCAGATCCTCTCCGCAGAGATAAGCCGGCTCCATGGTCCTAAGGTGGGTGGGGAGAGCAGAAATGCCGGGCTTAATTGGTATTTTCCAGCTGAGAGAACATTCTATGCCTTTTCTACTTGTGTCATTTAATTACCAAATGTTTTCATTTCTCAGAAGACCTGAAATTGCAGAGATCTGTGGGATTTAGTGGAGGAATGTGAAGCCCAATTTCGCCTAATTACACGATGTCTCTGGGCCCCCTGACGGCTCCCAGAGCAGGCGCTGCAGACCCCCGGGCCCCCAGGGTGGGGGCTGATGCAGATGTTTACCTGATGTCCCGGCTGGAGTCTGGTTTGCGTTGGGAAATCAGACTGTTTACAGGACACACATCCCCCCCGGCACCCCCACTCTTGGGTGACACTCTGCAGGTCCCCTCAGATCCCTGTGGGACGTCTGCCGCGAGGCACGCCACCCCCAGCCCCCATCTGGGGGACACGCCAACTCAGGGCTGACCACCTGGGGGCACGCAGAGGGTCTGGGGTCCCTGGGAGGGTGAGTGGGAAACACACGGACAGTGGTCGGCCCAGGCCCAGGACCTGATGCTGGGCCCATGGATGCACCAGAACCTTCTGGAAGGTTCCAGAAGCAGAGGCTGAGCGTGGGCTCTGGGACCTGTGAGTGTCCGTGGTCACCCAGAAGCCCCACTTGCATGGGCAACCAGGGCAGAGGCCCAACGTTGGGGGGCAGTGGGAGCTGGAGGGCAGTGGGGGCAGGCAAAGCCATGGGGGTGTCCTGGGCAGGGACCACACAGGGGGGCCACACCTTGTCCCTTCCCTCTCTACCTCCTTCTCTGACCTAACCCACCCTGGACCCGCTAGAATCAGGGGCTAAGCCCTCGCGATGGGGCTGTTCTGGATGCTGGGGAGCTGCTGCTCCCACAGAAGAACCTTCCCAGGCCCCCACCACTGCCATGGCTCTAAGCTGGTCCTGGTGGGTTCCTCCCAGCTCAGGCTTGGTGGCCTCACAAACCCGGGGTTTTCACTGGTGGAAACCTGTCCTGGGCTCAGGAGCTCCCCCACTGGGGTGCCCCTCCCAGCCTCACCTGTCTCAGGCTGCCACCTCCCCAGAACCCGGCCCAGGCCCACCTCTGATCTGGCCACAGCCCCTTCCATCATCCTTCCTGGCCCCAAACTGCAGGCAGGGTTGGATTCCAGGAGCGTCAGGGAGCACAGCAGCCTCACTGTAACTCTTCCAGGCGAGGGTTTAGGGTTACCTGCAGAAGGAAACTAGAGGAAAAGAACAAGTGAGAGAGCCAGCTCTTCCGGCATCCCGGACGAGGTCATCTCTGTGGACCGGTCCCAGACACCCAGCTCTGACCTGTCTGGCCCGACCCCCACTGCACAGCCGCCTGTGGCACCAACCCCCCACCCCATGTGCTCTGCAGCACCCACAGCTGGCCCAGAATCCCCGGGACAGGCGACTCCCCTCTTGTTCTTGCCTGCACCCCCTCCTGGGCTCTGCATACAGCCCATGTTATGTAACAGTGGATGAAAGATGGAGTGACCCTTAGGGGTGAACAAGGTGCCCGCAGTTCTTGGGGCTTCAGAGGGGCCCTGCTTGCCACATGCATCACCATAGTCACTGTTGCCGAGGTCAGGAACCGGGGTGCCTGCCCTGGACGCCTTGACACCCACCCCTGCCCAGGGCCCCCTAAGCTCGCTGCTGCTTCACCCCTCAGCCCTGGGGCCCTGCAACCACTGCTGGGGACACACAAGCTCCCCAGTCCTCCCGGACCCCAGAGGTCGTGGGGCTACAGTGGGGGGAGTAGGGAGGATGCCGGGTAATTTCAGGAACGGCCCAGGAGGTGGCCTCCAGCCAGCTCTGTTCCTGGGACGCCAGGGGGACTCCTAGGCCACATCGGGCTGCCCACACTACTCTGAGCCGATGGGGGTACCTGTGGGTTTACTTCTGCCCCTACTGGTGTCCTTGGAGCACAGGGACAGTGAGGCCAAACCCCAAGCCCAGATGGAGACCCTGGGAGAGGAGAGAGGTTCAGAGGGAGCCTTGTGGAGAGCAGAGGCCCAGGGGTGGCAGTGTGGAGCTTGGAACCTCTGTCAGCAGAGAATGTGTGCCACCGTCACCACGGATTTGCCGGTTGCCGGCTCTTATCCCCCACGAGAAGGAAGCGGGAACCCCACTCACCCAGCAGGAGTCTGACGCCAGGGGCTCAGCCCACCTTCCAGCCATCACCTGAGCTCTGCGTCACGTGGGCTCTTCTCCATCCTGGGGCATGGCCAGAACCTTCCAGGGGGACTAACTTGGAGGTCGAGTCCTCAGTGCCCTAAGCAGTCTGGACAGATGGGGGTGTCCTCCCTCCCCGCGCCTCTCCCCGATCCTGCACCGAGGAGGGGGCTTCAGAGAGGACTCAAGGAAGCGCCCCGAGCAGGTGTCTAGATGGGGGTGGATGATGTCCCTCCCTACCAAGGTGTTCAGGTAGCCCCAGTGGTCAGAACCACAGGGCTAATGCAGGGTACTCGCTTGGGCAGGCGGGAGGCAGAAGCCGTCGGGGCAGGGGCTGGGGCTGAAGGACAGGGACTGGGGCTGGGCCTGAAGGGCCGGGGCTGGGGCTTTCCCTGGCAATGCTGTGGCTTTGGCCAGCCTCCCTGATGGAGACCTCCACACACAATGCCCACCCTGACACCCACTCTGCGTGCTCCACCTCCCCAAGGGGCCTTTTGGGGGACCAGGTTCAGCAGGCAGCCCCGCCGCCCTCATGCCCTTCTCTGCTGCTCTGCAGGCCGAGGCCTGGGAAGGCGGGGACAGAGGCCTCCTGGCCCTGGTTACCGCAATCACTGTGCGCTGCAGGAGAAAGGTGAGGGCCGGAGCCATCCTAACGAATACCGGCTCTCCAACAAAGTATAAGCCAGGATTCTCTCTAGGAGGTGGGAATATAGGTGTTGCAGGGAGAAATCCCAGCTGAGCTGAAGCCAGAAATCAGAGTTCGACCCCTCTGCTCCAGCCATGGGCTGGCAGCTGACCCTCACCCCAGGTACTTGGTGGCAGGTGTGACAGGTTGGGGGGACAGTGCTGGGGGCACAGGCAGGCTGAAACCTGCTCTGAGCCCCAGGAAGACATGCCCACAAAAACCAAGTTTTGAGGATGAATCATCTTATCTTTTTAAAAAGCAGCAAGGTAATCACGGTCAAGAGAAAGAACTTCAACAGACGTGTTTGATTCCTTGTGGTTCCTCATCATTTTGTTTGGATGCCTAGGAGAGGAGAGCCCTGATATCGTCAGGGCGTGCAGGTGTTTTAATGGACTTCCAGAAGTCTGACCAGCTTGGGACACGGGCCCCTGAGAGTCGGCGGGCTCCTGCAGACCACAGAGCCGGGGACAGCTCGTCATTTCTGGGGCTTAGAAAAACCATTTTCTCCCTGCCTACAGTCCTCTGCTGTGTGCGCTTGCTGCCACCAGGTGGCGCCCTCTCCACCCGAGCCCATCTTCTGCGATCCTGCTGTTGCCACAGGCCAAGCCCTGGACCTGCCTTGGCTCATTTAATTTTCTCATTAATGGTGGGGAGCGGGGGCGGGGGGGAGGCCATTATTATTATTATTATTATTATTGCCATTTTACAGTTGAGAAAGAGTCACGGAGAGCTGAAGCAACCTGGCAGACTTCATGGTGTGGGTCAGGGCCTAATCAGAACACAGAAACCCAGCTTCAGAAACAGTCCTTGGTACTGAGACTTGGAAGAACACAGACTCCAATGAGCTAGACCTAGGGCCCAGTATCAGGACGGGACTCAGGATCAGGACAGGATTCAGGATCAGGACAGGACTCAAGACCAGGACAGGACTCAGGATCAGGACGGGACCCAGGATCAGGACGGGACCCAGGATAAGGATGGGACTCAGGATCAGGACAGGACCAGGTCAAGACAGGACTTAGGGGACAGTGAGGCCCCTGGAGACCAGAACTGTCAGGGCCTTGGGTGGATTCCATTACTTCCCAGAGTCTGGTGAACCTGTGTGCCAGTGCCCAGGGCTGGAGCCAAGGGGGGAGGAGGGGAGGCTGATGGATGCTGGGGTGCCAGCAGAGGCCCAGAGGGAGGGGCAGGGGTCTCAGGCCGACAGGTCTGGTCCCCACTGGAGGGGGCCTGACTCCAAGGCCCTTGCCCTCACCGCTGACCCTGCAGCATCGCATGCCTTCTCCTTCCTGCAGAAAAGGTCCCGTGCTGAGGGAAAGGGGAGCAAGGGGCCGTCCCATAGGGTACCAGGGCCGGGAGGGGCTTCTCGGAAAACCCAGCCCCAAGGAGGTCACTCTGCAGCCCTTTCCTGCCATGAAGAGATGAGGAGCACGCAGCCCGGGTTCTTGCACCACTGCTCAGAGCCACATCCCAGATCTCAGCTGTCCCGGGAAAGGTGCATTTCCCCTTCGTGCCACCAGGTGGCGACCAAGGCATTCCCAGCGGGTGTGCGGCCCCAGCACCAGGTTCCTCCCTACCCAGCCTTCTCCTCAAGAATTTGTTCCCGGGGCCCTTAGGCCAGATCCACGGCCCCGACAGGAACCACGGCCTGATCAGTAGAGGAGTGTGCCCAAGAAGGTCGCAGAGCAGCCAGGAGACCACCCGAAGAACATCTCCAGGCCCAGGAGCCCAGAGCAACGCAGGAAAATGACAGCTGTGTTCTCTTGGAGCCCGCTACGCCAGCTGCTTCATGCTCAGGACCTGATCTTAGAGGCAGCCCATTTTATAGATGGAAGAACTGAGGGCCAGTGCCCCACGTCGCATGACGGGGGGAGAAGAGCCGGGTGGGAAACCGGCAGTCATTCTAGAAGACTGTCCCGTGTTGCCTCAAAGCAGGTGGAAGAGGGAGCAGGCAAGCCACGCAGCCCTTGGCCCATCCACAGAGGATGGAGACAAGGACAGTCCTGTAGCTTTGCCTGCGAGGGCAGGGCTGGGAGGCAGCCTGAGTGTCCATCACAGGGCTGGGGGCGATGAGTAAATGTGGGTCCTGTCCTGACCGGGGCCTGTCCTGATCCTGAGTCCTGTCCTGATCCTGGGTCCTGTCCTGATCCTGATTCCTGTTCTGATCCTGGGTCCTGTCCTGATCCTGATTCCTGTTCTGATCCTAGTCCCTGTCCTGAACCTGAGTCCTGTCCTGACCCTAGGCCTGTCCTGATCCTGGGTCCCTTCCTGATCCTGGGTCCTGTCTTGATCCTGATTCCTGTTCTGATCCTGGGTCCTGTCCTGATCCTGAGTCCCGTCCTGATCCTGAGTCCCATCCTGATCCTGGGTCCTGTCCTGATCCTGGGTCCTGTCCTGATCCTGGGTCCCATCCTGATCTTGGGTCTTATCCTCATCTTGGGTCTTGTCCTGATCCTGGGTCCCGTCCTGATCCTGAGTCCCGTCCTGATCCTGAGTCCCATCCTGATCCTGGTCCTGTCCTGATCCTGGGTCCCGTCCTGATCCTGAGTCCCATCCTGATCCTGGGTCCTGTCCTGATCCTGAGTCCCGTCCTGGTCCTGGGTCCCATCCTGATCCTGGGTCTTGTCCTGATCCTGGGTCTTGTCCTGATCCTGAGTCCTGTGCTGATCCTGAGTCCCGTCCTGATCCTGGGTCCCGTCCTAATACTGAGTCCTGTCCAGCCCAGAGGTGATGGCTGAGGATGGCACGGTCCATCCTAGAGTGTCTAGTGTGCCCTCTGTGAACACCTCCAGTGCTTTAAGATCTGGAGCAGGTTCAGGAGAAGCATTAGGAATATTACGAGGCAGCAAAGACCAACATGGTCTCAGGGATGAGGCTTTGCCCCATCTCCTCTGACTGGCAGGAACGCAGACACTCGGTTCTTTTTCAGAGAGCATATGAGGAAAGTCATGGGCTAAAAGGAAGAGTGTAAACTGTGACACCACCACGGTTATTCTAAGTCAAACACACAAACAAGCAATGTCTCCCTGGGGAAATGGCACAAACAGGAACAAGGAAGAGACCACGTGCTCAGCGTGACTTCTGAACGGGGCACGAGGCTCCCACCACAGGAGACCCTACAGCCAGGATGATGGCTGGACAGACTCTGCAGGGTGTCCTCTGTGAGCTTGGCCGCCGGAGACCCAGAATCTTCAGGGGAAGCAGCTTTCCTCCCCGAGCCCCCAGGCTGGGTCTGGGGGAGGCTCCGTCTCCTGTGGCCTCCGATGGCCGGGACGCCCTGCTGTGCTCTGCCCAGCTGAGGCTCCTGGAAGCTGCGGGTGTCTCGAGGCAGTGGTCCAGGCTCCTGCTGCTCACTGTGGACCCTAGAGGAGCAGCGCTTAGGAGGCGCCAGGCTGTGGCTCGAACCTGGACGAGGCCATGGCCACAGCTGATCCCATCTGTTATGGATTGAATTGTGTCCCCTGAAAATGTGTGTCAACTTGGCTAGGCCATGATTCCCAGTATTGTGTGGTTGTCCACCATTTTGTGATCTGCTATAATTATCCTATGTGTTGTAAATCCTACCTGTATGACGTTAATGAGGCAGGATTACAGGCAGTTATGTTAATGAGGCAGGACTCAATCTATAGGATTAGGTTGTATCTTGAGCCAATGTCATTTGAGATATAAAAGACAGAAGTGAGCAGAGAGGTGAGGGACTTCATACTACCAAGTAACAAGAGCCAAGAGAATAGCATGTCCTTTGGATCTGGGGTCCCTGTGCTGAGAAGCTCCTAGACCAGGGGGAGACTGATGACAAGGACCATCCCCCAGAGCCGGCAGAGAGAGTAAACATCCCCCAGGAGCTAGCACTCTGAATTCAGATTTCTAGCCTCCTAAACTGTGAGAGAATAAATTTCTCTTTGTTAAAGACATCCACTTGTGGTATTTCTGTTATAGCAGCACTAGATGACTAAGACACAACCCAACTCTGTGGGCTGGTGTGGGAAGTGTCAGAAGATGCGGAACCACTTCCTCCAGCTTGCACCTTTCCGCCCCGTGACTGTCCACCCCTGAGCACCATCCTGAGGCCACAGCAGTGTCATCAGAGGCCTATAGGAGCATAACACTGTAAGGGAAGACATCTCCCTCTCCAATCAGACATGCTGTGGTCCCAGAGGGTTGGCAAACCCCTGTGGCTTTTTTCCTCTATTGGGTGGTTGATGGGTTCTTCCAGGAAAATCTCAACCCACACACAAAGAGTTAATCCACAGATGCCAATGCTGAGATGGCAAGATGGCGGTATGGACTGACAAAGACTTTTAAAGTTGTCGTTAGCTGCCATTGAGTCTCCCGAAACTCACGGCAACCTCGTGCACAACAGGTTTGGACCATTATGATATATAGGGTTTTCATTTGCTGATTATTGGAACTATACACCATAACCAAGTGAGGTTTGTTTCAGGGATACAAGGTTGGTTCTATATTCAAAAATCAGTCTACGTAAGCCACTATATTAGTGTGATGGTTGGGGATGTGTATCAACTTGGCTGGACCGTGATTCTCAGTGGTTTGGCAGTCGTATAATGCTGTGATGACTTCCCTGATAAGATCTGATATGCTGTGATCACCTCCATGATGGGATCTGCTATGTAGCCAATCCGTTGAGGGGGAGTTTCCTTGGGGGTGTGGCCTGCACTGATTATGCATGGACATTCTGGAAAGGCTCAGGGGCTTATTTCTCACCCTGGATCCTGCAGCTGGCTCCTGTTCATCTGACCTCTGGTTCTTGTGACGTGAGATAGCAGCTTACCTGCAGTCTTGCCTGTCAATCCTGGGATTTGTCGATCTTTGCAGCCTATGAGCAAGAGCCCTGCTCTCTGACCTGCTGATCTTGGGTTCGCCAGCCCCTGTGGCTATGTGAATCAGGAGAAGCCTCTATCCTGACCCAGGGACTTGGAATGTTCCAGCCTCTACAACCACGTGAGCCATTTCCTTGATATAAGTCTCTCTCTATATATATTTATACGCTTTACTGGTTTTGCTTCTATAGAGAACCCAGCTAAGACAATTAGTAAGTTAAAGAAGAATCACATGAAAACATCAATCAATGCTGAAAAAGCATTTGACAAAATTCAACTCCCATTCATAACCAAAATTCTTGGGAAAAAAATAGGAGTAAAGGGGAACTTCTTCAACTTGATAAAGTGAACCTTCAAAAGCCTTACAGCTAACGTTATACTTAATGGTAAATGGTTGAATGCTCTCCCCCTAAGACTAAGAACAAATTCTCATTCTCACCGCCCTTATTTGGCATAGTACTGGGATTTCCAGTCAGTGCAATAAGGCAAGATTACAAAATAAAAGGCATACAGATCATAAAGGAAGAAATAAAAATGTCCCTGTTTACAGATAACACTATTGTTTATGCAAAAAACCAGAATCTACAAAAAAAACTTCCAGCTAATGAAAACCTTATAAATCACAACCAGACATTGTCCGACTCATTTGCTTAGGACGTCAGAAGGGATTAAGCTCTAGAGGAGGACATCAGGGTTGGTGGAGTAGACGGATTGTCACAACAGCTGCAATGATGGGCTCAAGCGTGCTGGTGACTGTGAGGATGACACAGGACTGGGCTACATTCGATTTTGTTGTACGGAAGGACTCCGTGGAGTTGGAGTTTAGTTGATGGCAGCTAACAACAGCAAGAATTCTAAATTAACTATGGTGGAAAAAAAACACAATGGAACATGGAAGACATTTTGAACTGAACTCTTAGGCTGGACTATATGAAATTGTTTTTACCTGCAAATCAGTAATTTCAAAGAGTTTAACCAAATATAATGGGGGGGGGGAGCCATTGCCATTGAGTCGATTCCAACTCATAGCGACCCTATGAGACAGAGTAGAACTGCCCCCATAAGGTATCCAAGGAGCAACTGGTGGATTCGAACTTCCAACCTTTTGGTTAGCAGCCGAACTCTCAACCACTGTGCCACCAGGGCTCCTAAACAAACAAACAAAAGCCCATTGCCATCGAGTCGATTCCAATTTATAGCGATCCTATAGGACAGAGTAGAACTGCCCCCTAGGGCTTCTAAGGAGCAGCTGGTGGATTTGAACTGCTGACCTTTGGTTAGCAGCCAAGCTCTTAACCACTACACCACCAGGGTTCCACCAGGGCTCCTGTTGTTTTTGTTGGGTGCTGTTGAGTCAGTTCTGACTCACAGTGACCCTATGTACAACAGAATGAAACACTGCCAGGTCCTATGTCATCCTCATAATCATTGCTATGCTTGAGCCAGGGCTCCTAAAACCAAAAAAACCAAACCCATTGCCGTCGAGTCGATTCCAACTCATAGTGACCCTATAAATCCCCCCAAAGAAGAAAAATAATATTAAGAGCAGAAATTAATGAGACCAAAATCATGCACTAAATAGAAAGAATCAACAAAACCAAGTGTTGTTTGAGACGACAATAAAATGTGTAAAAGTTTGGCAACACTGATCATGAGAAAAAGGGAGGAGACATAAATAACCAATATCAGGATTGACGGAGGGGGACATCAGCACAGACCCAGCGGTCCTTACAAAAGAGGATTAGAGAACACTGGGAAAAAAAAAAAAAGCAAACCTGTTCCCATCAAGTCGATTCCGACTCATAGCAACCCTATAGGACAGAATAGACCTGCCCCATAGGCTATCCAAGCAGTGGCTGGTGGGCTTGAACTGCTGACTTGCTGGTTAGCAGCCATGTTCTCAGCCACTACGTCACCAGAGCTCCTAGAGAACGTTAGGAACAACTTTAAGCCAGTAATCTAAGCATGTAGATGAATTCCTAGAAAACATGATGTACCAAAACAGAAACAAGAACTAGAAAGCTGAAGAATTCTGTAACTATTAAGGGAATAGAAAGTAAAATTAAAAACTTTTCTGTAATGAAAACTTTAGGCCCATGCGGCTTCACCAGCAGTTATATCAAACATAAAGTAAAAATTAGCACAAATACAGAACTTGCCTAAGTGACATAGACTAACATAATCTCCTACCGACACCCAGCAAGAGTGGTGTGAGGAAGGAGAACGGCAAGTCCAAAACACTCCTGAACAGAGATGCAAAAAAAGCACAGCAAACGTAGCCGTGTTTTTAAATGTTAACACAAAATTAACTTTTATTAGTAACAGATTTATTCCAGGAGTGCGTGGTTGTTTTAATATTAGGAAAACAAGCAAAGAATACAATTTGATAATTTATTAATGGAGGAAAATCATATAAACCAAAAGATGCAGAATATTCAGTATTAATTTATTAAAATAGAGTCATTTCTGCTACAATCCATGTTCATGAAATCAGCTTCAATGCAATTGGTAAATAAGGAAATATCAGCATAGCAAAAGAATTATGCTCATTTAGAGATATTTTTCCTAGCATATTAATGATTTGAAATAATCGAGGTAAGCATTTCCAAAATTCAAAAGGAAGTCTCGGTAGATGTCATGGATTGAATTGTGTTGTAAATCCTGCCTCTATGATGTTAATGAAGTAGGATTAGTGGCAGTTACGTTGATGAGGCAGGACTTAATCTACAAGATTAGGTTGTATTTTAAGTCAATCTCTTTTGAGATATAAAAGAGAGAAGGGAGCGGAGAGACATGGGGACCTCATACCACCAAGAAACAAGAGCCAAGAGAATAGTGTGTCCTTTCGACCTGGGGTCCTTGTGCTGAGAAGCTCCTAGACCAGGGGAAGATTGATGACAAGGTCCTTCCACCAGAGCCCACAGAGAGAGAAAGCCTTCCCCTGGAGATGGCATCCTGAATTAGGATTTATAGCCTCCTAGATTGTGAGAGAATACATTTCTCTCTGTTAAAGACATCCACTTGTGGTATTTCTGTTATAACAGCACTAGGTGACTAAGACAGGAAATATGAAGACCTTAAGGCTTAAAATACTGAGGAGTAAACAGTTTTTAATTCAAGAGTAGCTAGCTGGTCTAGGGCCTTCAAGACTGGTACAATGTCCACCATGTTGAGCTATCTGGGGAAGCTAAGAGTATAAATGAAAAGGCTGGGAAGACATTTTCCTCCGTGTTAAAAAAAAAAAAGTGAAAACGCCTATACTCCGGATTAGATGTTTAAATATGGCGAAATTTGAGATGACTCTTTCTCAGGATCCACTCGTTGAGATAAAAGTCACGAGCCGGCGTTGACTGGGATGCTGGGTGAGAGTGAAGTGGAGACTGAACTTTGCTATTGTTTTTACCTGCTCCTGTCACAAAGTTCTACCGGCTTCGACTAGTCTGCCTCCAAAACCTATTTTCCCATTAGCCCTGTTATTTTTAGCCCGTCCTTTTGCAGAATGTGAAGTTTTTCATATTTCTGGCATCATAGCAAAAATGTCAATATTAGCATACTATGAATAATAGGGAAATTCCTTACACTCATAAAGGATGTCTACAAATACCTAAAGCAAATGCCATACAAAACTGTCCAACTTTGAAAGGTTACTCTTTGAGATAAAGATTATTTAAACAAAAGCTTGCTATGGGAACCTCTGTTTTACATGGCGGCTGAGGTCCTGGAAAAGGAAGCAAGAAAAAAAGGGATAAAATGCCTGTGGATCAGAAGGGGAGAAATGAAACGGGCGTTATTCAGATGATCAGATGTTATAGTTGTCTATGTAGAAAATCCAGAAGAAATTACCAAAAACTCATTAAAATGACCCAAAACCAAAAACTGGCGGCCATGGAATTGATTTCAAATCCTAGCGACTCCGCCCCATAGGGTTTCCAAGGCCACCACCTTTAGGGAAGCAGACTGCCACATCTTTCTCCCAGGGATCGTGCTGGTGGGTTCAAACCACCGACCTTTCAGTTGGCAGCTGAGTGCTTAACCACTGCGCCACCAGGGATCCCCTTAAAATAAAGAATACCTTAAATAAGGATGCTGAATACATGCTCACTCTTTAAATGTCAGTGTATTTCTTTAAGCCAGCAACAAACACCAGAAGAGGAGCTATTTCAAACGATGTCATTTATAGTAGCATGAAAATAAATAAATAGAAATAAATCTAATGAATGGAAGCCAAAAGACAATGGAATCCTGCTTTTAAAACTTTGCAAGGAAAAGATTGCTAATGTAGAAACCTACCAAAACCTAAACCTGTTGCTGTCGAGTCGATTCCAACTCATAGCAACCCTACAGTGAACCCCACAGGACAGAGCAGAACTGCCCCATAGGGTTTCCAAGGTGCAGCTGGTGGATTCGAACTGCCAACCTCTTGGTTAGCAGCTGAACGCTTAAGCACTGTGCCACTGGGGCTCCATAGAATCCTACACTCACTGAAAGTATAATTCAAAAATGAAGGTTAAATAAATAATTTCAGACCAGCAGGCCTGCTACAAGAGACACTTAGGAAGATCATTGGGCTGAAGAAGAATGAGCCCCGATGGAACACGAAACTCCAGAAAAGGGTGCAGACCACTAAAAAGGAAGAATATGCGGGTAAATCCACATTGTTGACAGGAGCGAAGGCACAACCACTGTGGAAAACTCCGGCATTCCCTGCTGAGGTGGGAGATTTGTGTACCTTACAGTCCAGCAATTCCACTCCTTAATATATGCCCAAGACATGCAAAAGAATGTTCATAGAAGTATTATCCATAAATACAAAAACCAGAAAACCCAAAGGCCTGTTAACAGTAAAATGAACAAATAAATAAATCGGGATACATTCATACAGTGGAATATTAGCAATGAAATTCAATGAACCATGTCTACACACAGCAACGTGGATAAATCTCGCATTAAAGAAAGTCAGACATACAGGATTATATGCTGTATGATGGTGCTAAGGAATACATCCATCATCCGTCTGTCAGTCTGTCCTACTATGGTGGCTTGCATGTTGCTGTGATGCTGGAAGCTATGCCACTGGTATTTCAAATACCAGCAGGGTCACCCATGGTGGACTGGTTTCAACAGAGCTAACAGACTAAGGCAGACTAGGAAGAAGAAAAGCCTGGCAGTCAACTTCCAAAAATTAGCTAATGAAAACCTTGTGGATGACAACAGAATATTACGTGACTCACTTGCTTTGGACATGTCATCAGGATGGAGGGATCAGTCGAGGGAGGACATCACGTTGGGTGAAGTACAGGGCCAGCAAGGCCATGGGAGACTCTTGGTGAGAAGGATTGGCACAGTAGCCAAAACCATGGACTTGAACTAGCTGCTGATTGTGAGGATGATACAGGACCAGGTCATGTTTCATTCTGTTGTGCATAATGTGGCCATGAGTCGGAGCTGACTCAGTGGCAGCTAAGAACAACAGAGGATGCATGCTTAGCTGTTAAAAACACATATGAAAACGTAGATATGATCACGGAGTCAGTCAAGATGGCGGGCTCCTTTCAGGAGAGGAGAGGGTGATGGGAGGGGCCACTCAGGGGCTTCAGGAGTATCAGCAGCGGGCATCTTCTTGTTGGTGCTAGTTTTATGAGTGTACGCTTTGTAAGGAAACCCTGGTGGCGTACGGTTAAGTGCTATGGCCGCTAACCAAACGGTCGGCAGTTCAAATCCACCAGGTGCTCCTTGGAAACTCCATGGGGCAGTTCTACTCTGCCCTACAGAGTCGCTATGAGTTGGAATCAACTTCACGCCAATGGGTATGCTTTGTGAAAATCCGCTGAGCTGTCCATTTTGTTTTGTTTTGTTTTGTTTTGCACTTTCTTGAGTGTTAAATTCTACATTTAAAAGTTTTATTTAAGAAATCTTTTATTTCCCACTGACCACGAAGACATTCCATCGTTTTTGGTGAAATGTCATTTGTCAGTCTACCTGTTGCTGCTTTGAAGGTGATCCACCTCTTCTATGGCTGCTCTATTGTTTTTTTTTTTCTCCCTCTTCATCTTTGGTGTTCTGAGGTTTCCCTATGATGTGCATAAAACCCACTGCTGTTGAGCTGGCTCTGACTCATAGCAACCCTATAGGACAGGGTAGAACTGCCCCATAGGGTTTCCAAGGCTGTAATGTGAGGCTGCACCAATGGGCTCAAACATAGCAATGATTGTGAGGATGGCACAGGACCAGGCAATGTTTTATTCTATTGTACAGAGGGTGGCTGTCAGTCAGAACTGACTCAATGGCATCCAACAACAACAATCTTTACGGAAGTAGACTGCCACTTCATTCTTCCACGGAGCAGCTGGTGAGTTTGAACTGCCAACATTCCGGTTAGCAGCCAAGCACTTAACCACTGTGCCACCAGGGCTCCTTTATGATATGTATTGTTTTTGTTAGCTGCCGTTGAATCGGTTCCAACTCATAGCGACCCCGTGTACAACAGAAGGAAACGCTGCCCAGTCCTGCACCATCCTCACAATCGTTGTCATGCTTGAGCTCATTGTTGCAGCCACTGTGTCAACCCATCTCATTGAGGGTCTTCCTCTTTTTCGCTGACCCTCTACTTTACCAAGCATGATGTCCTTCTCAGGGACTGATCCGCCCTGATAACTTGCCCAAATTATGTGAGATGCAGTCTTGCCATCCTTGCTTCTAAGGAGCATTTTGGCTATACTTCTTCCAAGACAAATTTGTTCATTCTTTTGGCAGTCCATGGTATATTCAATATTCTTCACCAACACCATAATTCAAAGGCATCGAGTCTTCTTTGATCTTCCTTAGTCATTGTCCAGCTTTCACATGCATATAAAGCAATTGAAAACACAGTCGCTTGGGTGAGGCACACCTTAGTCCTCAAGGTGACATCTTTCCTTTTCAACACTTTGAAGGGGCCTTTTGCGGCAGATTTGCCCAATGCAATGCGTCTTTTGATTTCTTGACTGCTGCTTCCATGGGTGTTGATTGTGGATCCAAGTAAAATGAAATCCTTGACAACTTCAATCTTTTCTCCATTTATCGTGATGTTTCTTATTGATCCAGTTGTGAGGATTTTTGTTTTCTTTATGTTGAGGTGTAATCCATACTGAAGGCTGTGGTCTTTGATCTTCGTCAGTAAGTGCTTCAAGTGCTCTTCACTTCCAGCAAGCAAGATTGTGTCATCTGTGTATTGCAGGTTGTTAATGAGTCTTCCTCCAATCCTGATGCCCCTTTCTTCTTCTTATAGTCCAGCTTCTCAGATTATTTGCTCAGCATACAGATTGAGTAAGCATGGTGAAAGGATACAACCCTGACGCACACCTTTCCTGACTTTAAACCACGCAGTATCCCCTTGTTCTGTTCAAACAACTGCCTCTTGGTCTATGTAC
Organism: Trichechus manatus latirostris; assembly: GCF_000243295.1. Taxonomy (NCBI): domain Eukaryota; kingdom Metazoa; phylum Chordata; class Mammalia; order Sirenia; family Trichechidae; genus Trichechus; species Trichechus manatus. The sequence continues at coordinate 1,790,838 of NW_004444180.1, forward strand.
AGGTTCCTCATGAGCACAGTTAAGTGTTCCGGAATTTCCATTCTTTACAATGTTATCCATAGTTTGTTATGATCCACACAGTCAAATGCCTTTGCGTAGTCAATGCAACACAGGTAAACATCTTACTGGTATTCTCTGCTTTCAGCCAGGATCTGTCTGACACCAGCAATGATATCCCTGCTTTCACATCCTCTTCTGAATCCAGCTTGAATTTTTGGCAGTTCCCTGTGGATATACTGCTGCAGCCGCTTTTGAATGATCTTCAGCAAAATTTTACTTGCGTGTGATATTAATGATATGGTTCGATAATTTCCACATTCGGTTGGATCACCTTTCTTTGGAATGGGTACAAATATGGATCTCTTCCAGTTGGTTGGCCAGGTAGCTGTCTTCCAAATGTCTAGGCATAGACGAGTGAGCACTTCCAGCACTGCATCCATTCGTTGAAACATCTCAATCGGTATTCCATCAGTTCCTGGAGCCTTGCTTTTTGCCAATGCCTTCAGTGCAGCTTGGACTTCTTCTAGTACCATCGATTCCTGATCATATGCTACCTCCTGAAATAGTTGAACATTGACTAATTATTTTTGGTATTCTTTTAATGCTTCCTCTCATTTACTATTTTCCCCACAGAATCCTTCAATATTGCAACTCGAGGCTTGAATTTTTTTCTTCAGTTCTTTCAGCTTGAGAAATGCTGAGCACATTCTTCCCTTTCGTTTTTCTAACTTCTGATCTTTGCCCATGTCATTAGAACACTGTCATGGATTGAATTGTGTCCCCCCCAAAACGTGTGTGTCAATTTGACTGGGCCATGATTCCTGGTATTGTGTGATTTTCCTGTATGTTGTAAATCTTGCCTCTATGATGCTAATGAGGGAGGATGGGTGGCAGTTGTGTTCGTGAGGCGGGACTCAATCTATAGGATACCGTGTCCTGAGGCAATCTCTTGAGACATAAAAGACAGAAGTGAGCAGAGAGACATGGGGACCGCATACCACCAAGAAAGCAGTGCCAGGAGCAGAGCGTGTCCTTTGGACCCGGGGTCCCTGTGTGGAGGAGCTCCTAGTCCGGGGGAAGATTGATGAGAAGGCCGACAGAGAGAGAGAAAGCCTTCCCCTGGAGCTGACGCCCTGCGTTTGGGCTTTTAGCCTACTGGACTGTGAAGGAATAAATCTCTGTTAAAGCCATCCACTTGTATTTCTGTTGTAGCAGCACTAGATGACTCAGACAAACACTTTACTTTGTATTCTCGAGCTGCCTTTGAAATCTTCTATTCAGCTCTTTTATCTCATCATTTCTTCCTTTTGCTTTAGCTACTCGATGTTCAAGAGCAAGTTTCAGAGTCTTTTCTGACATCCATTTTGGTTTTTTCTTTCTTTCCTGTTTTTTTAATGACCTCCTGGTTTCTTCATGTATGTTGTCCTTGATGTCATTCCACTGTTGTCCTTGATGTCATTCCACAACTCGCCTGGTCTTCGGTCATTAGTGTTCAACGCGTCAAATCTATTCTTGAGATGGTCTCTAAATTCAGGTGGGATATACTCAAGGTCATACTTTGCTCTCGTGGACTTGTTCTAATTTTCTTCAGCAAGCTGCCACGTATCTGTCAGTGTATCATACTGTGGGGGCTTGTGTGTTGCTGTGATGCTGGAAGCTATGCCACGGGTATTCAAATACCAGCTGGGTCACCCATGGTGGACAGGTTTCAGCTGAGCTGCCAGACTAAGACAGACTAGGAAGAAGGGCCTGGCAATCTACTTCTGAAAAGAATTAGCCAGTGCAAACCTTATGAATAGCAGCAGAGCACTGTCTGATCCAGTGCCGGAAGATGAGCCCCTCAGGTTGGAAGGCACTCAAAATACAACTGGGGAAGAGCTACCTCCTCAGAGTAGAGTCGACTTCAAAGACATGGATGGAGTCAAGCTTTCGGGACCTTCATTTGCTGATGTCACATGACTCGTAATGAGAAGAAACAGCTGCAAACATCCATGAATAATCGGAACGTGGAATGTACAAAGTATGAATCTAGGAAAATTGGAAATTGTCAAAAATGAAATGGAACGCATAAACATTGATATCCTAAGCATTATAGAGCTGAAATGGACTGGTGTTGACCATTTGGAATCAGACAATCCTGTGGTCTGCTATGCTGGGAATGACACTTGAAGAGGAATGGCATCGCGTTCATCGTCAAAAAGAACATTTCTAGATCTATCCTGAAGTATAACCCTGTCAGTGATAGGATAATATCCATACGCCTACAGGGAAGACCAGTTAATATGACTATTATTCAAATTTACACACCAACTACTAAGGTCAAAGATGAAGAAATTGAAGATTTTTACCAACTTCTGCAGCTGAAATTGATCAAATATGCAATGAGGATGCATTGATAATTACTGGTGACTGGAATGCAAAAGTTGGGAACAAAGAAGAAGGATTGGTAGTTGGAAAATGTGGCCTTGGTGATAGAAATGATGCCGGAGATTGCGTGATAGAATTTTGCAAGACCAACGACTTCTTCATTGCAAATACCTCTTTCACCAACATAAACAGCGACTGTATGTGTGGACATTGCCCGATGGAATACACAGGAATCAGATCGACTACATCTGTGGACAGAGACGATGGAAAAGCTCAATATCATCAGTCAGAAGGAGGCCAGGGCTGACTGTGGAACAGACTATCAATTGCTCATATTGTTAATTTATTTACCGTTAATTCTATTGTTTGGACTTCATTGGTCTTCTTGAGTTTGTGGATTGATGTATTCCATCAGCGGTGGGAAATTTTCAGACACTGTCTCTACAACCACCACTTCTGCTTCTTCTATTCTTAGACTCTCTGGCTAGTCTCTCAGGAGTATATATTTTCTGTCCTGGTTGTAAACCATCCCTGAGCCACCCCTTTGGAACCTGCAGCAGGGAGGAGAGGAGTTGCTTGTCCCCTTTTTGTCTCGGAAAAGCTCCTTCTCCTCCCCAGTTCCTCTTATTCTAACATAAAGTGGAATTTCGAAAGTGTCAGTGGGCCCTGTGGATTGCTGGGTGTCAGGGTCATATCCCCACCCATCTGAGCTCATTGTCTCGACTCTTGAGAACAAAAGGACTCCAGGGAGCACAAGGCCCAGATCTCTGTACCCCTTGGTGCAGCTGAGAGCCCACAATTCAGGCAGGAGAGTTTCCAGTGCCCGGAGAAGGGGAGTAGGCGCCACTGCCTGGCCAGAGCAGACAGCGGGCTTGGCAAGTGTATGGGGGCTTGGTCGAGGCTAAATTCTCTGGAGAACTCTGGGCCACTATGGGCAAGGTAGGAGAGGCTGGGGGCTAACTCCATAGCAACCCCTCCCCAAGAACACATTCACACACACTCACATGCACATATACACATGCACACACACACAGAGACACACCCCACATCACACATGCACACCCTCACACACCCCATACACCCCACATCACACACGCACACCCTCACACACCCCATACACACACCCCACATCACACACGCACACCCTCACACACCCCATACACACACCCCACATCACACACACACACCCTCACATACCCCATACACACCACACACACACCCTACATCACACACTCAGGCCCACTCACACATACACTCTGACACACACATTACACACTCATGCACACACACTCTGACACACACATTGCACACATCACACACCACATTCTCTCACACTCACGCCATACACAGCACATTCACACAAACGACTCACACACATTCACACATCATACACACCACACACTCACGATCACTCTGACATTCACACACATACACTCACACATTCTCACACACACTCACGATCACTTATTCACACTCACACAGGCACAGACACTCTCAGCCTTTAGATCCACTTGGCCTCACTCCTGCTAAACTGGACCTTGGACTGGAGGCCACACGACCTGTGGCCAGGGCCCATCTGGGCATTGGGGAGGTGAGAAACCCCAAAACCCACTGCATTCCTGTCGATTCCAAGTCATAGCCACCCCATAGGGTTTCCAAGGCCGCACCTCTTTATGGAAACAGACCGCCCCCTTTCTCCAGTGGAGCTCCTGGTGGTTTTGAATCGCTGACCTTTCAGTGAGCAGTCGAGTGCTTTAACCACTGCGCCGGGGGGGCGAGGACAGAGAAGATCCCGACCCCCAAAAGAGACAGAGGAACGCACACAGAGAAGAGGACAGAGAGCGAGCAGGGCGATCCACTCTTTCATTTGTACAAGTATTTATTGAACGTCCAACACGCGCCAGGCTCCGTCCAAAACCAGGTGAAAATAAGGTGCGGGGGGCACGGTGAGCCCAGAGAGGCCAAGACAGACGGCGGAGCTACCGCCCGCTGAGCACGAGAGCTGGGGGACGCCAGTCGGACCCCACAATGGACACCCCACTGTCGGGGCTGGCCCCTCTGCTTCCAGATGCCGTGGGAGCCGGGGGCCCCCAAGGGGAATCTCCACGTCCCACGCTGCCCAGGAACTGAGACAATATCACAAGGGCTGAGGGTGTCTTTCCTGGCTGGAAGGTGATGGCGCCATTTTTCCGACATCAACCCAGACAGCCTTGGCCAGGTGCAGACACGCCCCAGGGAAGCGGAGGGGCTTCCTGATGCCAGAACTTTTCCTCCCGGTCCTGCCCCCACTGTGGGCACTGGAGCTTTAAGGGAAACGAGCAAAGACACCATTCTCCCCTCTGCTTCCCCCACCCCCAGCCATAAAAAAAGGCTGCTTGGACAGCACGGCCTGCCCAGGTCCCTTGTCCTGGACACTGGGAGCTGGAAGCCAGGCCCCTCTCTTCTGAAGCCCAGCAGCCTCGCCCCATTATATTTTTTTTTGTTTTATTTTCAATGGCTGATTTTTCAGATGTAGATCGCCGGGCCTTTCTTCCGAGGTGCTTCTGGGTGGACTCAAACCTCCAATCTTTTGGTTAGTAGCCAAGGGCTTAACATTTTGTGCCACCAAGGGCCTCGCTGTATCCCAACACTGACTCCTCCAGGAAGCCTCTGGGTGCCCGGCCCCCGAGATGTCTCGGGGTGGTGGGAGTCCCCCTGGGCCTGAAAGGGGGAGTCTTAGGCAGTTCTATGACTTTTCTGGCCTCAGGCCTCAGTAAGCATTAGACATCCCCATCCCCCATCCCCCCATCCCCTCTCCTGGCCCCAGGACTTCGGGAGGTGGCCACTGGGAAAACTCTGCAGCTCCCCGCTGTAAGACGGTGAGGATGCAGCTCCTGGCAACCTTGTAGCAGCCGCCTCCCCCTGCCTGTCTGCCTGCCACCCCCCACCCCACCCCCAATGTCAGCGCCTCCAGCTTCCTGCTCACCCAACCCTGGGCTCTGTGCTTCTGTTCCCGGCCGCCCTGACTCCCAGCCCTCCAGCCTGCGCAGAAATCCTGCTCTCCTGTGCAGGAGCCTGGGTCCACACCGCCAGCATCCTGGCGTCCCAAAGCATATCCCCTCTCCCACCCTTGTCACCAAAGCCCTGGTGGCGCACTGGTTAAGACCTACGGCTGCTAACCAAAAGGTCAGCAGTTTGAATCCACCAGGTGCTCCTCGGAAACCCTATGGGGCAGTCCTGCTCTCTCCTGTAGGGTCGCTATGCCTCAGAATCGACTTGACGGCGATGGGTATGGGTTTACCCTTGTCACCAGTGTGTCCCAACCACCAGGCCTTTCCCAGCATTCAAGGCAAGTTCTGACACCCAGCCCAAGGTCTCCCTCTCCATTCCAAACCCTGGGCCAGTGTCCACGTGGGTGGCACCCCACCCCATTTCTTGACACTCTCCTCTTGAAAGCACTTTCCCAGACTTCCCCAAAAAAACCAAGCCCGTTGCCGTCAAGTCGATTCTGACTCATGGCGACCCCGTGTGTTATACAGTAGAACCGCCCCACAGGGTATTCTAGGCTGTAATCTTTACGAAAGCAGATCACCAGCCCTTTCTTCTGTTGCACCGATGGGTGGGTCCAAACTGCCAACCTTTAGTGCTGTTGTTAGTTGCTGACCTGTCGACTCCAACTCACGGGGACCCCATGCGTGTCAGAGTGGAACTGCCCCATAGGGTACTCTAGGCTGTAATCTTTATGGAAGCTGATTGCCAGGCCTTTCTTCTGCAGCACCAATAGGTGGGGTAGAACCGCCGACCTCCAGGTTGGTAGGTGAGCACGTAACGCTTGTACCACCCAGGAACATTTTCCAGGCCCAGGGGTCGACAGTCACCCAGCACTGCTGCCCGTGAAATCCCTGACCGCCCTCCCCCACCCCCACATAGCTCACTCCAGGTCCCAGCCCCTGAGCCCCTCTGCTTTCTCAGACAGCTCAGACTCCCCGTCTTTCTCCAAGGCCCACCCCTCCAGCTTACCGTCTCCTGGACGCCTTTATCAAGCCTCCTCCACACAGACGCCTGCAGGCAGCTGAGCGCAGCTCCAGAGAGCCACATACCGCTAGAAAGTCACAGCCACCGAGCTCAGCGGGACCTCCACACCACCCCAAATCCGCCGGCACGGCCCCAATAACACACGTTTGTCCCCGCTGTCCCGGGTGGTGACCAAGTATCTCACACACACCCCCCCGCCCCCGTGCCTCTCAGCACAGCCCCGCCTCCTGTCCGCAGGGCAATACACAAGAGGTCCGAGAGGATCCCCCAACTCCTGCCCACATCCACACCCCTCCGTCCCCTGCAGGGGAAGGGGCTTCCCCGTCCTGTCTGAGCCTGACCCATCGACTCCCTGCTCCCCGCAAACCTCGCTCCTTCCTCACCACTTCTGTTGTCTCTGCCTTCACTGCTGCCTCCCGTCTGCTTCTCGGACCCCACAGAATCAGCTGCCGTTGAGTCTGACTCGTGGTGACCCCATGTGTGTCAGAGTAGAACTAGGCTCCACGGGGTTTTCAACGGTCGAGTTTTCGGAAGTAGATCACCAGGCCTTTCTTCCAACGTACCTCCGGGTAGACTCCAACCTTTTGGTTAGCAGCTGAGCCCACTCACCTTCTGCACCCCCCAGGGACTTCTGGTTCCTCCCATTACCCCTGAAATACACACTCTACACGCAACACCCTTCTGCAACTATTTCCTCTCTTCTCACTTCACAGGCGGCTTTTAACACCCACTTCATTTCCTCCACCCCCACCGCTTATTCCTCTTACCTGTCTTCTACGCACACCTCTCCACCAAAATTACTTCCACGCAGGCACCAAGGACCTCCATACCCCTAGATCCAGTGGACGCTTTTGGCCATGCTCTCTCCAAGCGCATCCCCCACAACCCCTCACTCCCCTGGCCCTCCTCCCACTCCCCTTGGGCCTCTCTGCATCTCAGGCCTTCCCATCATGGGGTGGTCCTCCGGCTTCTGGGTGGTCCCCCTCTGCTCAGGCCACCCAGCTCCCGGTAGAGCCTGCAAAGCCAAGGTTCTTCTCATGACTGCCCGGGGGTCTGGGAGGGTCTCGCGCTCAGCATCCTCTCCCTCCCGCTTCCATCTCAGCACACAACCTGTCCACCTCCCAGATGTCTGAGGTGGGGGAGCAGGAGTCGTTCCTGGCTTCTCCCTCGCTTCACTGCCCCGTCCGGTCCCTCACCAAATTCTGGCGATTCCGTCCCCTTGCCGCCTGCCAAATGCCTCCTCGCCGGCCCTCACCGGCCTCCATCCACGCCTCTTCTTGCTACAGACTCTGCCTCTCCTGCCCCTTCAGAAGCCAGCTTCACAATCGGCTTTTCACACTCAGTGACGATCCAGACTGTGGTCTCCAAAGCCTGCGACGCTGCAGCAGCCCTCGGGATGGCAAAGCTTGCGTGCCTTGATTGGGTTACAAAGTCCATTCTACCGGAGCTGCACAGAATGTCCTGGCTCCCAGACAAGCCTCACACTCAGGGGGCGGCACAGGCCGTCTCCCCTCCCCGACCCTCTCTGCCTCTCCTCTTTGACTGGCTAGCTCTGGCTCATCCTTCAGCGGACTTCCCTGATCCCAGGTGAGTCAGGACTGTCCACCTGTGTCCCCATGAGGCCCTGGCTGCCACCTGCCCGCACCATGAGCTCCATGGGGTGAGCTCGTCCTGCTCCCCGGAGCTGGCACTGCCACCATGTGCCCACACAAGGCTCAGGGCCAGACGGGGCGTTTCTCTTCCTTGATCTTCACAGCACTATGAGGACTCGGAAGGTCGTCTCCCCATTTTTTAGATCAGGAATGGGCTTGAGGGAGGGGATGGAGGCCGCCCCAGGCTCCCAGGGCACTCCAGGATGGGCAGAAACCAGGCCAGAGCTCTGCCTTCACTGCCCCAGGCTCCCCCTGCCCCGTCCAGGATGAATCCGGTCGGCCAGCTCTACCTTCCAGCCCAGGTGGCGGCTGGGCTCATGCTGCCCACCTCCACTGCCTTCCAAGGAAGCTGTCAGATGCTCCAGGCACTCATGCTTGGGACATTCTCCCCCAGCGGCCTCCCCAGACACCCCTTGTATAGCAGTCAGAAGATCCCCAGGGCTACGATATCAGCTCTGCTCTGCCAAGTGAGCCGCGATGCACCCCTGGGGCCCTGCCCCACCAGACAGTGCTGGAACAAGGCTCCCACGGCTCCAAATTTCCCTCCATGCCCTGTGCAGGGCAGGGGACAGAGGCTGGGCAGGAGATGGGCAGGAATTTTATTGAAAGTTCACAGATACAAGAGCTCTGAGCAGGATCACAGCTTGGAGGAGACAGGGGTGGGGGAGGACAGATTGAGTCCCCAGATGCTGGCAGCCTCCCATACTGGGAAGCTCCAATGTAAGCCCTTCTTGCTGGGTGTCAGGGGTCTAGGGGAAGGGGCATGGGGGGCAGGGGCAGCCATTAGAACCTGGGGTGGGGGAGCAGCAGCATGAGGACAGACCCAAGGAAAAGGGACAGAACTGGGACCCCAGGAACAGGCAGGGGCAGAGGGCCAGGAGCAGAGAGGGCAGGCTGGGGGACACTCACTGCCCCCTCGTTGGACTTAGCTTCTGATGGCCTCTCTGCCCACTTCACAGCCTTGGGTCGGCCCCAGAGCAGGTGCCCTGCTCCGTCCCAGCTTCACTGTGTCCTGCGCCTCCTGGATCGGGAACCACCATCTCTCAGGGCCTCAGTAGTCAGTGAGTGGGTACCGCAGGAAGATGAAGAGGAGAATGATGCAGGAGGCAGCCAGGGCGGAGCTGGTGATGTTGAACAGCCGGGCGGTCTTGGCGTCCTCCACAGCCCCATTCAGGTCATTGAGAAGCTTCTTGTCGCGAACCTGCAGCCAGGGTGGAGGGTGTGAGAGGGAGCAGTCGGGAGGGCGTGAGAGCAGAGAGCCTGTTAGATGGTGGGGCTGCATGGATGTCAACCTCCTGGGTGTTTACAGCTGCACCGTAGTTCTGCAAGAGAATGCCTTCACCCTGGGGAGACTCTCACTGAAGTATGGAGGGGCACGGGGCAGTTCATAAAATAAATAATAGGTATTTATAGAGAGAGAGAAGGAAAAGTGAATATGGTAAACTGCGGACATTTGGGGACATCCGGGTGAAGGGTGGGAGTCCCTTGGTGGTGCAAACCATTAATGTTTTCCACTGCTAACTGTAAGGTTGGTGCCTCAGAAGAAAGGCCTGGCAACTACTTCCAGAAAATGGTTCATCGGAAACCCTATGGAGCACAGTTCCTACTCTGACACATACGGGGTCACCATGAGTTGGAGTTGACTTGACAGGAACTAGTGGTAGTGGTGGGTGAAGGGTATACAGGGATTCTTTGTATTTTGGTTGTTTTTTTGCAACTTTTGTGTAAGTCAGAAATTATTTAATATAAAAGAAGTTGGTTCTTGGGGCCTTTATGTGATTGGAGGGTGGGCAACACAAATGCGTCCTAATTATGATTAATCCCACCTAGTTTAAAATTTCAACGGGCGGCTTGAGAAGACAAAGTAAAGTATTATAGTGACATGTGCAAAGACCTGGAGATAGAAAACCAAAAGGGAAGAACATGCTCAGCATTTCTCAAGCTGAAAGAACTGAAGAAAAAATTCAAGCCTCAAGTTGCAATATTGAAGCACTCTATGGGGAAAATATTAAATGACGCAAGAAGCATCAAAAGAAGATGGAAGGAATATACAGAGTCACTATACCCAAAAGAACTGGTTGACGTCCACCTATTTCAGGAGGCAGCATATGATCAGGAGCTGATGGTACTGAAGGAAGAAGTCCAAGCTGCACTGAAGACATTGGTGAAAAACAAGGCTTCAGGAATTGTTGGAATACCAGTTGAGATGTTTCAACAAACGGATGCAGCACTGGAGGTGCTCACTCGTCTATGCCAAGAAATTTGGAAGACAGCTACCTGGCCAACCGACTGGAAGAGATCCATTTTTGTGCCCATTCAGAAGAAAGGTGATCCAACTGAATGCGGAAATTATCTAACAATATCATTAATATCACACACAAGTAAAACTTTGCTGAAGATCATTCAAAAGTGGTTGCAGCAGTATATCAACAGGGAACTGCCAGAAATTCAAGCTGGATTCAGAAGAGGACTTGGAACAAGTTATATCACTGCTGATGTCAGATGGATCTTGGCTGAAAGCAGAGAATACCAGAAAGATGTTTACCTGTGTTTGACTATGCAAAGGCATTCGACTGTGTGGATCATAACAAATTATGGATAACACTGCAAAGTACGGGAATTCCAGAACACTTAATTGTGCTCATGAGGAACCTGTACATAGATCAAGAGGCAGTCCTTCGAACAGAACAAGGGGATACTGTGTGGTTTAAAGTCAGGAAAGGTGTGCATCGGGGTTGTATCCTTTCACCATACTTATTCAGTCTGTATGCTGAGCAAATAATCTGAGAAGCTGGACTACAGGAAGAAGAATGGGGCATCAGGATTGGAGGAAGACTCATTAATAACCTGTGTTGTACAGATGACACAACCTTGCTTGCTGAAAGTGAAGACGATTTGAAGCACCTACTGATGAAGATCAAGGACTACAGTCTTCAGTATGGATTACACCTCAACATAAAGAAAACAAAAATCCTCACAACTGGGGACCATGGTCTCGGGGAACATCTAGCTCAATTGGCGTAACACAGTTGATAAAGACAATGTTCTACATTCTACCTTGGTGAGTAGTGTCTGGGGCCTTAAAAGCCTGTGAGCAGCCATCTAAGATACTCCACTGGTCTCATCCCTTCGGGAGCAAGGGAGAATGAAGAGAACAGGATACAAGGAAAAGATTAGTC
>NW_004444180.1:1802919-1818072 GCF_000243295.1 Trichechus manatus latirostris
GGGGCAGTGAGTTGAAGATAATGGTGATGGAATAATTTGGAAAAGGATAGTGAGAATAGCAGCACAACTGGAAGAACGTAATCGATGTCACTGAATCATACATGTAAAAACTTATGAGATGGTGTAACTTTGGCTATGTATATTTTCACCAATAAAAAGGTCCTCCAAGATCGAGAAGGGACAGTGTTGACATGTCGTGGGGTTGTTAACCAACGTCATAAAACAATATGTGTACTGACTGTTTAATGAGAAACTATCTGTTCTGTAGACCTTCATCGAAAGCACAATAAAAAAAATTAAAAAAAAAAACTTCACAACTGGACCAATAAGCAACATCATGATAAATGGAGAAAAGATTGAAGTTCTCAAGGATTTCATTTTACTTGGATCCACAATCAATGCTCATGGAAGCAGCAGTTAAGAAATCAAATGACGTATTGCATTGGGAAACTCTGCTGCAGAAGACCACTTTAAAGTGTTAAAAAGCACTTGGAGGACTAAGGCGCGCCTGACCCAAGCCATGGTGTTTTCAATCACCTCATACGCATGTGAAAGCTGGACAATGAATAAGGAAGACTGAAGAATTGATGCCTTTGAATTACGGTGTTGGCGAAGAATACTGACTACACCACGGATGCCAGAAGAACGAACACATCTGTCTTGGAAGAAGTACAGCCAGAATGCACCTTGGAGGCAAGACTGGCCAGACTTCGTTTACATACTTTGGATATGTTATCAGGGGGGTTCAGTCCCTGGAGAAAGACATCATGCTTGGAAAGGGGAGGGTCACTAAAAGACAGGAAGAATCTCAACAAGATGGACTGAGACAGTGGCTGCAACAATGGACTCAAGCATAACAACGATTGTGAGGATGGCGCAGGACCCAGCAGTGTTTTGTTCTGTTGTGCATGGGGTCACTATGAGTCAGAACTGACTCAGTCGCACCTAACAACAACAAAAACAGTTTAAAGTTACCTGGGGTTCCCTGAGAATGGAAGACTGCGAATAAACAAGACAGGTGGTGGTCCTGGGGTCTCTGAGAAGGGATATTAAAGTGAAGGGAGTGGGTTGGAGCCCAAGAAGTCATGGGAAGACAGTGGGCAGTGCTGTACGAGTTTCCAAGCTCCTCTGGTTGCAAAGAGAAGTCCCTAAGGAGCATGCTACCCTCCATCCAGGATGAGTCTTGGGGTTTCCTTCTCCTCAACACTCTCCCCTTACACAAAGTCCAAACAAGTGCCAAAACCAAAACCTAGGGGGGAGGAAGAGAAAGAGGAAGGAGAGAGATGAAGAGAGGAAGGGAGAGAGTGTCTCTGCACTGATAGATTGGCAGATGGTTGAATGGACAAAAGACGGAGGCTGGGTTGAAGGAAGGAAGGTGGGAAGACAGATGCTTGGACTGCCAGGTGTGTAGACCACTTGGTGGGTGGTAGGAGGATGGACGGGAGACAGGAGGAGGAAGAATGGATGGACAGAAGGATAGATGGTTACTGTGGTGAGTACATACCTGGGCAGAAGGAAGAGTGCATGACTGGGTGGATGCATTCTCTTATGGGTGGATAGCTGGATAAGGCAGAAGGGTGGAATGAACAAAAGGAGAGGTGAGAAGAGGCAAGATAGTTGTCCAACAGAGGATGGAGGGAGCCAGGAAAAGAGAGCTAATGTAATGGAGTGGCGTGGAGTAGAATGGAGTGGGGTGGGATAGGGAAGGGAGGGGAGGCAGGCGAATGGGTAACTTGGAAGAAGTACTGTACAGAATAGGCCAAGAAGATGGAGAGACAGAGGGAGGGAAAGAAGCAGGGATGGAAGAATCAGGGGAGGGAAGGAGGAAGGAAGAAGGTCTATGCCCTTGTGGAGTTTTTATTCTAGTGAATTTGGAGAGGACTGACATCTTCACTGAATTTTGTCCTTTCTAAGATGTTGCATCACCCAATTATCTTTTTGATGTCTTTATTAAAAAAAGTGTAATTTTCTCCAAAAAGAGCTATTACATTTTTTGTTAGGTTTAATCTTATTCTATTTATTTTGGTTGCTATTATAGGTAAGTAACGTCTAGTTTTAAATTACATTTCTAACTGAACTTTAATAGTATATTAAAATTCAAGTGACTTGCAGATTGATTTTGTATCCAGCTAAACTGTCCACTAATTAATTGTGATGACTGACAAAATCTTCTACATAATAAATCATATCTACTGTAAATAAAAGCAGTTCTATTACTTCCTTCCTGTCCTTATTCCTAGACAATGTAGCATATTGGTTAAGAGCACAATTTCTGGAGACACACTGCCCAGATTTGAATCCCACTCTGCCAGTCAACCGCTGTATAGCCTTACACATGTTAACAAACCTTTTTGTGCCTCAGTACTTTTATCTGCAACATGGAGATAATCACAGTATTTGCATTGTATGGTTGTATAAAGGACTTAATGTATTGGAAGATATGAAGCATTAGCATTGTGTCTGGTATAAAATAAGCTCTTATAAAATGAAGGCAGAGACTTCCAGAAAAATGCTGAATAGAAAGATAACAAGCAGCCTAGTCTCATTCTTGGCCTTAACATTCACCACGAAGTCTGATGTTCATTTTATTATTGAAGTCTATTACTGTGTTAAGAAATTCCCATGGGATAAACATGCAATTCTTCTCTAATTCATTAATTTGGTGACTTGTATTCATTGATTTTTCTCATGATAGAACAATCCAGAATTGCTTAAAGAAATCCTTGGTCATGATTTCTTTGTTGGATACTCTGAACGAGGAGAGGAACGATGGAAGGAAGATAAGTAGTTGGATGGCTAAAGTGGATGGATAAGTTGGAGGGAAGAAAGCTGGAAGGCAGATGGGTGAATGAATGGATTGGGAACGGTGGTTGGGGGTAAAGGAGGTAAGGAAAGATGAGGACTGGAGAGATGACTTGATTAGGTAGATGCATGGAGGATGATGAAAAGGATACATGAATGTATACTGGATGCATGGGAAAGACAGAGAAATGGACATAGAAATGCATGCTGTATGAGTGAGACAGGCAGCTGGATGGATAAATTAATGTATGCTGGGTGGATCTATCCACAGGAGAATAAGTGGAAAGAGGAATGTATGCTGGACAAGTAGATAAGTGGATATATGAACGTATGTTGACTGGAAGGGACAGGTGGATAGATTATGAATATGAATACACAAATACATAGATATATGAATACATGTGGGATAGTTGGAACTGGTGGATAGATGAATACATCAGTGTATGCTGGATAGTTGGAACAGGCAGATAGATGGATATAGAAATGTATTCCAGATGGGTAAGACAGGAAATAAATAGATACATGAATGTGTGCTACACACCTGAGTAGAGACAGGTGTGTAGATAGATAAATGTACGTCAAATGGACAGAACGTATGAATGCGTGGTAGACAGGTGGCACAGGTGGGTAGATGGATATATAAATATATGTCAAATGGATGGAAGAGATTGATATATGGATACAGGAATATAGGCTGATGGGTAGGACAAACGGATATTTGCGAATCTTACGAATATATGCTGAATCATTGGGACAAGCAGAAAGATGGATATATGAATTATGTTGGAAGGGTAGGATAGGTGGGTAAATGGAAAGGCGGGAAGGGGGTTGGATGGATAAATTATCATGTAGACCAATGGATGGTAGATGAATAGGCAGATTAGTCAACTCATTCAATCAATCAATACATAAATACTCAGTGTCTGCTCTGGGCAGTTGCTGTTCTGGGTCTTGGTTACACAGAAGTGAAAACGAAGTCCCTGTCCTCAAGGAGCTTACATTCTAAGGAGAACATAAATACAATGAATAAGTAAAATATATAATGTGCTGAATGTGCCAAGAAGGAAACTGAAGAGGAGAAGGGGAATAGGAAGCAGAGGGACAACACTAGCAAGGCTGGCAGGGAAAATCCTATCGAGAGGGGGATATCTGAGTAAGGATGTGAGAAATGTGAGAGACTCAGTTTGTCTGTGGGGAAAGCATGCCAAGCAGAGAGCAAACTCTGAGGTGCGGGGCACCTGGTGGGTCTGGGGAGCAGCCAGGAGGCCAGAGCACACCAGGGAAAGAGAACAAGATCAGGTGAGAGAGGTAACAGTCAAAGAGCAAATTGTGTATGGCCTGTGGGCGACTTTTAGGACTAATTTTGAGAGGAAAATTGACATGATCTAACACATTTTAGCAATGGTAATTCTCGCCGCTGTGGTAAGAACAGAGTGAAGAGCGCAAAGGCAGAAGCTGAGCAAAAGCAGAGAACAGGCTAATTTAATAGTCCAGGTGGTGATCACGACGGTGTGGACTAGGGTGGCATCAGTGAATGTGGTAAAACCGGGTCAGTTTCTGAATATATTTTGAAGGCAGAGCTGAAGGTATTTACTGAGATCAGATGTGGGGTGTGATTTCACCACCACCAGCTGCCGTCGAGTCAATTTCAAGACTCATGGCAACCCCACAGGTGTCAGAGCAGAACTGTGCTCCACAGGGTTTTCAGTGGCTATTTTTTTTGAAGTGTCAGGTCTTTCTTTTAGAAGAGTGAGATTTGAGATAATCTCAAGGTGTTTTGGTTTGAAGAACTGAAAGAAGGGAGTTGAAGAAGATGGCAAGAGGAGTAGGTTTGGGGTTTGTCCCGCAATTCTATTTCTGATATGCTAAGTTGCAAATGTCTTCTAGGCATACAGCTAGAAATTTTCAATAGGCAGTTTTTATGAATCTGGAGTCTGGACTGGAGATACAAAGATAGGCCAACATAAAGATGGTATTTATAACCATGAGACTGGATGAGAAGCACCCAGGGAGTAAGTATGCAAAGAGGAACAAGACTGAGCTCTGGAGAACCCCAGTGTTAAAAGATCAGGGAGACGAGAAGCAACCAGGAAAAGAGCCCGAGAAGAGTGGTCAGAGAAGCAGAAATAAAACAAAGGGACGGATGATGGTGGTGGTGAGATGGGCAGAAAGTAGAAGGAACAAAGGCAGAACATGGAGGAGTGAAGTAGATAGATGGGTTCATGATGGTGTGGGCAAAGAGGTGGATGGGTGGTGTTGGGTGGGTGAAAATGGAGGAAGAAGGCAAGTGCATGGGTAGACTTATGGATGGATAGTTAGGTGAGTCCTTCAAAGCAAGGAAAGGAAGGAATATGCATGTGCAGATGGATGGATTGATGAGGACATGGAGGACAGTTATTTCATGAATGTATACATTGATTACATGGCCATATTGATGAATTGTGAAAGAAAAAGAGGGAGGATGGGCAAAAGGGTGACAGATGAATTGATACTGGCTCAATGGCTAGCTATGTGTATGGATATAATGGATAATTGGAGAACAGCGACAGAAGAAATAAGAGGGAGGGATAATATATAAATTGATAAATGGGCAACTTGATTTGGAGGTGAATAAATGGGAAACATGAAATGAAAGGAAGGGAAGAAGGCATGAAGGAATGGGAAACGGATGGATGACAGGATGAGTGGATACACAGTTGAAAGAAGGAAAAAGAGAGAGACAAAGGGTTGATAAAGAGACTTTTTAATGGATGAATGATTAGACAGAGGGTTAAGCGGACAGCTAGAAAGAATGGGAAGCAGTAGGAAGGAGTTCCTGCATAGCACAAAGGGTCAATCACTCGACTACTAGCCAGAAGGTTGGGGGTTCAAACCCACCCAGAGGCGCCTTGGGAGACAGGTCTGACTCTCTGTTTCTGCAAGGTCACAGACTTGAAAACCCTGTGGAGCAGATCCACTATACACACATAGGGTCACCATGAGTTGGAATTGACTCGACAGCAACCAACAACCACAACAACAGAAAGACAGATAAATAAACTGGATAGATAAGTGGATCAACTGAGAGCAGACAGAGTTCAGGACAATGGAGAAAAAGAGGAAGGGGGATGAGTGGATGGACAGACGGATGGATGGAAGAATCCTAGTGATTAGAAGCAAGGGCTCAAGAAATATGCTTGAATTCAAGTTTTGGATCCGCTATTTACTAGACGGTGACCTCAAGGAGGTTGCTTTGCATCTCTGTGCCTCCGTTTCCTCATCTGTAAAACAAGGATATTAATGGCACCTATCTCAGAGTTTTTATTATTAAATAAAATAAAATAACGGCAAGTGCTTGAAGTTCCTGGGTA
This sequence comes from Trichechus manatus latirostris, assembly GCF_000243295.1. Lineage (NCBI taxonomy): Eukaryota > Metazoa > Chordata > Mammalia > Sirenia > Trichechidae > Trichechus > Trichechus manatus. The sequence goes on from NW_004444180.1 coordinate 1,809,072, forward strand.
GTGCAAACAGTTGAGCGCTTGACTGCTAACTGAAAGACTGGCAGTTCAAACCCACCCAGAGGCCCCTCGGAAGAAAGGCCTAGCAATTCACTTCCGAAATGTCAAAGCCTTGAAAACCCTGTGGAGTATAGTTCTCTGATATACATGGGGTCACCACAAGTAGGAACTGACTGAAGGGAACTTATTATTATTTTTTTAATGGGAAGGACTTAGAATCATGCCTATAATATACTAAGAAGTCAACAAATATTTGTTTTGTGGCTGTTGTTATTTGTTGGTGTTGTTACTACAACTATTCATGGATAAGGGGAAACACGGATGAAGCCAGGGAGGAGAAGAAAATACTAGACAGATGGTTGAGTGGATGGATAGATGAATGGAGTAATATATGAGGTTGGTGGGTTAACAGTGGAAGGAACGGAAGAAGAAAGAAAAGATGGATGATGAGTAAGTGGAACTAGGAATTTAGCTGGTGAATGGTTGAATGAATATAGGGATGACTGAGAGTACGGAAGTGAAATGGCAGAAGGAAAGCATAAATAGATGGCTTTAAGAGAGAAATCACACGGGTGGGTAGTTAAAAGGGCTCATGCATTAGTGAGTGGACAAGGTGAGTGAAGATATTTTCCCCACAAACCCAATCCTCGTACAGTCTTCCTCATCTGTGTAAATGGCGCCTCCATTCTTCCAGTGGATCAGATGAATATCCTTGGAGTAATCTTTGGCTCTTCTCTGTTCCCCCGACCCTACATCCAATCCATCAGGATAGTCTGTTGGCTTTTTCTTTAAAATATATCATCGATGACCAGTGTTAGCCCTCCACTCCTACCCCTGTGGTCCAAGCCTTGACTAATGCAACAGACTTCGATTTGGACTCTGTTATGGATTGAATTGTGTCCCCTAAAAATGTGTGCCAACTTGGCTGGGCCATGATTCCCAGTACTGTGTGACTGTCCACCATTTTGTCATCTGATGTGATTTTCCTAAGTGTTGTAAATTCTACCTCTATGATGTTAATAAGGCAGGATTAGAGGCAGTTATGTTAATGAGGCAGGACTCAATCTACAAGATTAGGTTGTGCCTTAAATCAATCTCTTTTGAGATATAAAAGAGAGAAGCGAGCAGAGAGATGGGGGGACCTCATTACCACCAAGTAAGAAGAGCCAGGAGCACGTGTGCTTTGGACCCGGGGTCCCTGCACTGAGAAGCTCCTAGACCAGGGGAAGACTGATGACAAGAACCTTCCTCCAGAGCCGACAGAGACAGGAAGCCTTCCCCTGGAGCTGGTGCCCTGAATTCAGACTTCTAGCCTCCTAGCCCGTGAGAGAATAAATTTCTCTTTGTTAAAGGCGTCCACTTGTAGTATTTCTGTTGTAGCAGCATTAGATGATTAAGACAGTTCCTCCCCCACCCCCTTGTATCCTTACAGTCTATTTTCCACCCAGCAGCAAGAGTAATCTTCTTAAATGCAAGCCACTTCACACTGCTCCTTTGTTTAAAATTCTCCAATGGTTTCCCATTTCACTCAAACTAAATGACAAAATCCTTACCAGGATTACAAAATCCTTACATGGCTTACAAGGTCTGCCTGGCCTGGCCCCTCAGCTACCTCTCTGGTCTCAACTCGTGGGACCTCCCACCACCCCCTCCAGCCACACTGGCCATCAAACCTGACTTTGCCTCAGGGCCTTTCAATAGCTGCTCTCTCTTCCTGGAACACTCTTCCCCAGACACACTTATAATTACTTCATGAATTAATTCAGGCTTACGCTCAAGTATCATTTCATCAGAGAGGCCTCCTTGACAGCCCCAGATAAAACAGCACCCCCAATCTCTCTGACGATGTTTTATGTGTTCTTCATAGCTGATGTCACCACCCAACATGTGTAACTGGGAGTTTTATTATTGTGTCTCCCCCACCAGAATGTAAGCTCCTTATGGGCAGGGATTGTACGTTGCTTGGCATTGATGACTCTTTTCTGCATGTGTAGTAAATGGATGAGCAGTGGAAGGATGTTGGGGATTTTGGATGAATTGATAATCAGGTGATTGACTAGACAGCTTAATGAATGGATATGATATTAACATACGTGTAAGAGAGGGAGGATGAGATAGCAGAAGGACAGGCATGATGATCAAAGTGATGGAAAATGAATGAATACATAGATGGAGGATGAACTGATGGATAGCAAGGTGAATGAGGAGGAAGAGGGGAGAAGAAGAGATTAAACAAATTCATGATAGGTGTGTGGATAAACTAGATAAAAGAGGATGAAAGGAGTGGATGGATAGGTGGGGAGATAACTAGGGGAATGGGGTGATGCTGTGTGGATAAAGTAATGAAGGCTAGAGGAGGCTATGCCACCAGTATTTTAAATACCATCAGAGTCAACCATAGTAGACAGGTTTCAGTGGAGCTGCCAGACTAAGACAAACTAGAAAGAAAGGCCTGGTGATCTACTTCCAAAGATTAGCCAAGATAACCTGGATTACAACAGAACATGGTCCAACTTGCTTGCTTGCTTTAAACACATCATCGGAAAAGACCAATCACTGGAGGGGGACATTGTGTTTGGTGAAGTAGAGGGCTAACAACGGCAAGGGAGACGTTTGGCGAGATGGACTGGCACCACAGGCACAATGATGGACGTGATCATGCCAGCAGGACCAGGCAATGTTTCATTCTTTTGTACATAAGATCAACCACGAGTCGGAGTCAACTTGACGGCAACTGACACCCACAACAACAAACAGGGTGTATCTATGGATAAAAGTGAAGGCGGAAAGAGTAACTGATGGACAGATGAGGTGTACAATGAGGCACATGGTTTGGGTATGAGATGGGAATAACAAAGTTGGGAAGAAAAGAGCGTAGATAAATATATTTGCATCACTATGTGGATGAATAAATTAATGGATGGAGTACCTGGATAAGTAAAGGTGAGGAAGGGAGGCAAGAAGAGAGGGAAGAGGAAACAGAAGGGGGAAGATGGCTAGAGGGACACATAGCTGAGAAAAAAGAGATGTCTGAGTGAAGCTGATGGACACTTGAATGACTGGATAAAATCATAGACAGGGTAGGTGGATGGGTAGAGGAGATGAAGGGAGGAATGGAGAAGGAGGATGTATGAAGAAATCATCATAATAAAAGGAATTACTTTGTGTATGGCACGGTGCTAACAGCACTACTGTCTTAACCCAGTTAATTCTCTCAGCGAATCCTCAGCTGATCCTCTTAACAACACTCTGAGGTAGGTACATCGCCATTTTTACAAAAGACCTAACTGAAGCACAGATAGATGTAGCTACTCAGGTTCCACCGCTAGAATGTGGTGAGGCCAGGACTCAAACCCATGATCTAAATCAGAGCCGCCATGATCGATTGGGTATGTGGCTATGCAGGATACCCGGAAAATGGAAGAGATGGCTAGAAGTAGGACAGAGGCATGGACGGACAGATAGGTGGAGAAGAAAAACTGGAACAAGAGAAAAGAGGAAGAAGGGAGGAAGGGTAAACACGTGTATGAAAAGACAAATGGGAAGAGGAAAGATGAATGAGCATGTGGATGGAGGTGTTGGGAATGCATGAACCATTTGGTATACTCACAGACGGTACAGGGCCAGCGAAAAAGAGGAAGACCCTCAACGAGATGGATTGACACAGTGGCTGCAACAATGGGCTGAGGGAAAGCAAGGATTGCGAGCACGGTGCGGGATGGGGCCGTGTTTCATTCTGGGGTGCATAGGGTTGCTACAAGTCAGAACCGACTTGACGGCACCTACCAGCAACAACAACAACATGGATGGTATTCGGGGATGAACTGAAGCAGCAAAGGAGATCGGGGGGAGGGAAGGAAGGAAGGAAAATGGATGGATGGAAAGACAGATGAATGTATGTATGCATTCATGAAGAATGAACGAGTGAGCGTGTGGAGGGGCATGTAAGGGGTGAGGGAAATCCATGGATATAGTGAACACGGACAGAAGAAAGTATGTACGTATGGATGGATAGATGGATGGGCAAATTAATGAATTCAGCATGTGGGGGGGAAGAAATGGAGGAAGGTAAAGGAATAAAGGAGGGAAAATAATAATGTGGGTAAATGAATGAATTGATAGATAAATGGATGGATGAGGTTGGCTGACATTCGGAAGAAACGACACTGGATTGATTATACGAATGGACGGGATAAGTTGAAGGAGGAAAGGATGGGAAAGAGCAAACCTGAGTCTGGAAGAAAGTAAAGGATGGCTAGATGGACGATGCTGATATTCAGAACAGAGGGAGTGGGCAAATACGTACATTCAAAAACGGATACAGCATCCTCCCCCCGAATCCTTTCTTTCTGACTTCTGCATCACGGGCATTCTCAGAGCCTCCTGGGCTTACATCGAGCAGCCGCCATGTCCTGGATACATCTGCTTCTCCTCTCGTGCCCACCATCCCTACCCTCCTTCAAGCTGCATACTTCCTCACCCGGCCCCCGCCGGGACCCTACCTCCTCTACACCTCCAGCCTCCTCGTCTCCCTTCTCCACGCTGGCTACAGATCACACCTTTCCCCTCCGTGTTTCCCTTATGATGAAATCCAAATCGCTCACAATGGTTTTCCAGCTCCTTCCCTACATGGCCTCAATCTGCCTTGCCACGACTATCTCCTACTGCTCCCCAAAGAGAACAGGGGGCCTTGCCGTTACCGCCAAACTGCCCAGCCCCATGTCTTCATTCACACTATCTTCTCATCTGGACACCTGTCCATCTGTCCATCCTTCAGGGCCCAGTGAAAACGCTGACCCCTCCCAGAAGTCTCCGCTACCTGCTCCTCAACCTCACCCTGACCCGGGGCTGAACCCTTCCTGCTCTGAAGCACTATGGCGCCGTCCATCTTGCCGCGTGTCCTCGCCCACTCACCCATCCGACAGACATTCTTCGAGCCCCTGCTTTGGTCAGCCCTGTCCCTATGCGAGGAAAGGACAAGTCTGATGGAACGGGCAGACATGACCAGCGCAGGGAGGACTGTGCCCCGTGCGGGGGCCCCCGGGGGGCAGTGGGGACTTGGCCTGAGGGGTAGTCAGTGGAGGCGTCACAGAAAAAGAGACCCAGGTCCCACAGAAGGTCTGCAGGCTGAGGGAACAGCCCTCCCAAACCCAGGTGCACACATCCTGTACCCACGTCTGCAGGATGCCTGGGCAGCAGGTGTTGGGGGGCGGGGAGGACAGGCCAAGGGCTGAAGATGGATCTCAAAGGGCCCTGAATGTCAAGATAAGGAGTTTGGACTTTGTTCAGCCAACGACAGGAGCCAGCGACCACTCTGAGGCAGGGAATGAAACCGTCAGATGTTAGCTTCTGGCGGCGGCGGTGAATGGAGAATTGGCCTTTGGTGTCTCGGCCTGCCCGGACGCGAGGCTGAGCAGAGCAGGGCTCCCGTCTGCCTTCCAGACCCAGCCAGTGTAGCCTGAGTCGGCTGCAGGGCTGTGCGGTGGGGGACCGATGGCTTGATGGATGGACGGGAGGCCAGCAGGGACACGGCGCCCAGTTCCTGTCCGCTGGCCCGGCCTCTGCCCGTGTCATGTGTGTCCACTTCAGTGTGGCTTTGTTTCAATTTGTTTTCGGGCAGATAACGGAGCAGGGGCTCAGGGAGGCAGGCCACGACCTCCCTGCTCTGAGAGACTGAGCTGGGGTTTGACCAAGGCCTTCTGACCTCAAGCCCACCTGGTGCCCTTGCAAGTGCCCTCAACTGGCTGCAGATGGTGGCAGGCCCAGCGGACCCCGAGACGGGCAGCTGGAGGGGCAGGTGGACAACTCCCGGGTGCGAGAGTCTGAGCCAGCGAGTTCTCGCTAACCCTCTGCCCGGGGTAGAGGCAGGCTCACCTCACCCCTGCCCCAGGTAAGCCCCAAAGTCGGTCCGCCCTCGCTGCCCCACAGGAGGGGCACAGGAGGGCCGCCCAGCACGGAGGCACGGTGAGCTCTCCTCTGTCCCTCAGAAGCTCCGAGCTCACACCCACCCAGCCACCCACCCCACCACAGGTCCTGCCATTCAGGAGCCCGTGACCTACCTACAACGCTGCCTGCCAGGCAAGCGCCCGCCGGCCCCACCAGATGGGCCTACCCCGTGCCAGCCGGCCGGCCACAGCCAGATGGGCCCGCCCCGTGCCAGCCGGCTGGCCATAGCCAGAGCCAAGGGAGGAGGGGATGGCTTCTGGACGGGAGCCATGAAGCCGGACCCATGTCTGCAGGCCGCTGGCAGGACACGGCGAGAGGGTGCCAAGAGTAGCGACGATCGGCCAGCCGTGGCCCCTCGCTGCCCCAGCCACTGTACCCTCTGCTCAGCACAGCCCTGGGGAGCCAGGCGACAGGCCAGCCAGGCCTCTCCCCCAACTCCAGGGTCCCCTTCCCTGTGCTGCATGCTCAGTGTACATACACCTACGTGCACACACACACACACACACACACACACACACACACACACACACACACACACACACACACACACAGAGCTCCCGACAGCAGGGTCCAGGGCCGGGTCCTCAGCCCTGAGGACAGAGGTGTGAGTGATGCGGACAGTGATGAAGGATGAGCCATGAGGAGGACGGGGAAGCCAGGTGGCCCGGGCGTGTGATGCTGGCACAGGGCTCAGCTGAGCCTCTCTGCACTGCCCCCCGCCATGTCTCCCACCCCCCCCGCTGCCCCCACCTCGAGGGTGGCTGCAGTCAGGGAAACGCATCCGGCCTTGGACGCTAGAATCTAGGTTCGAGGGAAAGTGATGATGTGGTGAAGCATGAGCCAAACTCTCCAAGTGACAGGGGAGGGGCACTGAGTCCAGGCAGCGCCCTCACCCCCTGCTGGTTGGACCCACAGGGCTGGGATTCCCCCCCATAAGTGGGCCCACCCCAGCCTCCCTCCGGCCAGCTCCAGCCATTCCCTCCACTTTGCCCCGGGGGCTGGGGGTTAAGCCCTAGGCACCCTACCCTGCTCCCAGTCAGCCCCTATGGAGGAGAAGGGTGCAGTGTGGGGTGGGGGGTGTCACGCTCACACTACCCTTCCCCTGGGCTCCCCTGGCTGTCCGGGTGGGTCACCCAGAGCGGCGTGTGACAGAGAGGACCTTGGATGGGATTCCCACCCAGTCTGCCTGGGCCTCCATGAATCACTGGCTGTATTGCACCTGTGCCCACACTGGACTCCCAACAGTCCCCAGGGGAGGGATTCCAGGCCCTCGCTCCCTCCTCTGGGCTCAGTCCCATGTGTCCTGGGGCGGAGGCTGTCCAGGACAGGACTCTCAGTCTGTACCCCGTTCCCACAGGCCCCACTAAGGCAGCTGCACAGGGAGCCTGGCTCTGACCCCACACCCTTGGAGCTTCTGCTGGCTCAGGCCAGCGCAGGGCTGCTCCTCCCTGGACCTGCCAGCCAACACCCGGATCCTGCGGGCAGGTCCCCTCTCGTCCTTACGTCCCTCGGCTGCACCTGCTCCCTGGGGGTCGAGGAGAGCAGAGCAGTGAGCCAGGCCCCTGCTCCCCACCCGGGCAGGGGCTCACTTTGAGGGAGTAGGCCAGGGCGATGAAGCCCAGGCAGCAGAAGTTGAGGTAGACGAAGTTGAAGATGGACCACAGGTAGTAGTCGTTCACCTCCGTGGCGTCGGGGTAGATCTCGATGACTGTCGTGGGGTTCGTCATGGTCTTCTTCTCGGCCAAATGCTTGCAGGCCTGGGGGGCGCCCGTGGCCCGCACGCTGTCTGTCTTGCTGCTCTTGGACTCCATAGGGAACAGAGTGGGCGCCATGGGGGGCGAGGCCAAGGGCTCGGGGGCCAGGGCCGCGGGAGCCTGCAGGGTGGGGGGCTTGGATACGCAGGCGAAGCAGCCTTTGGGAGACCCAGCTGGGGGTCTCGGGATCCAGAAGGCCCCGTCCAGGGGGACTCGGGCTTCCTGGGTGCCGTCCGTGGTGCTGGCCGGGGCTCCCAGCAGGGCTGGGCACGGGCTGGGGCCCTGGGCCTGGAGGGAGGGCAAGAGTAAGCAGGAGGTGGGCCCTGCCCGCCCTGCACCGCCCACCCGTGCACCCTGCAGCATCACCCCACTGGGCCATGGACAGCCCTGAAGGAGATGGAAGTCCCCCAGGCGGCCAGCTGCCAGCCTGCCCACCTGCCTCTCTCACCCACCCAACGCTGCCGCCGCCAGCTGCCCGCTGCTGATGCCAAAGTCCTTCACAGTGGTCTTGGCAGGAACACCGGGGGCTTTTCATCACTTTGCCAGCTGCGCACAAACATTCACCACGGACACGCACAACACAACTGCCAAGCCCAGTGACACTGGCTGGCACGCTGTTGCAATAAACAGCATCCCTGCGCCCCCAACGTCCCGCGCCACACGGGGCACGCACACACACAGGGACACTGCCCCAGCCACTAACTGCAAATCCAGCAGAGCTCTCCAAGTCACCTGGCCGCAGACACCCGCTGACAAGTTCCTACGCAAACACCCGCACCACCTGCCGGCTCCCAGACCCCAGGCACACCCCGCCCCGCGCGCTCAGTCAGGTAAACAGCTCCCCACCGGGATAATCAGCGTGGACACACCGCTCAGACACCGTCGCCCGAAGATGAGCACAGCTGCGGGGCTGCTAGCACGCGCGTCTCCGCACCGATCCTGACCCAGAGAGATGCCCGGACCCCAAGCGCGCACACTCGCACGGAGCCACTCACCGGTGCCACCAACAGACGCACAATGACACTCTGCGAAACACTTCTCCAACGAAGCACGAAGGCGCCCGCGCCCCCCGCGCCCCGGGGTCCCCAGCGCCCCTGGAGCCCGGGCCGGTGCCGCAGCCGCGCAGGGCGCTCTCACCTACTGGCGGATCCGCAGCGGCCGGCCTCTGCGCCTCGGGCTGCGCGTCTTTCTGTCGTTTCGCGGCCGCAGTTTGTCAACCCAGGCTGATCCGGGCTCAACCTTGGGGAGGGCCGGACGCGGGCTCCGCGCCTCCGCTCCGCAGCGCAGGCCGGCCACCGCGGTGC
>NW_004444180.1:1818268-1832676 GCF_000243295.1 Trichechus manatus latirostris
GGCGCGCCCCCCATCGCCCCGTGCCCGCCGTGCCCGGGCCCCGCCCTGAGCGCGCCCACCAGCCTCCCAGAGCCCCCTCCTCTCTCCCAGCCCTGTCCTTCTACCCGCGCGCTACCCCAGCTCCCGCATCCCCGCTGCAAGGACCTACTTCTTCCTGAGCCCCCCCTCCTCCCAGCCCCTCTCTCAGCCCTGGTCGCATCTCACAGTCCTTGCCCCTCCCGCAGGGTCTCAGCCCCTGGTCTCTGACCCTCACCAAGCCCCCACCCACCCACAAAGTCCAGGTGCCCCAGAGCCTCTGTCCCCTCATCAAGCCCTGTCCTCATTCCGAGCCCAGCCCTACCTGGGCTCCTGTCCCTAACCCAGGCCTAACCGAGCTCTCACCTCCCCGGCCCTGTGCCCTTGCAGCCCCCAGCCCCCCAGTGGCAGGCCCTCTCTGGGGGGGTCAGCTCACCAGGCCCCTACCCAAGCTTCATCCCTGAACAGCGCCTGTCCCTAACCACAGCTCCAATCCCGGAAGGCCGGCTTTAGCCCCCCTGAGCCCAGAGTCCAGGCCCTTCACTCAGCCTCAGCCCACGCCGATGGTCTGTTCTTTCAATGAGCCCTCCTTCTCCCCAAATCTGACCCCACTAAGCCATGTCCCGGCTCCTCCGAGCCGGCCCCACTCACCTGTCTCACGAATTCCAGGCTCAGAGCTCCAGTCCTCCACTGGCCTCGCACCCCAGTAAAACCCCTCTGCCAGGGGCCCAGGTGGCCTTCGAGCCCCTGATCTCTCCCTAAGGCCTTGTCCACCACCGAGCCCTGAGCCCCAGCTCTGGCAGCCCCTGCCCCCCCCGCCCAGGGCCGGTCCACTAATGACGCTTTGCCCCTCACAAGTGGCTCCCCGGCCCAGCCCCCCTCCGAGAGCACCTCCACCTACCCTGCCACGCTCATATCTCTAGGCCTGCCCACATCCCGGCAGAGCCCCCTCCCTCCCTCCAAGTCCCCCACCTTGACAAGCTCCTAGGCCCTGGCACCCAAGTGCCTTCTTCCGGCCGGTCTTCAGCATCTGGCAGCCCCTCACCGTGCCCCGGCCCCTCAAACCCCCTTTGGAAGCTGGGCTGAAGCCTGGCAGCCCCATGTCTGCTTGCTGGTCCTCTCTCCTCTGCATGGAGCCCCCTCCTCCCGTGAGGCCCCCCTCCCTGAACCCTTTCCTCTCAGACAGCCCCTTCCTTCCACAATGCCTCCCCTCCCCCCACCCCTGAGCCCCTGGTCCTCTCGGAACCCCCTCTCTCCTGAGCCTCTGTGCTCTGAGCCCTGTCCCCTGCACAGGCCCCACCCCCCTCCACCCCCACCCCTTCCCAGCCCAGCACCAACCCGGGACCCTGGCACAGTCTCACCCATGCATGCCAGGACCCCAAAGCCAAAGTCCACCTTCAATAATGCTGATACAGGCCTCTGCAGTGGTGGTGGGGGGGTCCCAAGCCCGAAGAGACCCCCACTCCTCCCTGGACACCCTGGCTTCACCCTCGGGCCTGCCAGGGAGCCAGGATCCCATTCTCCCTCTGCCACCTCCCATTTCCCGAGGGCCTGGTGCAGGGACGGCCTCCTATAACCAGGTGCCCTGCTGACTGTGCTTACTGGGCAATCCACCCCTGGGCGAGGGCTGCAGACCTGGTGTCCATGGGCTGAGCCTGGTCTAAGGTGCCCTCTCCATTTGCTCGGGGTCTGTGCTGGGTTCCCGGGGGCAGGCACAGCCTCCATGTGGCCCTCACTTGCCCCTGGCCCTGTCCCCTGCTCTGGACAGGCAAGCTGCAGTGAGCACCCAGCAGGTCCTGAGGAGCCAGGGAGGGCTGGGGGCACCAGGGAGGGCTGGGGGCCCACACCTGCTCCAGCTCACAGCAAGGGGAAGGCAGAGTCAGGCCCCTCTCTGCACTGGGCACCTGTGTCTGAGACCCCTGCCCATGAGCTGGTGAGATGGGGGCTGGACCCAGACAGGCCCAGAGTTGATCTGCACCAGGACACAGCTTCAGGCAAGGTTGGGGGGTGGGTGGCTGGGAAACACCCAGCCGGGCTCCTGGGGGCTGGAAAGCAGGGCCCCGAGGCAAACGGAGAAGCCTGTGCAGGAGGCCCTGCCTGCCCTCTGTTAGATGTCAGAGTCCCCGTCTAGTGGGGCGAGAACCAGGCTCGGTCCTGAAGAAATGGCCACACGTCACTCAGCTAGAAAACCCAGGGGCTGGATTTGAACCTCCGAGGACAGACAGCTGTGCCACATGAGCAGCAGGCTCCGGGCAGGAGTGGCAGTGCCCTGACCAGCCCTGGAGGAGGGGCCGAGGGCCCCGCGGCCTGCTTATTTGGCCTCACCCAGCTTGTCTCCTCTCCTGCAAATGGGGACACAGCACTGCCCCAGACCCCGACGGCATTAGCACTGGTCTGTCGCCCTAGCTGCTGACGGGCAGGCTGTGTGGGCACAGCCGGCAGACCAGGCCAGGCAGAGGCGAGGCCACCCTGGAGTTCAGCCTGCTGCAAGGCTCAGGGCAGCTTCCGGCTCAGACGACCAAGACATGCGGGGACAAGGGGGAACCGAGGGAGCCTGGAGCAGAGGCAGTGTCTGGGAAGGGCAGCTGCACGCCTGCAGGGAAGACGCTGTCTCAGCCCGGCCGGCTGTGCTCAGGCCCTGGCGGTGCCCACTCATCCCAGAAGCCCTGCCAGCCCTGCAGAGCACGCCCAGCTGCCTGCTCGGGTTTCAGACGCAGGGAACACAGGGCTCTCGCCAGGGAGCCTCCTCCTGATTCTGGGCATATGCTCCCGAGACGTTCTCCCAAGATGGCAGCCGTGGGGCACTGCACTCCCAGATCCCTAAGGCCCGGCGCAGGCACTGCCCGGCAGGCTACAAAGGCCCAACTGCAGACAAGCGCTTAGGCTTGCCTTGTCCTCCGCATTGGCCGGGGGTGGTCTCCGAGCAAGCAGACTGAGCTTGCCATCTCAGGGGCCCCTGCCCCCCCACTCCAAGTGCTCACGAACTCCTACTCATTCTGTAAAACCCCACTGCCCTGTACCTCCTCCAGCAGATGCTCACACCCCCGAGTGACTGCAGTCGTGCAGCACAAGGCCGTGAGGGGGACTGCACCCTTCCCGACCCCTGCAGCCCTGGGGGCTACTTCATCATCTGGCTTGGCTGGGCCAAGAGGGGCTACAGCCAGATCCTGGCAGAAAGGAGCCCCCATCTGGACCGCAAGTGGGGTGGGGGGTAGCAGGAGGTACACTGAGGCCTGCTCCTGGTGTCTCCTCCAAGGGAAGGGACCTTCTTCAGAAAGTTGCTTTTCATGAACACCCCCCACCCCCCACAAAAAATAAAAAAACAGGCCCCAGCACAGGGCCCCCTCAGGACAGGGAGGTTTGCCTTCCCTGCTGGCTCCATGGCCACAGCCACATTCTGCTGCTGGTCATGAGCCTGGGTCCCCGCCAGCAGCGGCTCTGCCCTGATGCCGGCGAGCAGGGTCTCCAAGGTAGGGCTGCCAGCAGGCTGGGCACCCACAGCACCCTCCCCAACCTGGCAGTGAGTTAGCCCACCCAGCGACAGCAGCCCCATTTAGAATCGCCCACCCGCCAGGCACAAAACACACCAACGCAGAGGCCCAAACAACTGTATTTTCTCGTCCATGCAGGCTCAGCTACTCAGGAGGGCAGTGGAGGGCTGCTGCAGTGGAAAGCCAGCGCCAGCATCCAGCCTTGCCAGTCCCACCCCACGGGTCAGGCCCTGACCCCAGACTCCTCACTGGCTCCATCCCCTTCCAAGCCCTTCCTGCCCATTCCCAGGCCGACAAGCCCGTTCCCTGGTGGGGCTGGGACACATGGATGGTGGGACGGTGGGGGTGGCAGAGCCAGGCTCCAAGCCCCAGGCTCGGGAGGAGCAGGGAGGACAGCTTGGGGGCTCTGCCCAGGCAGCTGCACCTCCAAAAGCAGTAGGTGGATGTGGGGGAGAGTTGGGGGGGGGAGGGGTCCTCACTGCCGAGCTCCGGCTGTTCCTCCCAGTTGGTCAGGACCCTCTATCAGACAGACAGACAGAGGACAAGCAGGCAGGCAGGCAGCATTTCTGACACCGGGACAGTGGCTGTGAGTGTGCGCACGTGTGCAACTGTGAGGACGGAGGGAGCGGGGGCGCGGGGAGGGCTGGGGGCCCCCGTCCCAACACCCCGCCTCTCTGCTGTAGTGGAAGACAACTAGATCCTGGTGGCCTCAGCAAAGGCCACGGTGTTGTTGTCCCGGTCAAACACCGTGTAGTAGCGACCAATGAAGACGTCACCCAGGATCCACAGCGGCCCGCCGGGTGGGGAGATGTCCATGCCGATGAAACCGCTCAGGCAGATGGTCTTCCCGGCCTGTGACACCTGCAGGGCCGAGGGGGTCAGTCCCATCGCCCAGCCCTGCCATGGGCTCCAGAGCACCCTCGTCGGTGTCCAGGCCCCACGGCTGCCCCCCAACAGGTGCCCAGGCCCCGCAGCTGCCCCCCGCAGGCGCCCAGGCCCCTCGGCCCCATGGTCCTGGCTGCCCTGCCAGGTGCCTGTACCTTGAGAACGTAGTCCTCTGACTCCAATGTGTAGGCCTTGCTACCCAGCTGCAGGGAGATGGGGGGCAGACTGGATACCTTCTCACAGGGGATCAGGTACTGTGGGGAGAGGGAAGCAGGTGGTAGGCGGGTAGCCACCCCACCCCTGCCGTCTGGCGCCCACCCCCACCTGCCTGCCGCGCGGTGCTCACCTCGCCCTGGATCAGCGGCACAGCACCCAGGGCCTTCTGCAGCTCGGTGATCTCCTCCACTGGGCCCACCATCAGGGAGGTGCCCGTGTCCACAATGGCTTCACAGCCACCCTTGCACAGGGTCAGCCCGTTGCCCACGTCCACCCTGCAGGGGGGAGAAGATGAGCTCTCACCTGACCCCGGCCCTGGGGGCCCTGCCTCCAGCCCAGCCTGGCTGCGGGACTGGCGGCTCCCAGCGCAGGGCTCCGGGCCCTTTTCAAGACGCCTGTACTCACTAGCAGGAATCGGTGCCAGCTGGGGGAAAGGGGAGTGAAGGGAGATGGGGGGCAAGGCCTCGGGGGGACACAAAATCTGCAAGAGCAGCTGTGGGGCCTCACCTGGCCACCAAGTATGTGGCTGTGCGGTGAAGAGACCTCGGGTCCCAGGAGCCCAGAGCTCGGCCGGGGCGGGTCTGAGGGCAGATGGCTCACGGGCGCTCAGGACCGGGCACCAGCACCCCCACAGGCCACCCTGGCACAGCCCTGAGGGTCCGCAGCACCCCACTCACCTGTCCATGTGGATCTGCCAGTAAGCCTTCCGGGTGACTTTAATAAAGTTCAAAGGGCCCTTGTAGTACTTGGAGTCTATACCACCCAGCATCAGCTCGCCCCCGGGCTGCACTGTCGGGTCCCTGAGGGGGAGAAAGCGAGCAGTCAGACTGGGCTGGACAAGCTTATGCCTGGGGTGGGAGACCAAAAGTCAGGTATGTGTGGGACAATCATGGGGACTTCCTGGAGGAGAGGCCCTCCTGACCGGCTGGGGTGGGAGGGTCCAGAGCACAGGAGAGCTGAAGGAACAACTTCCTTCTTCCCTGGGGAGCGGCTCCATCTGCACACTGTGTGTGGCTGCTCAGCACGGCTGGGCCCCACTCCCTCCATGAGAACCTGCTCAGGCCCCCTGGGGCTCTGGTCTGTTCAGACACTGAGGTACCAGCAAAGGACAAGCAGGGCCACGCCACCGGGCAGGCAGGGGTGACAGCCAGGAGCCCAGAACCACGGCGGGCTCCCTGGAGGCAGTGGCCATCCAACACCAGGAAGTGAGAAGGTACATTCCTGCCCCAGGATCTTTGCACTGACTGTGCCTAATTCCCAGAATGCTCTACCACCCCAATCTCCATGTGGCCAGCCCCCCTTCAGATCTCTGCTTCTGCCTACTCTGCTTCCTGCCTGAGCCACTGACCACCCCTCCCACCTCCCGTCCACGCTTGTCCTGTGTCCACCACAGCCCACTGAGAGAAAGTCACCCTGGGGAGTCTTCTCCATGGAGGCCACCCCCCCAGGCACAGTGACCAGCACCAGACTAGTGACCACCCCAGACACTGACCAGCACCCAAGCACAGTGACCACCCATGTGAAGATGCGTCCACACGCCAAGGAGCACCCGGTGGCCGCCAGAAGGCGGGACAAGGAAGGACCCTCCCCGAGAGCCTTCAGAGAGCATGGTCCAGCCGACACACTGACTTCAGACCACAGTGCCCGGACGGTAAGAGAAATGTCTGCTGTTGAAAGCCACCCACTTGGTCGCACTTTGCTAAGGACGTCCTACCTAACAGCCTCCAAAGAGAGCCCAGGTGCAGGGAAGGCGGAGGGAAAAGGAGCAGAGTCTGGCGTGGCGAGGTGGGGGGCCCCACCCAAGGCAGCCCAGAGTTATGCCCAGGCTCCAGGCGAGAGACAAGGGGAAAGAAGGGGCGGGGCGGCCAGGGTGCAAGGGTGGTTCAGGGCAGGAAGCCTGCTTCTGAGGGCGGCAGCTGCTGACTCTGGGACCCAGCCCCCACCTGGTAGCACAGCCCGGGCCGGGCCACCCCACCCCTACAGCAACACCCACAGATGGCACCCCCGTGAATTAGGAGGTGCTCATACGCAGGGCCTGCAGCAGGACCCTCCCTGTCCTAAGAGGAAACCAAGCCTGAAAGAGAGAAGACCCTTCTCAAGGTCACCTCTGGCCACAGGCCACCTGCTGCCCTGTGCCACGGCCTGATGTGGGCTCCCCGCCCTGGTAGGAGGGCCCAACAGCTGCCACGTGGTGACCGGGGCCAGTCTTCCCGAGCAGTGACAGCCCCATGCCCCCCACTCAACACCTGGCTCTCACGACCCACCTCGGGCACCTACCCCGGGACACCCCTAGACCCACCTGTCCACTAGAGCGGTCAAGGGTCAGAGCCATGCCGGAGCACCCCCAGACTCAGGGTACACTGGGCAAACTGAACCCCGAGAAGGTACCACCACGCCCCGTACTCTAGCCAGAACCCCCCTTCTCCCTGAGGCCGTTTCTCCAACTGTAAGAAAGGTGGCCGAGCCCTCCCCCAAGGACACCCCAAGGCCATGAGTCTGGGCTGCAAAGTGTCCCAAGCCAGATGGGGCTGTGGCTGGATGCGCCTGGGGAACTGAGCCCGGATGCGCCTGGGGAACTGAGCCCAGGACAGCGCTGGGAGGAAGAGAGAGGCAGAGTCAGGCCCCACCTGTTCAGGTAGAAGGAGAACACGTTCTTCTCCAACACCTTCTGCTCCATGAGGTTGTCGAAAACGGGCACCACGTTGTTGACGGAGATGTGGGGATAGGCCATGCCCAAGATGCCGTCAAACTTGGCAGCAATGAACGTGACACCCGGCTGCTTGGTGGCCTCCCCAAAGGTCTGCCGCTCCACCTTGACACCTCCCAGGGCCGAGGCCGAGCTGCACGGCACCTAAGGGCCACACCAGGGATCAGAGGCCATGGAGGGGGTTGGCAGGTCACTTCGCTAGTCAGGGGACAACGGTGAGGTCAGCAGGTCACACCAGGGGTCAGCACACCATGAAGAGGATTAGCGAACCACACTGGGGGCCTATGGGTCATGCCGGGGTCAAAGGCCACAGTGGGGTTCAGTGGACCAGGAGTCCCGGCTGAGCTCTGGACACCTGGGTCCTGGGCTTGTTCTCATCCCTCTCCCGAGCCTGGGTGGCCACACCTAGGAAGCCCACACTAACATTGCCCTCCCCGTGTTCACATGGGTACGTGAGCGAGGCAGAGGCGGCCTAGACAGGAAGGGTTTGAAGAACACGCAGTGAACGCAGCTGCCCAACTGGGGACAAGGACGTGGGGCCTGTGTGTCCCCTGCTGGCTCGCCAGGGCCTTGTTCTCGTAAGAGGTGGGCACTGGGGGTAGAGAGCAGACCCTCGTTCCCCAGACTGGCCCCACCCCTGGGCTCAGTGACAAGAGGCTGGGGGCCCGAGGCCCCGCCACCCCCCCAGCTCAGGGCTGTGGCTGCAGATAAGGAGGCGGGGGCAGGATGTAGGAGAGAAGGCCGTTTGGCGCTGACAGCACGGGTGTCGGTGTGTTGGGCCACATCCTGCCTCCAACAGAAACCCAGAGAAAACAACGCCCCCCAGACAGCCTTGGCAGCAGATGGGCGAGACAGGGCAGGGGACCAGGGAGTAGGGGGCCACACCAGGGACGGTCCCCACCAGCGCTCACGGCTATAGCCCCGGGCACTGCCACCACAGAAGAACCCCCTGGGCCCATCCCACCCTCTGGAGAGGGGAAGCAGAACCCCAGCCCAGCCCTGCCCCACCGGCAGTGTCTGTGGGGAATGGCCCCCCGCCCAGAACTGGCTTGGGGGCAGTGGTGGCAACACACACGCAGGACTCAGAGGATCCTGATCATCCTCTACCCAGGGCAGGTTCCCCAATGCCCACCCCCCCCACCGAAAACCCTGTCATCCTGTATGGCCCCTTGGCCGGCAGCCTCACACAGGACCCCTGGCTCACCTCAGCCTCTCCTTGGCCCCCCATCCCCTCGGCCAGCTGCAGGGAACCCGGACACCCCCAGCCTGGCCCTGACCACCCCCCATTGGCTCCTCAAACCCCAGGCATCCAGGAACCCCGTGCGCTCTCCCCATCTGGACATGGGCCTCTCCACCCCATGCCCGGAGCCAACCTGGGGGGCTGATCAGTCAGATGTCAGAGCCAGGCCTTGTCACTGCTCCCTCACGACCGCTGGGAATCCCAGGCTATCCCCATCCCCCACATGCACCCAAGACCTCTCGGACTGAGGTGCCCACCCCACTCTCTCCCTCTTCCTCTAGGCTCTCACCTCCAGTCCTTCCCCTTCCCCTCCCCCCTCCCTCCCCCAGCTGACAGCTACAGCTCACCCCACAGCATCCCTCCAGAGCGCTGTGGCACCCGCCCTGCCCTGCCCTGGGGTAGGGGTGCCCCGGCACCAAACCCTCTCACTCGGCCACACGCACTCGGACGGAGGGTGACCACCCTCTCCTCGCGAGCACCCAGCGAGTCTCACCGACACGGTGTCCTGGCTCAGGTACCCAGAGAGGCTGCCCGAGCCGTAGTGAATGTTGAAGGTGGTGCCGTTCTTCACGTAGGTGCTGGACTTGGCGCTGTCGTACTTGTGGTGGATCCCTGGGGGCAGGGGGCGTCGGCCCGTCACCCCGCAGCCCCAGATTCCGACCCCAAGGCTGGGACGACCCGGGCTGCGGGCTCACCCACTGGGCCCACAGCAGGGCCATCCCGGGCCACCCCATCGCCCCAGACTGGGAGAAGCACAGAGGCGCTGGAATCAACAGGTTCCCTAGGGAGCGCCACCCCAGGGCGGGGCGGAGGGGTGCACATCCATTGTGGCCAGGTGGTGGGAGCAGCGCTGCCCCAGGAGGCCCGGGAAGGGCAGCTGCCTCCACCAGCGCCGGAGGAAGCATGGGTGCGAGTGTGTGGGGACACGGGTCAGCACACCCCACCCCAGCCGACCTTCACCCTGCCTGCGCCTAGAGCCCGCCACCCTTGCACCAGCCAGGCCCCTGAGGTGGGTGGGCACTGGAAGGGCCCCAGGGTCCCCCGAGGGACAGAGTGTGGACTCACAGCAGGCGATGTCCAGCAGTTTGCAGTGGATCGAGGGAACCCACAGGTTGGAGGAGCCGGTGTCGAAGACAACCGTGAAGCACTGCGCGGGCGTCCCGATGCCGATCTCCCCGTAGTACTGGGCCTGGGCGGAGGGGGCCGTCAGGGCGGCTGGGACGCCTCAGGGCCCAGGACCCGCCGTCACTCTGCCCGCCTCGGCCCCGCCTGGCACCAGACCCTCTCCAGGAATCAGGTCACCAGCCAGCCCTCTTGCTCAGAGGTACTTGGACCCCTCTAAACAGCCACAGCTCCTGTCTGACACCCAGGAGCCCAGAAGGAGGGGGCAGGGCTGCCCCAGCGATGGAGGCCCCCTTGGCAGCCCCTCGCCTCATACGGGAGCTATGCCTGCCTGGAAGCCCCCTCTGTTGTCCGGAGGCCCAGGGCCCCACAGAGAGGCTTCCTTCCAGGAAGGGGGCCAGGCCAGGGCCCAGTCTTGGGCCTCGGTTCCCGCTCTGCCACCGTCACAGAGCTCCCAGAAAGAGGGCCAGGCCAGGGCCCACTCTCGGGCCTCAGTTCCCATTCTGCCCCTGTCACAGAGCTCCCAGGAAGGGGGCCAGGCCAGGGGCCATTCTCGGGCCTCGGTTCCTGCCCTGCCCCCCACCCAGAGCTCCCAGGAAGGGGGCCAGGCCAGGGCCCACTCTCAGGCCTCAGTTCCCACCCTGCCGCCCCCCCACAGAGCTCCCAGAAAAGGGGCCAGCCAAGTGTTGGCGGGGGGGCCGCCTTAGAGGGCGGCAACTCTGGCTTTGAGTCACTCATCAGCCGACCAACCCAGCCTTAACTGCCCTCGGCCTCAGTTTCTCCATCTTTACAAAGGGATAAAGGGCAGCTGGGGGCAGCCTGGGGTGCTCCCTGAGGATCAGGTGAACATGTGGGGTCACCTGGCCTCGAAGCTTTGAAGGCCAACTCCATTCTTGGCCCTCTCACAGGACAGTAGGCGTGGGGGGTCCTTGGTTTGGGGTTATCTGGTCACCCCGGGAAGGAACCACTGGTTGGCAAAGGACTTGGGCTCCAATCCCACTCATGTCTCTCGGGCTCGGCCACAGGCAGCCCCACCAGCTGAGTCACGAGCCAGCAGAGGTGCCCAGGTGGAGGGGAAGGGGGAGGCGGATGACTCAGCAGATCACCCACTGACCGTGCCCTGAGGACCAGGGACCGGTCAGTCTGCTGACAGACGGCTCCCCACCCACTCTGCCACCAGCCCAGTCACATGCCTGTGAGGTTCGAGCTTCCTGTTACAGCCAGGGCTCAGGCCAAGCTGGACAGGGGTGTACCATCTGTCCCCCCAGCAGACCACAGGAGCTAGGGCTGGCTGGAGAGCTAGAGAGGAGCTTCTAGAGACTGGGGGCGGGATGCAGACAGGAAGGTACTGAGCTGCCCAGACACCCCAGGCTCTGGCTCAGGACTTGTCCCCACAAAGCTGGGGCCAAGCCAGATGCCAGTTTGCTGCAAGGCTTCTACAACATTCCATCTTTGGGCACGTTCGCTCCTCAAACAGCAGTGGGCACAAGAAGGGATGCTGACTGAGTATGAACCAAGTCGGGTCTCAGTCGGCATCCTTGCCCCACTGTGCGTCCTTCGCAAGGAGCCAGGCTTCAGGCCCAGCTCCTGTCTGAGGCTCGGACACCTGTCCTGAGCTGACCGTCAGCCCTGGCACTGGGGCTCAGGGCAAGACTCTTGCTATCCCTGACGACCCCCAGCCGGCCCTCTTAACCCTTGGGCTGGACCACGACCAGCGGTACAGCACCCACTGGGAGATCAGGAAGCGGGGCTCGTAGGGGAAGGGCGGGGCCTTGGCCCAGAAGTGCTCCCCCACCCCCACTAAATAGGCAAATACTCAAAACCACAGGCTTCTGAGAACAAGAGGAGACAGGATTACCAAAGCTATCCCAGCTCACTCGGAACTGTTTGTGAGAAAGCGGACATGTCCCCATCCCGACAACCACCCACACTCACATCCATGTAGTTCTTGAGCATCTCTGGTACAGGACCCTGGGCCACAGCAGAGCCCCTCTGGGAGTATTTTGAGACGGGGTTCTTGGAGATCAGGTTTTCCACGGAGACGCCCACCTCAGACAGAGTCCGGCGGATGGACGTGAACTTGTACAGTGGGATCCTGTGGGAAGGACGGAAAGAGTTGCTCAGCCGGGGCTGGGTCGAGTCCTTCCCCCACACTCACAGCCTGCCCAGCTCCCACACAGCTCCTCCAAGGGGTTGTCCGCAGCACCCCAACTCAGTACGCTCACACCAATGCCTGCTTTCCGTCTGAACTGCTCAACAGCTAACCATCAACGTCCACCCAGCTGCCCAGGCCAGAATCTAGGAGCCTCCCCGACGCCCCCCTCACACCCTGCATCCGACCTCAGCCTGAGTCTGTCCCCTCTTCCCCTCCTCCGCCCCCAGGGCGCCCAGCCACACCGTCAGCCAGACCACCAGCTGCCGTGGAGCTGCCCCTGACTCGTGAAGACCCACAGATGTCTGAGCAGAAGTGGGCTCCACAGGGTTCTCAAGGGCTGATTTTTTTTGGAAGTAGATCACCAGGCTTTCCTCCCGACGCACCTCCGGGCAGACTCAAACCTCCGACGTTTCAGTTAGGAGCCGCGCACGTTCACCGTTGCAGCACCTGGGGACTCCCAGCCACAGCAGGGCCCCGAAAGCCCCCTTGTGGGTATGCTGTCCCCACTCCCTGTCCAGCTCCAGCCTCTTCTACAGATGGCAGCCACTGGGTTCTTTTTAGGGCACCAGGCAGGACCCACTACCCAGCCCCAAGCCCCCCAAAGCCTCCACTGCACTGGGTCCGCCAGCCACACATGCTGCCCTCCACCAGACCCCGACTGCTGAGACGGTCCCTGCCCCCAGGCTGGCTGCCGGCCTCAATGACAGCCCCCCAACCTCTCTGGGGGGTGGGGGGCCTGGTTTTCACCATCAGATGGAACTCCACTGTCACCTCCTCCATGACCCCCTCAGCTACCCTTCACTCCACCCCGTTCCTTCGAAGTGCCCCGGCCAAGCGTCACTCCTCACCGTCACTGCTCACCGGCCCCTCTCCCACTTCCCCTCCCTCCCCTCCCCTCCCCCACCTCCACACAGGTGGCAAGCCTGCATCTGGAGGTCCACCTTCCTGCAAACACCTCAGAATGCCAGCCAAGGCACCCCCACTCAAGGTACCCTCTGAAGGAGCCCTGCCCCCAGCGGAGCCGCCCCAGGCTGAAGTTGGCACTATGGGAGCTGACCCACATGTTGGCTCCCTCGTCTAACAACTGGGGTGTAGGGGACTGCCGCCCAAGACCCTCATGGCTGTCTGAGGCTGCCCCTTGCCCCATCAGGAAGGAGCTAGGACTGGGTGCTGTACACTCAGCCACCTGGGTGGAAAAGCCTCCAGCCCTGGAGATTTGCAAGGAAACCAAGGTCACCACTGGCTCTCCCGGTGTGCCAAGGGCGTGCTCCAGGGAAATGGCATTCTTGCCTAAGAGGTGTTGGCTGGGACAGCCCCATGCTCTTGCCTGGGGGTGGGACGTACCCTCCACTGACAAGGAAGCCAGAATGTGACAAGTCACCTGACCCAGGACTCCCCCACTGCCATCCCCTCCCTCCAGGAGCAGGGGGCCGTGGGCAGGCCGGCCAGCCAGGGCAGGCTAAGGCCTGCAGCCTCCCGGCCGCAGCCCACGGAGCCCACGGAGCCCACACTGGCCAGCCGTCCTGCAGAGCTCAGCCAGCCCTCAGCCCTCACAGAGCGCAGAGGTGAAGGAACGTGCGGGCCTGGCAGAAAGGCCCGGAGCAAGGGTGGTGTGGGGCAAGGCAGAATGGGGTGGGGCCACGCTATCCCCCAATCCTCGGGGAGCAGACTACAGTAGTGAGAGATGGGGGGGTCTCCTCCGCCTGGCTGGCACTGTCCCTGGCCCAGGCTGGCAGTCAGCGGCCCGCGTGACACATGGGGACAGACTCCTAGGCCCCAGGAGAACGTCGTCTTCTTTGGGACAGGAGGTGAGTGGGGCAGCCTGACCCAGGCCTGGACCGGCTGGGCCGCTCACATCTCCTTAGGTCTACCCCCTCCTCTCTGGGCCAACCCGGATTCACAGAGCCCCTGGAAAAATCCTGCGAAGCTAAGATGACACCCCAGTTCACGGCTGGCAAGGGGGCCCCTAAGAGATGAAGGCCCGCCCAGGTTCAGGGGGGCCTGCACCTGGTCTGCAGACTCCCACACATGGGCCCCAAGCAGACACACCAACCCCACCTGTCCCGAATCAGCAACACCTCCTCCCACCCCCTGCCTCGGGACCTGGGGACCTGGGCCCCTGGGAGGCTGGGGTCATCCCTGCCCCACCGCCACCCTCCTGCCTCTGTGACCTCCAGGCTGACCCCATGGTGGGGGTGGGGGCGCTCCGGCGCCTCTATCCCGAGTCGCCAGGCACCCCTCGAGCTCTCGGCGCCCGTGCGAGGGTGGGCCTGCAGGAGGCCGCGCGGGGGCGAGCGGCTTTCCAGCCGGGCGGGGTGAGGGCGCCGGGGGGCGCGGGGACAGCAGGCCCGGGGAGGCGGCCGGGCTCACCGGATGAGCGCAGCAGCGGGGCCCAGCAGCAGGCCCAGGGCGAGCAGCAGGAGGGGGGGTGCCCGCATGGCGGCGGCTGCAGGTCCGAGCCGAGCAGAGCACCTACGCCGCGCGCTTATAGCCGGGATGACGGCGCAGTCCGCGAGTCAGCTGACCGCCTTGTTTGCGCCGGGCCGGTCACGTGGGCCGCGGCGGCGTGCGCGGGCC
>NW_004444180.1:1832809-1848064 GCF_000243295.1 Trichechus manatus latirostris
GCCCTGAGCTGGAAACGGGGTCCTCGGGCGTGGGGGTGTCAGGACAGCCACCTCGCCGAGAGCAAGGTGACCAAGCCTCCACCCTGAGACTGGAAGCGCAGGCGCTGGGCGCGCCCCCCGGGCCCCCACTCCTCCCTCCTCCTCCAGGCGGAGCCGGGATTGCCCCAGCCCGGGAGTGTTGTCTATGCCACCAGCGGCCCGCCTTGTGCCTGACACCTGGACACCTAGGCCTACGGGGTGCGCTCCATGCAGGGGCCCACAGCAGTCCTGGGGCCGCGGCAGGTGCCGTGAGGCGGAGGCCAAGGGAAGGGGTGGCGCAGCGGGACCCTCCCGGCTCCAGGCCCCCACCCCCCAGCCCCGCCCCACTGTACCTACTGCCCTGCCCCGGCCTTTCCTGTCTTTGAGCCTCCCAGGCACCCGCTCTGGAAGCCACCCCATCCCCCTCCAGCTGGGAGTATCCAGTGTCTCCGGCCTGATACGCTCTCCACCTCCCCACACCAGCGCTGGGCCCAGCCCTGCCTGTGCAGCCCTGAGCCCTTCTCCCTCTGAGCCCTCCCCGCCCGTCTGTGACATGGGCACAGTCCCTAAGCCCCTGCAAGGATACGGAGCTGCGGAAAGACTCAGGAACCGGGTCTCGCAGCCACAGGGCGGGTCCCGAGGACCTGTTGTCAGGAGGTTGCTAGGGGGCATGCTCAGCCCAGCTGAGGCTGCGGTCTGGGGGCTGCTCCCCAGTGCCCCTCAAGTCACTCTGTCCTGCCTGCACACCCTTCCTGGTGCCAGTCAGGCGCTGTTCATCAAGAGGGGCCAGGCCTCCACCCTCGTCCCTCAAGCCCATATGCCTCCACCCTGTGCGAGGTAGGAGGGGCACACATTATGGAGGAAAAGACTCAGGAAAACGGAACGTGTTGCTGGCCGGTCAATTCCAACTCATGGAGACCCTGTAGGGCAGAGTAGAACGGCCCCGTGGGGTTTCCAAGGAATGGCTGGTGGATTTGAACTGCCGACCTTTAACCACTGTGCCACCAGGGCTCCAAAGGACCCAGAGGGGCCCATATCAGCTGAGGGCCTGCTAGGAAGTGACAAGTGTCAGGTCAGCCTCTCTGAGGAAGTGGTACTCAAGCAGGAATGATGAGGAGCCCCTCCAAGCTTCTCTCACCCAGGACTGGGTTCTCCCCATGTCCCGTCAGCCTGACAGGCCTTTGCCCCATTTTACAGAGGGGAAAACCAAGATGTGTGGGTCACAGCAGGCAGGGTGGGAATTTGTGGCTTTTCTCTAACTGAGACCAGGGAGTTAGAGTGGGGTCCTATAGCCACCAGGTAAATCATGGCCCTGGCCCAGGCCGAGTCCCAACCTTGATCAGCCTGATGGCCGAAGGACAGCGGCCACCGCCGCGGCCCTGCCTCCATGTGCAGCCCTTTAACAGATGTTTACAGGGGTCACCTGGTACAGCTCTGGACGTGAGGACCGAGGCACTGGGAAGGACAGAAGAACATGCCTGCTGTCTGCATAGACCCCAGAGCAGTCCACAGAGCAGACCCAGACCTCCCAGGGGCCAGTGTCTCGGAGGGGTCAGCGGGTTCCTGGGTGGGCAGGTTTGGGTACAGGGTGGAAGGTGGTCCCAGCTGGTGTCTGGGGTCTCTGTGCTCCGTCCTGCATGCCCAGCATGGGACACTCAGACGCAGACCCACGGGAGACATGCCTTCAGGGAGTCACGGGTGCTTTGACAACAGAAGCCTTTCCAAGGAGGCCGGCAGGGCAGAGGGCGTGGGCAGGAAGTCTGCCTGTTGTCAGAGGGATCAAAGGCCGTGGTTGGTGTGTCTGGCCGGGGCTGGTAAAACGGGTGCCAGGCCCTACAGGCTGGGCACTGGACTCCCCAAGGACAACAGGGAGCCTCTGAAAGGTCCCCCTCTGGCCCAAAGAGTGGAGAGGCCCCCACTCCTCCACAGGGTCCCTCCATGAGCAGCCCCGTGCTGGCACAGTCATTTCAGAGGCTCCGATTCTGGTCTGGATCAGGGTTCAGGACTCTCCCCCAGAAGCTGCCCAGCTGACTCTGGAGGCCCTGTTGCTGCCAGGCCTGCCTTGGGGACCCCTTGGCTCCCTGCACTCCTGCGTCTGTCACGCCCACGGCCTTTCTTCCGGAGGGTGCCTTTTCCCGGCCTTGCCCACACATAGCAGGGCGCGAAGGACAGGCCTGCGCACACTGCACCAGGGACTGACTCAGATGGAGCAACTGCCTTGGAGGGGCCCTTCAGCCTGTGACAGGGCAGAGACCCCTCAAGAACCCGCCTGCAGCAGCGGGCTTTCTCGGGGAGCCTGGGCCCGCAGCCATGGCACTGCCTCTGATACACAGCCCCGAGGGAGGGAGCAGATGCAGCCCGGCCTGGACCCCAGCAACTGCCGTCACAGCTGTGACGCTGCCCACAGGTAGGGGATACTGGGGGAACCCTGAGATCCCTGTCCACCCCAAGACAGTCCTGCCTGGAAAGGCAGGATCAGAGAGTCTTGGAGTGCTCCAGAGGGAAGGGGCAGAGAAGAGGGGAGCTGGGAGCTACTGGCCCCCGCTTGGTGAAGAATGTCCTTTTGGTGCAGGCCAGGGTTCCAGAGAAAGTTGGCCCAATGTCGGAGGCCCAGGAGGTTAGAAGCTGTCTCAGTTATCCGTTGCTGCTATAACAGAAACGCCACAAGTGGATGGCTTTAATAACCACAAGTTTATTCTCTCACAGTCTAGCAGGCTAGAAGTCCGAATTCAGGGTGCCAGCTCCAGGGGAAGGCTTTCTCTCTCTGTCGGCTCTGGGGGAAGGTCCTTGTCATCGATCTTCCCCTGGTCTAGGAGCTTGTCAGCACAGGGACCCCAGGTCCAAAGGACGTGCTCTGCTCCCAGCACTACTTTCTTGGTAGTATGAGGTCCCCACGTCTCTCTGCTCGTTTTTCTCCTTTATATTTCAAAAGAGATTGGCTCAAGACCCAACCTAATCTTGTAGATTGAGTCCTGCCCAATTAACATAACTGCCTCTAATGCTGCCTCATTAACATCCTAGAGGTTAGGATTCACAACACCTAGGAAAATCACATCAGATGACAAAATGGTGAATCATGGGAATACTGGGAATCATGGCCCAGCCAGGCTGACAGTTATTTTTTGGGGACACAATTCAGTCCATGACAGAAACCTGGGAGCCCGCTCACACCCCCCAGGGTTACACTGATGGCATCCACCCGTTTGCCCCACAGTTAATTACTGAGCCCCGACCTCTGCTCCAGCTGCTGGGGAGACAGTGTGAGTGAAACCAAGCCCCCTGCCCTGGTTGGTATTCTAGAGAGGGACAAGTTAACCAGCTGCCGTGGAGCCAGTCCCACTCGGGGCCACCCACCTGTGTCAGAGTAGAACTGTGCTCCACAGGGTTTTCCGTGGCTGACTTTTAGAAGTCGATCCCAGGCCTTTTTTCTGAGGCTCCTCTGGGTGGACTTGAATCTCCAACCTTTCAGTTAGCAGCTGAGCACTTAACCGTTTGCACCACCCAGAGACTCCCTCTAGATAAGGGGACAGACATAAAATAAAGAGATTACAGGGCGCAGCGGATAAAGCAATCAACTGCTAACTGAAAGGTCAGTGGTTTGAGACCACCAGCAGCTTGTGGGAGAGAGATGTGGCAGTCGGCTTCAGCAGAGATTTATAGCCTTGAGACCCTTTCGGGTCACTATGAGTCGGAATCTACTCAACAGCAGTGGATTTGGTTTTGGGGGGTTTGGAAGGTGATAAGGTCAGGGGAAATCAGAGCAGGGGAGGAAGAGGGAGTGACCGGGCAGAGGGTGCCTCAGGTGTCATCTGCTAGTCAGAGAGGCCTCAAGGAGGTGACGGGGACGACTGGGGGGGGGGGGGGGGGGGAACATGTGGAAGGAGGCCCTGCCCGCACAGGCCGGGTTAGCTGAGGGAGTCCATGTGGGGAGGGGAGGAAGAGGTGGGTCAGAGGTCAGAGAGGAAATAGCCAGCCATTCCACTCAGACATCCACCCGGGGGACCTTGGTTTGTCTGAGAGTGAGGTGAGCGGCCGCTGGAGGGTCTGAGCAGAGCAGGGACTGGGCGGATGTCTGCTGTCACAGCCTCACTCTGGCTGCTGTATAGAGAGGATGTCGTGGTTTGAATTATGTCCCCCCAAAAATGTGTGTATCAATTTGGCTACGCCATGATTCACAATGTTGGTTGGTTGGCCTCCATTTTGTGATTGTAATTTTACGCTAAAGAGAATTAGGGTGGGATTGTAACACCACCCTAACCCAGGTCATATCCCTGATCCAACGTAAAGGGAGTTTCCCTGGGGTGTGGCCTGCACCACCTTTTATCTCTTGTAAGAGATAAAAGGAAAGAGAAGCAAGTGGAGAATTGGGGGGACCTCATACCATCAAGAGAGCAGCGCCAGGAGCAGAGCACGTCCTTTGGACCGGGGTCCCTGTGCCGAGAAGCTCCTAGTCTGGGGGAACACTGATGAGAAGGCCAAGAGAAAGAAAGCCTTCCCCTGGAGCCGACACCCTGAATTTGGACTTTTAGCCTACTTTACTGTAAGGAAATAAACTTCTCTTTGTTAAAACCATCTGCTTGTGGTACTTCTGTTAGAGCAGCACTAGATGACTAAGACAGTGGATGAGGGGGCAGTGGTGAAAGTAGAGAAGGTGGGGAGACAGTTGCAGTCACCAGGGATGAGGATGTGGTAGCTTGAACCAGGGAGGTCGGGTATGGGTTGCACCTTAGAGGGGGGGCCAGTAGGGTTTCCCAATGATTTGGATCTGTGGTGTGCACTGTTGTTGTTAGGTGTCGTCAGGGTGGCCCCGACTCATGGCAACCTTAAACAACCGAACGAAATGTTGCCTGGTCCTGCACCACCTCCATGGTGGTTGGTGTGCTGGGCTCCATGCTTACGGCTGTTGTGCCAATGCATCTCATGGAGGGTTTCCCTCCTTGTTGCTGACCCTCTGTTACGCACTGAATTGTTTCCTCCAAAAAAAATGTAAATCTTAACTTCTATGCCTGTGGTTAAAGTCCTATTTGGGAATGGGTTGTCTTTGTTATGTTGCAAAGACAGAATTAGTGTACCGTGTGTCTTAAGTCAATTTCTTTTGAGATATAAAAGAGATTAAACACACAAGCAAAAAAACAGAGATGGGGGAAGAGAGATGCCAAGCTACGTGAAGATCACCCGGAGCAGAAGCTCAAAGAGACAAAGATCTTCCTCCAGAGCCGACAGAGAGACATAGAGCCTTCCCCTGGAGCTGGTGCCCTGAATTCAGACTTCTAGCCTCCTAGACTGTGAGAAAATAAATTTGTTTGTTAAAGCCACCCACTGGTGGTATATCTGGGATAGCTGCACTAGGTAAGTAAGACACCTTCTATTGTACCAAACACGATGTCCTTCTCTAACGATTGGTCTTTCCTGAGGAAGGGTCAAAAGCGAGTCGAAGTCTCACCATCCTCACTTCTAAGGAACATTCTGGCTGTATTTCTTCTAAGATTGACTTGCTCGTTCTGGCACTCTGCAGCATATTCAATATTCTTTGCTAACAACACCACAGTTAATTGTGCTCGTGAGGAACCTGTACTTAGACCAAGAGGCAGTCCATCCAACAGAACAAGGGGATACTGCATGGTTTAAAATCAGGTTAAGGTGTGTATCAGGGTTGTAACCTTTCACCGTACTTATTCAGTCTGTTTGCTGAGCAAATGATCTGAGAAGCTGGACTATAGGAAAAAGAATGGGGCATCAGGATTGGAGGAAGACTCGTTAACACCCTGTGATATGCAGATGACACAACTTTGCTTGCTGAAAGTGAAGAGGACTTGAAGCACTTACTGATGAAGGTCAAAGACCACAGCCTTCAGTATGGATTACACCTCAACATAAAGAAAACAAAAATCCTCACACCTGGACCAATAAGCAATATCATGATAAATGGACAAAAGATTGAAGTTATCAAGGATTTCATTTTACTGGGATCCATAATCAATGCTCACGGAAACAGCAGTCAGGAAATCAAAAGACGCATTGCATTGGGCAAAGCTGCTGCATGAGACCTCTTTGAAGTGTTAAAAAGCAAAGACGTCACTTTGAGGACTAAGGTGCGCCTGACTCAAGCCAAGGTGTTTTCAGTTGCCTCTTAGTGCAAAAGCTGGACAATGAATAAGGAAGACCGAAGAAGAATTGATGCCTTTGAATTATGATGTTGGCGAAGATTATTGAATATACCATGGACTGCCAGAAGAAGGAACAAATCTGTCTTGGAGGAAGTACATCCGGGATGCTCCCTAGAAGCAAGAATGATAAGACTTGCTCTCAGGTACTTTGGACATGTTATCAGGAGGGACCAGTCCCTGGAGAAGGACATCATGCTCGGTAAAGTAGGGGGTCAGCGAAAAAGAGGAAGACCCTCAACATGATGGATTGACACAGTGGCTACAACAGTGGGCTCAAGCATAACAACAATTGTGAGGATGGCGCAGGACCGGGCAGTGTTTTGTTCTGTTGTACACAGGGACCCTACGAGTTGGAACCGACTCAACGGCACCTAACAAAACCACCACCATAGTTTGAGTGCATCAATTTTTCTTGTTTTCCTTTTTCATTGTCCAACTGTTGCACGCATGTTATGTGCAATAGATGGGACAATACTGATTTGGGGACCTGTCCAAAGTGGCCAGAAAGATGGCATTGCTATTGGCTGAGATGGGCAAGGATGTAGGAGGAAGGGGCTTGGGGAGAGCTCCAGGCACTCGGTTCTGGGTGCGTGAAGTTGAGATGCCTTTGGAGCATACATGTGGCACCCTTGAGCAGCTGGTATTTGATTCGGAAGTTCAAGGAGAAGGTCCAAGCTGAGATAGAAATTTGAGTCATCAGTGCCCAGTGGAATTTAAATACCAAGATTGGATGAAACCATCAAGGGCTGAATATAGATAGAGATTAAAAGAGGCACAAGGATTAAGTCCTGGGGCCCCCCAACTTTTAGAGATTTGAGAAATGAAGAGGAAGGAGCAAAGGAGATTGAGAAGGAGTGACCTGTAGACAGGAGAGAGCAGGAGCGAGCAGGAGAGAGCTGGAAAGTGCAGGAGAGAGCTGGAGAGAGCAGGGGAGAGCAGCGCCAGGAGAAAGGGACTGATGTGGGGGAGGGACAGGCTTGTAAAATGGTGCAAGTGGGTCAGGTGGGCGAAGGGGCTGAGCATTGCTCATTGGGTTTTGCAATTTGACCTTGGTGAGAGCAGTGCCAGTGAAGGGGTGGGTGAAAGATCCAGTCATCAAGAGAGCTAAGACAGACTGCAGAGTGGAGAGTCACACAGATGCCACTTCTGACAGAGGCCTCCTGGACTGCGGTGGGGGAGGATGCCTCTGCGGTAGACGGTGCTGGGGCAGCCGAATCGAAGAACCTCAGTTCTTCCTGTTACGGCTGAATTGTGTTCCCCAAAATTTATGTTGTCCTAACTCTAGTACCTGGGAAGGTGATCCTGTTGGAAATAGGGTCTTTGAAGATGTTCTCAGTTAACACGGCGTCATAGCAGAGTAGGTGCGTCCTAATCCCATTGAGTGGTGTCTTATAAAACAGGAGACACAGACAGGGAGACAGAGGAAGGACACCGTGTGACACTGCAGCTACAAGCGAAGGAGCACCTGGTGCCACCAGAAGCCGGGAGAGAGGCAGGAAGAGATTCTCCCTCAGAGCCTCAGAGGAACCGACGTGGCCGACACCCGGATCCCCAGATCACCCAGCCTCCAGAACTGTGGGAGAATACACTTCTGTTCTTGTAAGGGGCAATGTTGAATTTTACTTGAACCCTGTGATCCTGGAAAACAACGACGGTTAAAGAAACCCCCCCACCCTTTGTGTTCCGGAAGGTGGCTGACTGCAGATAACCATGCTTCCCGTATGATTTAGATAAGACTAAGGGACGCCCCCTTGCTTACCCGTGACAAGACCAGAGGCAGACCTTCCAAGTCCCCATTCCTGGCCGCATAAAGGATAAGCTGATCAATCAGAAACAAAGTGCTTGTTCACCCAACTTGGGTTAAGCTTCTCTCCTTCCGCCAGGTCCCTGAACTTGGTCCCCCCTCAGCCTGGGCCAGCAGACAGCCGTTCCTTCAGCCCCCACCCCCATCCCCCAGAGAGTAGTCTGGCCTTGGTGTAAAACCTCCTTTAAACCTCCTTTGTCCCATCACCCACCCACTCACCCCACTTCCACACTGGTCCTTCCTGGCATTCATTACTTCTTACTGTAAGAGAAAAAGCCTTTTTGCCTAACCCTTGAGATACTGGCTGATCTTAGGGTCAGTGTGGTCTCGCTATTACAGCAGACTCCTCCACCCCATTGTAATTGTCTCTTTCCTGCCTTGTCCTTGTAATCATCTTTCTTTCTGAATAAAAACTCTCCCTATCCAAGGCTAGATTGGTTTTTGGTTTAACATGAAACACCCAATTTGTGGTATTTTGTTATGTAAGCCCCAGAAAACTAATATAGCCCCCTCACACCATGCGAAAAGATCAATTCCAGATGGAGGAGTGATCAAATGGCAATGGTAAAACCTTTGCCGTTGTTGGGAGCCTCTGAATCGGCTCCAACTCACAGCGACCCCGTGTCCAACAGAAAGAAACACTGCGCGGTCCTGCGCCATCCTCACAGTCCTCGCTATGGCTGAGCCCATTGTTGCAGCCACTGCGTCAATCCATCTCGTTGAGGGTCTCCCTCTTTTTCGCTGACCCTCTACCAAGCATGACGTCCTTCTCCTGGGACTCTTCCCTTCTGATAATATGTCCAAAGTAAGTGAGATGAAGTCTCGCCATCCACGCTTCCAAGGAGCATTCTGGCTTTACTTCTTTCAAAACAAGTAAAATCTTTAGGAATAAAGTTTTTTTTAAAGGATCCCATCTTCATGCTTCTGGAATCAGCAAAGATTTGTTGTGTAAATAGGGCATACAAAAAGCATCAAACCCGCTAAAAACCGCTGAAAGAATGCAAAGACAAGCCACAGACTGGAAGGGAATATTTGCAGGAATTGACAGATTCCTCTAAGTGCATAGGGACATTGACAGAGGTCACTGACCCATGTGAAATACACCCAAAAACAGAGAGATAGAAGTAACGTGGAGGTAGGTGATCATAAAATCGCAAACCCGTCCAGGAAAAACTGTGATAACCATTGTCACGATTTGCGTTGTGTCCCCCCCAAAAATGTGTGTATCAATTTGGCTGGGCCATGATTCCCGCAATTGTGTGATTGTCCTCCATTTTGTGATTGTAATTTTATGTTAAAGAGGATTAGCGTGGGATTGTAACACCACGCTTACCCAGGTCACATCCCTGATCCAATGTAAAGGAGATTCCCTAGGGAAGAAAGCAGAGAATTGGGGACCTCATACCACCAAGAAAGAAGCACCGGGAGTAGCGTCCTTTGGACCTGAGGTTCCTGCACGGAGAAGCTCCTAGGCCGGGGGAAGACTGATAATGACGAGGACCTTCCTCCAGAGCCGACAGAGAGAGAAAGCCTTCCCCTGGAGCTGACGCCCTGAATTTGGACTTCTAGCCTCCTAGACCGTGAGCAAATAAATTTCTCTTTGTGAAAGCATTCACCTGTGGTATTCTGTTAGAGCAGCACTAGATGATTAAGACAACCACGAAGCAGTTTCAAATTTATCTTGTACAAAGGATTTAGGTGATTTCAAATGAAGGGGGGCCACAGAAACCACCAACTAACCTAGCACCAGCTGGTCTCAGAAAGGGGCTGGTTTCAATGAGGCACGTTGAGACTAGCCAGTGGCTTCTACTGTTTCCTCCTCTTCTCCTTAAGAGTCATTGTAAGTAGCCTGCGTTGAGCCATTTGTGTTTTTAGAAACAAAATGGTCTCCCTGTATGCATACAGAATAACTGCTCGAGTAACACAGTTTGTTGTTAGGTGCCCTGGAGCTGGTCCTGACTCATAGCGACCCTATGGACAACAGAACGAAACGCTGCCTGGTCCTGGGCCATCCTCACAATGGTTGCTAAGTTTGAGCCCATTGTTGCAGCCACTGTGTCAATCCATCTTTTTGAGGATTGTCCTCTTTTTGCCGACCCCGTACTTCACTAAGCATGATGTCCTTCTCCAGGGACTGGTCCCTCCTGATAACATGTCCAAAGTGTGAGATGACATCTCGCCATCCTTGCTTCCAAGGAGCACTCTGGTTGTACTTCTTCCAAGACAGACCTGTTCGTTCATCTGGCAGTCCATGGTATATTCAATATTCTTCGCCAACACCATAATTCAAAGGCATCAATTCTTCTCCCGTCTTCCTTATTCATTGTCCAGCTTTCATATGCATATGAGAAAATTGAAAATATCATGGCTTGGATCAGGCGTACCGTAGTCCTCAAAGTGACAACTTTGCTTTTTAACACTTCAAAGAGGTCTTTTGCAGCAGATTTGCCCAATGCAATATGGCGTTTGATTTCCTGACTGCTGCTTCCATGGGTGTTGATTGTGGATCCCAGTAAAATGAAATCCTTGACAACTTCAATATTTTCTCCATGTATCATGATGCTGCTTATTGGTCCAGTTGTGAGAATTTTTGTTTACTTTATGTTGATGTGTAATCCATATTGAAGACTGTAGTCTTTGATCTTCATCAATAAGTACTTCAAGTCCTCTTGGCTTTCAACAAGCAAGGTTATGTCATTTGCATATCGCAGGTTGTTAATGAGTCTTCCTCCAATCCTGACGCCCTGTTCTTCTTCCTATAGTCCAGATTCTCAGGTTGTTTACTCAGCATACAGATTGAACACGTATGGTGAAACTGTACAACCCTGACACACACCTTTGCTGACTTTAAACCATGCGGTATCCCCTTGTTCAGTTTGAACGACTGCCTCTTGATCTACGTACAGGTTCCTCATGAGCACAATTAAATGTTCTGGAATTCCCATTCTTTGAAATGCTATCCATAATTTGTTATTATCCACACAGTCGAATGCCTTTGCATAGTCCATAAAACACAGGTAAGCATCTTTCTGGTATTCTCTGCTTTCAGTCAAGATCCATCTGACATCAGCAATGATATCCCTCCTTCCGTGTCCTCTTCTGAATCCAGTTTGAATTTCTGATGGTTCCCTGTCCATGTACTGCTGCAACCTTACATACTTTAATTTATTTATGCTTTGATTGTTTTTTAACACAAGACACATATCTAATAAAGAATTTGTATCCGAAGTATTCTCAGATTCAACAATCAGAAAACAAACAACCCAATTAAAAACAATGTGCAAAAGATCTGAACAGACACCTCACCAAAGAAGATACAAGGATTTGAAAAGATGATCAACATCAAAGATGCAGTATGTCATTAACCCTCTTGCAGTTGAGTCGATTCCGACTCATAGTGACCCTGTAGGACGGAGGAGAATTGCCCCGTAGGGTTTTCAAGGCTGCAAATCTTTATGGAAGCAGGCTGACGCATATTTTTCCCACGGACTGGCTGGGGGGTTCTAACGGCCAACCTTTCGGTTAGCAGCTGAGCCCTTAAGCACTTCACTACCAGGGCTGTTCAGTATGTCCTTGCTGTGTTATTGTTAGGTGCAGTGGAGTTGGTTCTGACTCATTAGCGAATTGCAAATCAAAACAACAATGAGCTACCGCTGTACTCTCATGAGAATGGCTAAAAGCCAAGACAGTGACAGCATCAAATGCCGGCGAGGATGTGGAGCAACAGGAACTCTCACTCATATCTGATGGAGATGTAAAACGACACAGCCACCCTGGAGGACGATCTGGTAGTTTCTTACAAAAACACAGACTCCCCTACAATCCGGCAATCAGGCTCCTAGGTATTTACCCAGATGAGGTGGAAACTTACGTCCATATAAAAATCTGTACACCAAAGTTTATAGCAGCTCTATCCGTAATTTCCATAACTCGGAAGCAACCAAAATGTCCTTCACTAGGTGAATGGATAAACAGAACTGTAGCACATCTGTCCAATGGAATGTTATTCAGTGGTAAAAAGAAATGTGCTACCCAGCTAGGAAAGGCCATGGAGGAAACGTACGTGCATATTGCTAAATGAAAGAAGCCAGCCTGACAAAGCCACATACTGTGCCTGATTCCAACTATACGACATTCTGGATAAGGCGAATCTGTGGAATCTGTGGAGACGGTGAAAAGAGCAGTGGTTGCTGGGGGGAAGGAGAGAGAGAAGGGACTCAGCAGGGAAAGCACAGGGCATTTTTAGGGCAGTGAACTTTCTGTGCGATACCGTAGGGGTGGGCATGTGACACTGTGCATTTGTCAAAACCCACAGGGCTGTGCAGCACGCGGGGAGCCCTCATGGACTTCCGTTCACAACAACCTATCCGTGTTGGTTCATCCATTGTAACAAATGTACCACAGGAATGCAAGGTGGTAATGACAAGGGATCTGTGGGTGGGTGGGGGAGTGTGTGTGCTGTGTGTGGTGTGTGTGAGTGTGTGCAGTGCGGGGGGTGTTGTGTGTGTGTGTGTGTTGTGTGTATGTGTGTTAGGAGGAGGTTATACAGGCAGTCTCTGTACTATCGGCTGAAATGTTTCCAAATTTTTTTTTGTTGTGCTTTTGATGATGGCTCGTAGAATAGTTCCTCATTAAACAGGCCTGCGCTGAGGCCTGAGTCACCCTTCTCCCAGAGCTGGGCCACCCTACGTGCTGTGGTGGAGGGAGGGGTGTGGTTCCCCCAGAGGCTAGCCACAGGCCCAGCCTGCTCATTCCAAGCAGGTGGAGGAGCCCACGTGAGGGAATTAGCCTAGTCAGCTGCCCGCTGACCTCAGACTGGGGGCTGGGCCCAGTAGAGGGGAGGTGGGAGCTGTGCGTGGCTGGCACAGTCGGGGCAGGGGGAGTGGGTGGCAGGCATAGGTCAGGGGCAGGGGAAGTTGGGGACGTAAGGGAAGTGGGTGCCGAGCACAACTGGGGGGGGCAGGGGGAGGTGGGTGCCAGGCACAGGGCAGGGGGTGGTGGAAGCTGGAAATGGAGAATTTCTGAATTTAGAGATCGAAACACAGAAATACGTGAGGTGTGTAGTGCGCAACCTCTCTAAAATGGCCCCGTGTAGTTAAATCTCCCTACAGTGGGTTTGAGACCTAAATAAATTACAAACAGCAGCCTTAATCTCTAGTCTCCCAGAAAGCTGCAACATCAGCACAGCATCTGGCCACGCTGAAGATGGCCCACGCGCGGACTGTCTGCCAACTCGCGGAGCTAAGGCGGCGGCCGAAGACCTCTCAGGAGAGTGAGAGCTGGTGAGATGCTGCGTGCCCATCCAGCCGGGTACCCCAGCTGTGGGGAAGAGACCACCCGTTAGAAGTGACCACCTGCGGTCTAGAGACTTGGACTGTAAGCATTGAACGGATACCGTGATTGTCGATTCTGAGTCTTCAGCGCTGAATGCATGTCTGCGCGCCTTGTCATAAACTAGCTGACTTCACGGGTAACACACCTGAGCGAGCGTTCTTTTATGTATTTTTAAGATAAAAATCCTCCCTGAGCTTCAGGGGACATGTTATTAGGCGGGCCCAGTCCCTGGAGAAGGACATTGTCATGGATTGAATTATGTCCGCCCAAAAACGTGTGCATCGATTTGGCTGGGCCTTGATTCCCAGAATTGTGTGGTTGTCCTCCATTTTGTGACTAATTATATGTTAAAGAGGATTAGTGTGGGGTTGTAACACCCTTATTAAGGTCACATCCCTGATCCAATGTAAAGGGACTTTCCCTGGGGTGTGGCCTGCATCACCTTTTAGCTCTTGTAAGAGATACCAGGAAAGGGAAGCGAGCAGAGAATTGGGGACCTCATACCACCAAGAAAGCAGTCCCAGTCCGGGAGCAGAGCACGTCCTTTGGACCTGAGGCTCCTGTGCTGAGATGCCTCCAGCCCAAGGGAAGACTGATAACAAGAAACTTCCCCCAGAGCCTGCAGAGAGAGAAAGCCTTCCCCTGGACCTGACACCCTGAATTCGGGCTTGTAGCCTACTGGACTGTGAGAGAATCAATTTCTCTTTGTTAAAGCCATCCACTTGGGGTATTTCTGTTATAGCAGCACTAGATAAGTAAGACAGACATCATGCGTGGTAAGGTACAGGGTCAGCGAAAAAGAGGAAGACCCTCAACAAGATGGACTGACACAGTGGCTGCAACAATGGGCTCAAAAATAACAATGTTGTGAGGATGACGTAGGACCAGGCAGTGTTTCGTTCTGTTGCACACGGGGTCTCTGTGAGTTGGAACCGACTAGATAACAACAGGTTTCATATAATCTCATAATCTCAGGTTTGGAGGTGGAGACAGAACTCGGAGGCTTTGAAGGCACAGCAGTCTCACCAGGCCTCAGTTCAGGCACTGACGAAAAGGAGATCAGGGTCCCAGTGGCCCACAAGACCTCTGGGAGTGAGCCCTCCAGCTGCAAGGGTCCATTCTGAGCTGTGACCTTCCTCTGTCGTGGCTGCCCTGGGGGTCAGGGTCTGTGTGCAGCCTCACGGGCAAGGCTGGCAGCACCTAGGGGCCCTCAGGACCCGACCTACCTCCACCGGCTGCTGCAGAGCCCGCCGAGAAAGACCCCGTGTGGCTTGCTGTGCCCTGAGCTCAGGCAGGGATGCCTCCCTCCATTCTTGAATGAAACCCACTGCGCCCCCACCAGATGCAGCCACAGCGTGGCATGCTGGGGTGACCCAGGCCCAAGCAGACCCTGTCTTCTTGGGGTGAACAGACCAGGCCCAGAGGCCGGCAAATCAGGAACATAACCACAGCTGTGGCTTGGCTGCATGGTGGGGTGGGGGCGGGGGCGTGTTTGCAAGGTGACAGCTAAGAAGCCGGAGCCAGCCCAGGAGTGGCTGGGGCTCAGGGGACAGCTGTGGGAGGGGCTTTGTAAACCTGGGAAGAGCGTGTGCAAAGGCCCTAAGGTGATGAGACTGTGACAGGCTTGAGGAGCAGAGAAGGGCCCAGGGTGGCTGGGGGGGCGGCGAGCCAGAGAGAGGAAGAGGTTAGCAGGGCAGGGCCAGACGCTGTGCCCAGTGTCCGACTGGGGGGGTCCAAGGAGGGCAGAGCTGCCCTGTCCTGGCTGGGGAAGCACCGATTGCCTGGGGAGGCGATCCTGGCACCTGTGTACCCTCAGGGATGGGCCCCCTCTGTGAGCCCCAAGAGGCCAGCTCGGGGGATGGGCCCCCTCCGTGAGCCCCAAGAGGCCAGCTCGGGGGATGGGCCCCCTCCGTGAGCCCCAAGAGGCCAGCT
>NW_004444180.1:1848181-1857592 GCF_000243295.1 Trichechus manatus latirostris
GGGTGGGGTGCTGGGACCCCGGCAGCACGTTGGGGGGGTGAGCGTCCCCTGACGGGGATGCATTAGCTGGTTTAGTTTGGGGGCTCTGCTGGGTAGTGGGGGCGTGGGGGTGTGATGACCTGTGCTCAAGGCCTGCGGCGGGTGGCTGCTGGCAGGCCGCTGGTCCGGGGAGAATGTCTGCTCTGTGACAGGTGCAGGAGTGTGGGGAAACAGACGCGCCCCTGGGCGTAGCAAACGTGCACGCTGGCAGAGGGGACTACATGGAAGATGGCACAGCACTGGGTCCCAGAGCCGTCCGGCTGTGCAGGCGCCGTGGGGAGGAGGGAGGTCTGCTCTCCCCAGGACGGGGTGGGAAGCTGAGCCCAGGTGAGCCCTCGGACAGGTGTGAGCCAAGAGGCAGTGTTGCCTGGCTGCTGTGGGGGGAGGAGGGCAGGACCAAGGCTTGGGGATCAGGGTGGGGGGGTGGGGAGCTGAGATGACGTGTCTGCTGGCTCCCAACCTCACAGGGTCGAGTCAGAGAGCCGAGGGCTCAGACAGGCGTGGACGGGTGCAGATGGGCACAGACAGAGGAGTGACAATATCAGCGTGGACCTCACAGTGGTCACTCTCCTGCAGTGGGACCATCGGCAGGGTTCTCCAGATGGAAGGGGACAGGCCTGGGTGTGGAGAATGGCGTTCAGAATGGGGACAAAGGGTCCATAAGAGGTACCAGGAGGCGGTGGGTGCAGGGAAGTAAGAAAGCGGGGAGTCGGTGTTTCTTGCCCACCATACTTCCGCCTAAAGTGAGTCTTCAGGCAGGTTCGGGGGGAGCCGCTGGAGGGACGGACAGAGCTGCCTGTGTGAGTCCCTGAGCTGCGGCGACAGATGAGCACAGACTGAGTGGCTTAAACAGCACAGGTTTATCGTCTCACAGTCCTAGAGGCCAAAAGTCCAAAATCCGTGTCCCCAGGCTGAAGTCTCACCACCCGCCTGCCACTGTGTCCTCCTGTGGAGGCTTGTGTGGGGCTGGGATGTGGAAGCTGTGCCACCAGTATTTCAAACACCAGCAGGGTCACCCATGGGGGACAGGTTTCAGCAGAGCTTCCAGACTAAGACAGACGAGGAAGAAAGGCCTGGCGATCTACTTCCAAATATTAGCCAAGGAAAACCCCTACGGTCACAACAGAGAGTTGTCTGGTATCATGCTGGAAGATGAGCCCCCTAGGTTGGAAGGCACTCAGAATTCACAGGGCCCGGGGCAGGCACACAACAAGCGGTCCGGGACTAGGAGAATCCCACTCCTGGGTGCCGGGACAGGGATGCCATTGGCAAGCAAAGCGGATTAGACAGAAGTGCCCCGTCAGTGTGAGCTTTCCTGCCAGGAACAAATGGCCTCATCCAGGAGACACCATGGAGGTTTTGGGGATACAGGGACATAATGTCTCCAACTCATTCTCAAAGGGCTCAAAGAAAATAATAATCATATGACTATATATAACCTAAAAACGAACTCATTGCCATCGAGTTTATTCCTACTCACAGCAATCCTACAGGACAGGGTAGAACTGCCCCATAGGGTTTCCAAGGAGCGGCTGGTGGATTTGAATTGCTGAGCTTTTTGGTTAGCAGCCAAGCTCTTACTCACTTAATAGCTACCCTATAGGAATGAGTAGAACGGCGCCAGAGAATTTCGAAGGAGCGGCTGGTGGATTTGAACTGCTGACGTTTTAATTAGCAGCCGAGCTCTTAACCACTGTGCCACCAAGGCTCCATATATATATGGTGGCTTGTGTGTTGCTATGATGCCAGAAGCTATGCCACTGGTATTTCAAACACCAGCAGGGTCACCCATGGTGGACAGTTTTCAGCGGAGCTTCCGGACTAAGACAAACTAGGAAGAAAGGCCTGACAATCTAGTCCCGAAAATAAGCCAATGAAAACCCTGTGGATCGCTACAGAACACTGTCCGACCCACTTGCTTTGGACACGTCTTTATCCATTCACACCGAGGGCCCTCGGTGAGATGAACAGCACAATAGCCACAATGATGAACTCGAACATGCTGGCAATGAGGAGGATGCGCTGGACCGGGCAATGTTTCATCCTTCTGTGCATAAGGTCGCCATGAGTCGGAGTCAACTTGATGGCAGCTATCCATAGCAACAGGCTAAAGTCAAGGTGTCAGTGTGGGTAGGGCTGGCTCCAGGAAGCTCCAGGGAAGACCCCACTTCCTTGTCTTTTCCAGCTTCTAGAGGCCGCCTGCATTCCTTGGCTCGTGGGCCCTTCTCATTGTCAAAGTGCACATTCCACCGCCTGCCCCTGAGGTCATGTGGCCTTCTCTCTGGCTCTGACCCCCCTCCCTGGAGATTACATTTCCTGCCTACCAGGCACTCCAGCCTACTCTCCCCATCTCAAACCCTGACCTTTTTCCAGGGAAGGTCCCTCATTCTCGGGGGCTTTGTTTGCTTGTTTTTTACACGTACAACTCAGCGACACCAATCACGTTCCTCGTGCTGTGCAGCCATCACTGCTGTTTCCAGATGCTTCCATCCCCATTAGCAGAAGCTCAGTGCCCCAAGCACACACGCACAGGTTTTGGGACCAGGACGTGGACCTGTTTCGAGGCCGTTCTGCTGCCATACTGCCGTTTGTCGCCCAGATGGGAGGGAAGCACTGATCGGGAGGGGTTCGGTTTGGACCCAGAGAGTGCACAGTGCTGGGGGCTGGACCTGCAGGGAGAGGGGT
Organism: Trichechus manatus latirostris; assembly: GCF_000243295.1. Lineage (NCBI taxonomy): Eukaryota > Metazoa > Chordata > Mammalia > Sirenia > Trichechidae > Trichechus > Trichechus manatus. Next base: position 1,850,906 of record NW_004444180.1, read on the forward strand.
CCCCAGACACTGGGACACGGGGGGAGAGGTCAGAAGCAAGGCCTCCAGAGACAGAGGTCTGGGAGCTGTCAGCTGGGGGGGTGAAAGTCGGGGTGGGCGCAAGGAGAGAGCAGAGGAGAGAGCAGGCTGAGCCCTGCAGCCCCGGCTCTGAGCGGCAGGCAGAGGGTAGACCAGGAGAGTGGGCTGGCTGGCTTGGGTTGGGACTGGGCTGGCTGGGTGGTTGGACTGGGGGGTGGTTGCTGGACTGGGCCCCCTGGGCTGAGTTAGGTGGTGCCAGAGGATTGGTCAGCGTGGCCAGACACTCTGCCCTGCGCTCGGCTGAGCTGGGCCAGCCTGCACCGCTGATTCTCCCAAGCTGGGTTCAAGAGTGTGGGGAAGGATTAAGCGAGGCCTGAGGCTCCTACGTGCTGTCTTGGCCAAGCAAGGGGTCCGCTGCAGCCCAGAGGCATGGCACGAACGGCCCCGGGCGGGGGGCTGGGAGAGGAGGGCCCCCTCCCCAAAACGTTGCACTCACCTCCACCCCCACAAGTGGCCAGGCCACTCTTCCTGGGAGATCTGGCTTCTCTGTCCTGGAGGTCCAGGCTGTCCCGAGGGCAGGGCCCCTCGACCCTGTCGTGACCCCCCCTGCGTGCAGAGCTGGCAGAAGGAGCCGGTCCCTGGAGCCAGCTGGGAGCACCCTTCCCTCCTGGGAGAACCTGTTCCGCCTCTGCCCAGCCCAGCCCAGCTCCTGGAAGAGACCGCATCACCGCGTTGGCCTTCCTCTGCCCATCGCAGGAACCTCAACGGCCTAGAGGGGCCTACTTTCCAGAGGGTGGGCCAAGGCTGGCAGCCGTGCCCGCGTGCTTCCTGGAAGTCAGTTCCTCTGTGATGTCCAGCCCCACCCAGGCAGCTGGAGAAACGGGTCTGGGGATACAGCATGCCCTCTTTTTGGGGCAGTGACTCAGAAAGGCAGGGCGAGTTGTGGGGAGACAGGTGGCCCCTGCATCCTTGAAACAGTGTCCCAACTCTTCCGAGAAGACCTGGCTCCATGAGCAGGCAGCGTGGGGGCAGGGGTGGGGGGAGGCTCAGAGGAAAATACTGAGGCCTCGACTTTCAACCCTGGAGGGACATTCCACGAGTGCCCCAGGATAATCCTCTGCACCCCTCCACTTCACTGCTGGGAAGAGGCACGGCTTTGGGGACAGGCAGACGTCCCCAGCTGCACGACCCTGGGTGGGCCACTCCACCTTTCTGAGCCACGGGCTCTGCATCTGTAAAATGAACGTCACGTACAGAGTCTCCTGTGCAGGGAGGGGGCCGATGTGGGTGCTCAGAGCACACCTACCCTCGAGGTCCCTCTGGGCCACTCTGCCGCCACCCGTGATGGGGCCCCCAGGGTCCTCTCAGCCTCTGGCCACGGGCTGCAGTGGACAGACAGGACACACAGACGGGCGAGAGTCGCTGGACCAGGTCAGAGCCCTTGAGAGCAGGTGGGGCTGAAGGCGCTGGAGGAGATTGCTGGTGGAGGCCCTTGAGGGGTGTATAGGAAGGGGATGTCCGTGTGGGCAGGGGGCCCAGAACAGGCAGGGGCCTGCCTGGAAGAGGGGGTGAATTCTACGTGCAGCCCCCCCTGACTTGGCTAGAACTGAGGATGCACAGGTGGAGGGCGCTAGAGTTTGGAGGCGGGACGGGCAGCTGGGGGAGAGGGTGAGGAGCCCTGAATGCCGTGGCGAGGGGTCCGGGTCAGGTTCCCAAGCGATGTGGGGTGGGGCCGTGACAGCGTTCGGAAGGGGCTCCCCCTCTTGGTTCCAGCTGGGCACCCTGGCTCCTCACCCCTCCTCTCCCCTGGCCTCTCTCTGTGAGGGGGGCCATGCTGAACCCCAGGAGGGGAAGCACGGATGGGGTGCTGGCCCTGTGCAGGCCCACCTGCTCCTTGCCTGCTCAGGAGTGCCCGACTCGAGGCCAGACTGCCAACGCTGTGGCCAGGTCCGTTCACCCCACGAGCACTCGTGTGACACCTGCAGGGCAGGGTGCGCTCGAGGTGGCACTGGGGTGCCGCACTGAGCAAAGACGGCAGAGCCCTGCCACGGGGAGCTGACGGATGAGGGGACATCGGATGTAGTGGGTCCAAGGGGCTGGTGCCCTTAGGGACAGTTTGGGGGGACAGTGGTGTTGGCTGGGGTACAATGGATGCAGTTTACACAGGAGGTCAGTGATGGCAGCCCCCTCGACGGTGGCTTTTTGGCCACGTGGAAACAAGGGCTTCAGGCGCCAGGATGGATGTGCACAGGCCTCAGACGAGGCGAGCGGGACGTGGCCACCATGAACGGTGCTAGCAAGGTCCCAGGCCACAAGTGGAGGAGAGAGCATGGGGGCAGTGACCGCAGTCAGGACAGCAGGTGGGAGGTGGGACGGGAAGTGGCTGGGGCAGAGCAGGAAGGCAGTGGGGAGTGGCCGTTATGACAAATGCAGGAATCCCCCAGACAGCCTGCAGGGACAGACAGAGCCCAAGAGAGGGGAAGGCGGGGATGAGGTAGGGGGACCGTGGCGTGCATCTGCAGGGCCTCTGGGCGCTGGACCTTAGGCCCCAGGCTGGCTCTGCCCTAAGACAGCTGGAAAGGCCCGTCCGTCCCCAAGTGTCCTGCACAGAGTGACCCCGGGGCCCCAGCCCTGCTAATCTGGGGCACATGATGGTGCCTTTCCCCTGGGTCAGCAGCTTCCTTCCCGGTTGGGAGGCTCCTCTGACTCGTTGGGGCTGTCACATGAGGCCGAGCTTAGCTTCCAGACCGTCTGGCTCACTGCCATGTGCCAGCCACAGCTCCCGCGCCTGCACCCCCGTTCCCCACATCAGTGCGCGCTGCATGCACAAGCTGTCCTTGTCAGCTGGATAGGGCCCTCCACAGCGGCCACAGCCCGTGGTCCCTCTGGTCTGGTTCTGCCCACAAAGGCAGTGCTCTCCTGCTCCCAGCCCCGCTGTGCAGCCCTTCCACCCGGAGAGCACAGCCGGGGCGTCCACCCTCGGCTAGGACGGCTCTCCCCTTCCAGGGGTTCAGACGTGGTGGGGGACCCAGTCACGGCGAGGCTCACAGTCTGGAGCTGTGAGCTCCCAGCAGGGGCTGAGGCTGGACAGCCCCCCTGGGAGACACCAGTGCTGGGTCCGGGTGACGGTTTCCAGGTGATGGAAGTCAGGCTGGGGATTAGCACCAAGAGCGAGGGTGACCTGGGGGCGGGAGGTCTGGGGTCCAGGGTGGGGTCGAGAATGAGGTCCTGCAGCCGCAGGGTGGTGTGGTCAGGAAGGTAGTGGTGGGGGCTGCAAGGCCGGGGCAGCGGTCCCCAGAGCACCAACTGCAGATGGTGGTGACCGTCACCGTCCCCACTGAGCAGACGGCTGCACTTCCCCAGACCTGCCCTCACTAGGGTCCTCTGTCACCCCCACCGAGCTGGGTCACAGAGAGGAAGCCGAGGAGGACATTTCTCAAGGGCACCCACGCCTCCTGACTGCTAAGTCTGCCCACCTCTGCAGTTTTGCAGAAGTCACTTACTGGCAGCAGGACGGTCAGCATCCCCACAGCCTCCCTCTCACAGATGCCCTTTGCAAGTCCCTTCCTGTGTCCCCTCCTCTGTGTCTGGATGGGTGGGTTTGAGTGCCCTCCCCAAACCCCCCCTGCCAGTGTGCAGGACACCTGCCAGCAGTGCCCCCAGGATGTACACCTCGCCAAGCACCCAGATCTGGAGCTGGAGAGAGACACCCAGACCACCAAGCCCTCTGCTGCCCCACCCCAAGGAGAAGAGATGCCTGTCCCCAACGTGCAGGAGGTCACAGGTGGCCCTCAGGGCTCGTGGGGTCCACCCTGGGAGCCAGCCCTCACCGAGTAGAGTCCAAGCCCCTTGTCTCCACTGGGGAGCCGAGCAGGAGTGCCCCTTGCCCACCCTCCTCTCTCGGGGGGCTCACTGGGACCCCTTGACTGCACTGGTCTCTGCCCGACCCCCCTTCATTTCGTTCTCTGCCCCTTTCTACACCCAGAATCCTCTTTTTCCCGTGGTTGGCTGCATAACAGCCCCAAAGACGTCCACTCTGGCCCTCCACTTTACCAGCCATGATGTCCTTTCCTAGCAACTGGTCCTAATGATGTGTCCAAAGTAAGTGAGATGAAGTCTCTCTCTTTTTTCAATAATTTTATTTTTTGTGCTTGTTGTTGAGAATCCACACAGCAGAACATGCACACGTTGCACAGTTTCTACACATACGGTTCAGTGACATCGATGACGTTCTTCAAGTTGTGAAGCCCTTCTCACCCTCCTTTTCCGAATTGTTCCTCCCCCATCAACATACACTCATGGCCTCCCTAAGTTTCCTCTCTACACTTTTGAACTGCTGTTGTCAGTGTGATCCCATATAGATAGTTCTTAAAGGCCCATAATGATCAAGGCAGACATTCTTTACTAGTTAAACTAAATTATTGTTGGTTTCTAGAAGACTTCAGGGGATATTTTGGGTTTAAGGTTTAAAGATTATCTCAGGGCAGTAGCTTCAGCGGTTTATCCAGCCTCCATGGCTCCAGAAAGTCTGGAGTCCGTGAGAATTTGAAATTCTGTTCTACATTTTCCCCCTTTTGATCAGCCTCTTCAGTCTTAGCAGCTGAAGCCCCGCTGGGTAGCAGAGCTGGATCTTCCCCCTGGGGTCTGGGCCCTGCACTCCTGACCACCACCTGAGGGGTGCAGGGCTGGGCCTGTCCCCTCCCCCAGCTCTGGTCATCTCCTCCCCCACCCCCATCCCCCCATCACTGCTGGGCCAGGGAGGCCCTCACCCTTGCTCTCCCCCAGGCCCTTTCTGCCCCACCCCACCATGGGGGACACTGGGATCATTTGGGGTCGGGGAACTCTGAGCTTGTTCTCGTGGAGGTGAGGGGCCTGTGATCACAGCCAGCAGTGGGCCCACCAGGCAGCAGCCTGGCCTGTCCCTGACCCCGACCCAGCAGGCCAGGGACAAGAGCAGGGGCTGGACCCACTGCCCGCCACAAAGGAGGAAGGGGACTGAGCACCCCAGAGAGCCTCTCCCGGGGCAGTCCCAACCAGTGCCACGGTTGCCCCCACCCCACCTCCTCCCTATCTGGGCAAGGAGATAAGGGGTGCCCTGCCCCGTCCCAGCTCCAGGAGGCTCCCTGCAGCTGTCAGAGCAGCGGGGGCACAGGACCAGGCAGCAATCTTTAGAGGAGCAGATTGCCAATTCTGTTCTCCCGTGGAGCCGCTGGTGGGTCCAAACTGCCCACCTTTTGGTTAGCAGCTGAGCACTTTAACCATTGCTCCACCAAAGCTCCTTACAGATAAATAATAAAGGGTTTATTCGAGCAGTTATTCTGTATGCATACAGGGAGACCCTTTTGTTTCTAAAAGTACAAATGGCTGAATGCAGGCTACTTACAATGAGGCTTTTAAGGAGAAGACGGGAAACAGCAGAAGCCATTGGCTAGTCTCAGCGTGATTGATTGAAACCAGCCCCTTTCTGAGACCAGCTGACGCCAGGTTGGTTGCTGATTTCTGTGGGCCCCTTTGGAGCCCCGGGTGGCGCAGTACTTAAGAGCTCAGCTGCTAACCAAAAGTTCAGCAGTTCGAATTCACCAGCTGCTCCTTGGAAACCCTACGGGGCAGTTCTCCTCTGTCCTGTGAGCTGTAATCGACTCGACAGCAACGAGTCTGGCTTTTGGTTTTGGTGGGCCCCTTCATTTGAAATTGTCCAAAGTTAAATTCTTTGTTCAAGATTAACTTGAAACAGCATCACGGTTCTCACAGTTGTCTTTCCTGGAGGGGGTGGCGATTTTATGATTACCTGTCTCCACATTCTGTCTTTTCTCTGTTCTTGGCTGCATTTCACTTTGGCCGGTGGTCTTTGTGAGTGTTCCTATATACTCAGAGGAATCTGTCAACTCCTGTCCCTCAGTTTCTCTCTTCTAACAAAACCAAAACAGCAACAAGATAACCAAAAATGCATTTTTAAGTCTGAAAAAAAGAGACATTCTAAACTAGCTGGAGTTAGAAGAATAAATCGTAACGGAAATTCGATCAAGGTTGGAGCTAAGCAGTGATGAAAATACTCTGGATCAGACTGAAGGAATACTGCTGAAGGAGCACTTGCAGGGCGGTTGAACCGATAGCTTTAAATCAGGAAGGAAAAGAGGCTGAGGTCAGCGATGGGTGCAGAAAACCAGCTCAATTTTCTTTTTAACTTTATTGTGGTAGCTTTACATAGAAAGTTGGTTCATAAGGAGAAGACTGTTAACTACGGTGTCAACGTCTTTAATAGCTATGGAGCTATCTGGCTTATCCGTTTTCTTGAGTGAATTTTGATAGTTTGTGTCCTTCAACGAGTTTGTGCATTTCCTCTTGGTTGTTGAATGTATAGGCGGACAGCTGTTTATTCTAGTCCCTGATTCTCTCTCTGATGTTTGTAGACTCTGCTGTGATGTCTGCAGTCTCCTTCCTGGTATTGATGATTTGATCTTCTCTTATTCTTTCCCCCGATGGACCTGACTAGAGTTTATCTTTTTTTTCAGTCTTCCCAGAGAAACAGCTTTGGGTTCCATTGATCTTCCGACTTCTGTTTCATAGATGTCTGCTCTTGGTTGGTGGCAACATGATTGACTGAAATCAGTCCCTCTTTCTGAGAGCAGCTGACACCAGGGGGCTGGTGGTTTCTGTGAGCCTTTCTAC
>NW_004444180.1:1880145-1903859 GCF_000243295.1 Trichechus manatus latirostris
TAAGGGGAGCAGTCACCCCAGTATTGGATGGCTAGGGCTTGGGCTCAGCTCCTTGGAGCCAGGACAGAGTTCCCAACACCTGGGGCGGGCAGCGGCCCAACACACGAGTGAGTAACCCACAGAGAACCTGAGACAAGCATGAATGGGGCTCACACAGGCTGAGCCAGATGGCAGGATGCGGGTGCCCAAAACCACAGGCGCGAGGCCTGGCCGCCGGCTGCACCGGGACATCGGCCTCCGGGCGGGGGAGCCCAGGGGCCCGCTGGTGAGGTGTAGGAGGTGCAGGTGCCCTAGTGGCCATGGATGGGGGAGTCCCCATTCCAGACTAACAGGAGCCAGTTTCCCAGAGCTGCCTGTGTGGGCGAGGGCTGCTCAGGTACACAGGTGCTCCGGGTGGGGCCCCCAGGTGTTCCCAGGTTGGGTGAAGGTACTCTCCTCAAGACAGGTGCTCTGACAATAAGGGGCCCTGTGAACAGAGACCCTGGGACAAGATGAGTGGGCCCCGCAGGCAGAGATCAGGAGGCTGAGGTCACTGAGGAAGAAGAAGCACCGGCCCGGGGCCCAGAGGCCGCAGAGCCCGTGGGTGCAGACGGCCCCGAGGCCTGGTGCCCAGGAACACCAGGCCTCAGAGCACCAGCTACCTGCTGAGTGGGTTACAAACTGCACAGGGAGACAGATGATGGGGCAAGTGTCCCCGTTCTCAGATGGATCGGGTGTTAGTCACCCAGATACTCGCTCAGAGAAATGGTGTTCGCGTCCCCCAGAAATTCGCATGAGCCAGACACAAGCACAGATTCTTAGAGACGGGGCCAGTGCCACGAGGCTCATGTTCACAAGAGTGTGGGACACAGTGGGGTGCAGGCTTCCTGATGATCAGGTGATGGGGTGCAGGCTCTCTGGATGAGGAGGTCGTAGACACCCGAACCAAGAATTTTGGGGTGCGCTCAGGCAAACGCACAGTGAAGAGCACCCTGGAGGAGCACCCAAGCCCCAGAGGACTGGCCCTCTGTCAGTGTCGACCCCAGGGCCAGGCGGGCAGGCCGCGTGTGGACTGCACGTCTCTGTCCGTGCCAGCAGCCCGCTCCTCTGAGCCAGGTCCCCGTGCGCTCCGACCTCACACATTCCCAGGCGATCTCAAAGGAAGCACCCCAGCCAGGAGCCTCGCCAGGAGCCCTGTGGGCGGCCAACTCTGTTTGGTTTTCCCCTTCCTGCCCAGGAGCCTCAACTCCGTTTGGCCAGCCCGGCGCCCCTCAATACAAGAGTCACAAAGACCCTACACAGCCAGCCAGAGCTGCACAAGGCACACGTAGCACTCGGCTGCAGCTGGGATGGGTGCTGGCCCCTGAAGGGAGGCACACGATCGCCATGTGCCCCCCCGCAGGCTTCCTGCTATTGCCCCAGACCGTGCTGGGCAGTGCCTGGCCCTTCAGCACTGGCCACTTCTTCCAAAGCCCCTCTCACCCTGGGCTGGTCAGGCTAGGAAACAGCCCCAGGTCTGTACAGGGGCAACAAGGTGTGCCCAAAGGGAAGTCCTGGCCCACATGCTGGGACCCTCACGTGTGGCTGACCAGCATGGGGCGCACGTGTGAACACGTGTGCACAAGCCACATGCACACGGGCCAAAGCACCACTCAGAGCCTGTCTCCCGGAAGTCCTGCCGCCCGGCCCTGCTGGCACAGGCCCAGTGGGACCAGCTCTCCAGTTAAGCATTAACCAGCTCTTTGTCCCTCTGTCCAGCCAGCTGGCAGCAGATAAGGGGTCTGAGAGACGCCCAGGTCTGGGAGGAGGGCCTGGGGGAGGGATCTGACCTGGATGGCTTGGACCCACTTCCTTGGAATCCAGATAAACTGGTGGGGAGCTCAGATTCCAGGCCCCCCTAGGCCCGTGAAGCAAGAGGCACTGAGGTTAGATGCAAGCAAGGACTTTCGGTCCATTGGTTTATGGCTCACCTTGGAGAGAAGGCTGCTGACTAGGAAGCTAAGGACTCAGGGGGTGGGGTCATCCTCGCAGTGGCAAAGGCACAGACAGGGTGACCCCCAGAAGGTTCTCTGGTCCTGGAAGCTGGGCAGCAGCAGGCCTGGGTAGTCCCTGAGACCCTCTCGAGAGTGCACACCCAGTGCAGGGGCCCTGCCCATACCTGCGCAGCCCTTGGGCAAGCAGAGCCCTGCAGCTACCCTTGTTTGGCTCCAGCCCTCCTTCTGGTGTGTTCCTTGGATGCAGCAGCACCGGAGAGGAGCCCTCCCCAAACCCAGATGTTCTGTGATTTAGGACACTTCTTGGCGTGCCGGCCTTCTCAAGCTGAACGCAGCCTGATACCCCCGCTACTCATGTCCTCTGTTCCCATCCAGATAGCCAGTCTCCCCCACCTGCAAAGCCTCTGGTTCGGCTTGAGATGCCCCCACCTGGGGCCGCTGGCAACGGGCTGAGCCTGGGGCATTGGCTCCTGGGCCTCAGGAGGGACCTTCCTCCACAAGGGAGTTTCCCAGCTCCCCAGGGCCAGCAGTTCCGGCCACAAGGTGGGGCTCCCCGAAGCCCTGCCTCCCCACACCCCCTCCTCCCCACCAAGAAGAACTCCCAATCACTAGAGGCCAAGCAACGCCTGACTCTGGCCACGGGCTCCAAGCGCTGTCCTCAAGCCCGACCAGCCCCTGGGTGCCCAGGGCCCAAGAGGAAGGTCTGGAGGCCAGGCTGGCCGCGGGAAGTGGCGGGCGTCAGGTGAGAGCCGTCCGCACCGTGGGGCTACCACCGAGCATTTAGGCAAATCTTGCTCTTCTGGAGGACTGCAAGGGCCCACAGAAAATTGCTGGCATTACAGCATGAAAACTCCAGTTAGACTCAAGGTGGAACTTCCCAGAAGGGATTAATTAGCAAGGCTTTAACAAGCACCAGCACTGAGCCAGCCTCCACTCTCCCCTGTCGGAGCTGCAGTTCCTCCCGGGAGGGAACGCAGGCGGGAACCAGCACAAAACTGCAGGGCAGGTACCAGGGGCCTGGAGCACCAGGGAGGGCCTCCTGGAGGAGGTGGGGCTGAGGCAGGCCTTGAAAGGTGAGCAGAATGGGGAATGAGAGGGTCGTTTCAAGCGGGGAACGAGGTTGCTGAGCTTGGCAGCTGCAGAAATAACCTAGCTGGTGCCCAGAACAGAGTGATGAGGCCGTCCTGCCAGAGGAAAGAGCAGAGCTGCAGGGTGCCATGAGGGGATGCCTGGGGTGGAGGCTCAGTTGAGGAACTGGCCTATGTCCCTTTACTGGGACAAACGACCTTGACACCAAGACAAGGTTTTCTTTCCAGCCACAGGAGATGGACAGCCATGATTAGACAACAGGAAGGACTTCCTGCCCTCTGAGGAGGCTCCCCAGGGTGTGCTGGCAAGGAGGAGTAAGAGAATTACTGAGTAGGGGGACCAGGCAGCTCCTCCCGGGGCCTGGGAGCAGTGGCTGAGGGCTCTCAGTCCTGCCTGGGCTCCTGGGCTTTCTCGAGAAGCCTGGGGGCTGGAAGGCTCCAGGTAGTGGGTGGCGCCACCTGGTGGCTGCTTCTCTGCTTGAACCTTTACCACCGTGGGGACCTGGCGGGCCCGAGGGGCCCTGTGTGTCCCCAGGAACCCCAAATCCTACACTGGTGCAGGTGTCCCCAGATCGTAGCCCTCCTGGTCAGGCTTCCGGGTGGCCCCTGCAGTCCTGTGGGACAACATCCACCTGGCCAGCCCAGGAATCCTGCTGGACCAGAGGCCCTGATTACCATCCATGACAATGCACTCCTATCCCGACCCCTGTCTGTTGTTAGACTCAACCAAGGGCACAGGTACAGGTACGCACACGCACTCATGCACGCACACACACGCACGCATGCACGCACACACACGCACACACATGCACTCATGCACGCACACACACTCACACACACGCACTCATGCACGCACACACAAGCATGCATGCACGCACACACGCGCACTCATGCACGCACACACACGCACACACACGCACACACACGGAGACTGTTGATAACCAAGCCCGAATTCTGAACCACAACCTCGAAGGAAGCTATTTTAATTTCAGGCTACATGTAAGGTCTGACATTCCAAAAATTCAAAACTAAATTAATTGCAACAAATTAATTGAACAGGAAAGGGAGGGGGGCTGCAGACGTCTAGATCCTGCTCTGGGGACCCCTCGCACCTGCAAAAGCCCTCAAGCTGGCAGTGGTTTCACCAGCAGCCACTAGGGGCGCTCTGCCGGGGCCTTGTGGGATGCTGAGCCTGCATCCGGAAAGGGCTTAGAGGGGACCCACTGTCAGCGGGGAGAGCAGTGGACAGGGGCCTTATCCACGGGGCCGATGCTGGCTACCCTCCATCTAGGACTGGCTCCAGAATTTACGAGGCCCAATGCAAAATGAGGAGCCCCAGTGGTGCAGTGGTTAAGAGCTCGGCTGCTCACCCAAAGGTCAGCAGTTTGAATCCACCAGCTGCTCGTTGGAAACCCTATGGGGCGGTTCTACTCTGTCTTATAGGATTACTGAGTCGGAATCGACTCGACAGCAATGGGTTTTATGGTTTAATGCAAGCACGAAAATGTGGGGCCCTTGTTCCAAACTTACCAAGAATTTCAAAGCAGCAGCAGCAGAGATGAAACCGAGCTTGGGGTCCTCTGAGGGCAGGCCCTGGCTCAGGTCACACGCCCAGAAGCCCGGCCCTGCCCTCAAATTCCCTTTCTCTGCACCTATTTAACACCCCAGGGCTGGGCCGGCCTCAGGGATCACAGAACTGGGGCTCTAAGCCTCACTTTAAAAACAGTTGCCATTGAGTTGACTCCAACTCGTGACGACCTGTGTGCCAGAGTAGAACTGTGCTCCATTAAGTTTTCAACGGCTGGCTTTTTGGAAGCAGATTGCCAAGGCTTTCTTCCAAGGGTGCCTCTGGGTGAACTCGAATCTCAAACCTTTGAGTTAGCAGCCAAGCACGTGAACTGTTTATACCACACAGAGACTCCAAGCCTCACTTTACTTATCCTTAAAAGGGGGCCGTAATCCTGACTATGCAGACCATGTGTGCAAGTGGATCCCCCAAGGGGTGGACAGAGATGGGGTCTTGGGGGCAGGACCTCCAGGCCCGGTCTGTGGATTTGCTGGGACCTGAGCACCCTTTTCCTGTTTGAGGAGTTGGGTGGGTTTGGGGAGTGGTGCTGCCCCTCCCCATGCTCAGCACAGGCGGCTGGGGGCGGGGGTGGGGGTTGCTGAGACTGCGTGGCTGGGTTCCTGGAGGCAGACGCCTGAGCTGGGCCCCAGAGACAGGTGGGATTGCAGATAGTAAGAGTGGGGCAAAGGCGGAGCTGCCCAGCCTCAAGCTGTGACTGCTTGACCGTGCTTCCTGCCGGTGGAGGACGCAGAGGAAGAGCCAGAGAGAGGTGCTGTGGGCCGGGTCACAGAGGACCTGTTGTTGCACCCCAGGCCCCTGCTTGGAGCCCTGCTTCCATGATGAGGTGGGGTGGGATGGGAGGAGTCAGCCCAGCCAGGTGCGCTCCCACCCCAGGCCCCAGGCAGGGAGGGTGCAGGGGCCAGGCAGGCTGTGCCCGCCCCTCCCCCTCCCCACCCACACACCGGAGGGTGGCCCAGCAGGCGGGAGGGCGAGTCTGGGCGGCTGAGTCAGCTTGCCCGGAATGTTCTGGCCGCGCCCTGCCCCTACCTGCCCCCACCTCGCCCTCAGCCCCGGGTGCTGCTGGCCCCGAGCCCACCCGTGTCAGGGGTGCGCCTGTAGCCCAGGCTTGCTGGGACGGGCTTGCACCCCTGCCAGCCCCTCTCCTTTGCCCCACAGGCCCCCCGTTCGCCGTGTGACCCCTCGGAGCCTTGCTCCCTGTGGTTCCAAATTTCTCCTGGGCCCTGGGCCCTGGGCCCGCAGTAAACATGTTCAGCCTGTGTAACTGCAAACTAACGCGGACCCCGAGGGGCCAGAGGCAGGGTTGAGATGTCCCCCCCCTCCCCCATCGAGGGCTGAACAGGGGCCAGGGGAGACAGTCGGGAGAGCTGGGGGACTTCCTGGAGGAGGAGGCCCTGGTGCTGGCCCTGTAGGGCTAAGGGTGCAGGGAGGGCAGAGGAAGGGGGAGGGCTCTGTGGTTGAGGACCAGTGAAGACAGGCTGCCAGGCCTGGCCTCCTTGGCTGGGGCTGGGGGCTGGTGGGGTAGCCAGGAGGCCAGGCCTGTGACAGCTAAACCCGAGCCTCGGCCAGAGCCCAGAGCCTCCCTCACACTGGCTTCTGCTCAGAGCTCGCACCCCTGGCCACCCGGGGCTGCCTCCTGGCCCAGGCAGACGCGGTACGGCAGCTGCTGCTGGGCAAATGGGGCCACAGGCGGGGGCCCGAGGGGCCACCCCACCAGGTGACCTGCTCTGCCTGGCTATGTCCTCCAAACCAGCAGGGCCAGGGGATGGTGCGCCCCCCAGACCCCAGCAATGCCCCGACTGCACCTGGCGCCACAGCTCTGCCTGGGCTCATTCCAGACCTCGTCACCAGGAAGTCCTGTGAGTTTCGGGACCCCTGAGAGGGGCAGGGGATAGCCCAGCCTTGGAGGCGGTGGCTGTCCAGAGCAGCCCCTGACCCCCGTCTGTGCCCCCAGGGCCACGCTGGGCACTCGTTGCCGCTGCAGTGGCTGCTGGCGTCCTGATTGTCGTCTGCCTGCTCTGTGTCATCTGGTGCCGCTGCCACCATCGTCACTGCAGCAAGAAGCCCAGACACACGGAGGCCGTGGACCTGGGCAGCGCCCGTGGCACCACCGCCGTCCACCTGGTGAGGAGTGGTGCCACCCCCGCCTTTGCCCAGCTCTAGGCGGGGCGGGCCCAGAGAGCCACCTGGACAGCCAGGACCTCTGGAGCCCTCAGAGGGCCAGGGCAGCCTGGGGGGAGAGTCCGGCCCCCACTGAGGGTCAGGTGCACACAGAAGGCAGGACCGGGGGGGTCCTTCCTGGCAGGGGAAGCAGATGAGCAAGGGGGAGGGGGAGGCAGCACAACAGGGAGGCAGAAGGAGGAGGCGGCTGGGACCTGAGGCCGGAGGGCCTTAATGCTGGCCCAGGAGTGGGTCCTCGGGCTGCCGGGAGCCACGGCAGGTTCTTGAGGAAGATACGGGTGGGACAGATCCTGAGGGTGCTGCCCGGAGGCGGGATGCCCAGGGCTCTGATAGACGGGGCTTCGCAGCACCTGTTACCCCGTCCTGCTCCACCTCCTGCCAGGTGCAGCCGGATGTGGATAACCTAGAGTTTGGCCCGGGGGGCCCTGAGCACTGGGGGCGCCTGCTGCTGTCCCTGGAGTACGACTTCGGGAGCGAGGAGGTGAGGGGCTGCCCCCTGCCCAGGCCCTGACGGTCCACCCGTTCAGTGGGGCAGGTGGGCAGGGTGAAGGTCAAACGTCGTGTGCTCGATGATTGGGGCCCACTGGCGGGCACCTGGGCTGAGCCCACACTGCTGCCTCCCAGATCAGGGTGGGCCTGAAGCAGGCCTCTGACCTGAGGGCCCCGACACCGGGCGGCACAGCCGACCCCTACGCCTGCATCAGCATCTCCACGCAGACCGGGCACAGGCATGAGACCAAGGTGCACCGGGGCACGCTCAGCCCCTTGTTTGAGGAGACCTGCTGCTTCCAGGTGGGTCTGGGCCAGCCGGAGCAGGTCTGGGCCCCATGGCAGGGTCCCGGCTCACAGCCCCCTGTCCCCCCAGGTCACGAGAGCAGAGCTGCCTCTGGCCACCCTGCGCGTGCAGGTCCTGGACTTCAGGCGCTTCTCCCAGCACGCACCGCTTGGCGAGCTGCACCTGCCGCTGGGCACCGTGGACCTGCGGCACGTCCTGGAGCTCTGGCACCAGCTGGGCCCTCCAGGCACCGCCCAGGTGAGGCCACTGACCGCCAGCTGCAGGCCCGGCCGGCAGAGGCCCATACCCTCGGTGCCAGTGGGGAGCCTGAGGCACAAGAGGCTGAGGGGCGTGGCCAAGGGTCCGGCAGACCCTCTGTGGGATCCTGCGCGGGCCGGGCAGGTGTGGCCCCACCCTGGGCTGAGGTTCACTCCTCTGCCCCAGCCCGAGCAGATGGCGGGGGAGCTGTGCTTCTCTCTGCGGTATGTGCCCAGTTCCGGCCGGCTGACTGTGGTGGTGCTGGAGGCCCGAGGCCTGAACCCGGGGCTGGCAGGTGAGTGCTGACTGCCCGCCCAAGGTGAACAGAGGGCTGGGTGCTCGGTGCTGGGCCTCAGACTTGGGTCTGCTCTGGCCGCTCTGGGCTGCCCAGAGTCCTACGTGAAGGTCCAGCTCATGCTACGCCAGAGGAAGTGGAAGAGGAAGAGGTCATCCAGCAGGAAGGGCACGGCCACCCCCTACTTCAACGAGGCCTTCACCTTCCACGTGCCCTTCAGCCAGATCCAGGTGGGCCCCTGGGAGGAAGGGGCTAGGCAGGCCTCACGGGGGCAGGGACAAACTGATGCTGTCTTTCTCTCCCACCGGCCAGAGTGTGGACCTGGTGCTGGCGGTCTGGACCCGAGGCCCACAGCTCCGGGCCGGGCCCGTGGGGAAGGTGCTGCTCGGCGCCCGGGCCTCCGGCCAGCTCCTGCAGCACTGGGCAGACATGCTGGCCCACGCCCGGCGGCCCGTGGCCCAGTGGCACCACCTGCAGCCCGCCAGGGAGGTGGACCAGGCCCTGGCCCTACAGCCCCACCTGCGCTGGCCCTTGCCCCGGCCGCAACAGCATCCCTGTGCCTCAGTTTCTCCAGGCTGAGCCGTGGCCACGTGTCCAGGCTGCCTAGGAGGACCCCTTGGAATAAATGTCTCCTCCAGCCACCACGTGTCCTTCCTGGGCCCTGAGTCTGGCCTCCCCCTCCTCGCCACAGCCCCTCCAGAGGCAGGGGGAGGGTCTGACCAGAGCCTGGCCTCCAGGCAGGCTGGTGCTCCACGGCAAACGGGAAGAGATGGAGAGGGGGTGGAGGGGTGGGGTCAGGACGGCCTCCAGAAAAGTGGGGCAGCTGGTCCCCTGGGGACATGTATGGGGACGATTGAGAGGCCTTTGGGGGCAGCAGTGGAGGGAGGGGAACCCCCAACCCAAAGGGCCACCCCTCCCCAGCCCAGACCCCAGGACTTGACCCCTGCTGCCGGGCTTGTGGAGTTTTCCTGTGTGAACAGCAGGGGGCAGTAGACACCTTCGAAAGCTGCCCAGGCCTCTGGGGGCGCAGCCCTGGCCCGGGGCTCCTCCTAATCCTGCACATCTGGATGGTTTTAGTCGGCAAAGCCTCCTGCATCCGCTGTCTCCTCCATCATCCCCATGCCAAGAGCGGGGCCCGCGCCCCCACACAAGAGGGTGCCAAGTCACAGCGGGCCGGGGGCCGGGGCTGGGAGGGGGTGCAGGCCGGGGCCGGGTGAGGAGGGCAGCACCGGGCCTGCCCAGGCAGCCAGGGGCGCTGCCCGCGGGTCAGGGAGAGGTTCCCAGGGCGCGGCCCCATGCTGGTTGAAGGACATGTTCCTAGCCGAGCAGGTGAACTGCCCCCGGGGAGGGCGTTGAGAGCAGGGCCGGTACATCCAGCAGGGAAGGAGGGCTCGTGTGCTGAGGGCAGCAGCCCCAGCCCCGACCCAGACAGCAGGACCCCGGAAGCTGCATCTGGGGGTCCAGGCCTCACCTGGGGACTAGGCTTGGAGAAGGGGAGGGTGACGGCCAGCTGGGCCTTGAAACCCACCCCCCTGTGGTTGAAACAGAGCCTAGCTGGTTACAGGGGCAAGATGGGGAGCTCCAGCTGGAGGGGGGCTACCCTGTGCACCAGCCAACGGCCATGGGGCTGGGGTGGGGCAGGGCTTGAGCCCAGAGCTTGGGCTGAGCATTGGGTAGGCCCAATGGGCCCGTCTGGGTGAGGTATGGGGGCCTGCTGTGGCCAGCTCAAGATGGGCCACCTAGCCCTGCACCCCACACGCCAGCAAGCAAGGCCATGTGCGGCTGTCCTCAAGCTCCTTGCAAGAACAGGGAAGGCTTCTTGAACTCGTCACAGAGCCCTAAATAGAGCTACCCGACCACAGCCTCCACCCCCCACAACAAGACTTCTTGGACAGGGCGGCAGCACGCGGTCGGGCTGGGCCGGGCCAGGCGGCCTGGGCAGGTGGGGAGCCTCCAGCTGGCTCCCTGGGTCCCCATTGGTCTGAGAGGGCTCCATGCCCTTACTGAGCGGGGGCCCAGCCCAGGGGAGACCATTTATACCCCTCCCCTGGCCCACCAGCCCAGCCCGCCACCGCTGACCCACTCTGCGCCACGACACGGACACTAGGTGAGACCCTGATGCAGCCGAGGCCGGGCCGCAGACACACTCAAGACAGCCTGAAGGAGGACTTCCCGGGCGGGGGCCGGGGGCCGGGGGCCGGGGGCCGGGGGGCAGGGGCACCGATGCCAGCAGCTCACCCTGGGGGCCTCCACGGAGCTGGGCGAAGAAAGAAGGATGCATGGGGAGGTGGCTGTGATGGGGCGGGGTTCTCGGGCAGCCCTCGATGACCAGGCCTCCCGTCTGGATCCACCGGAGGGAGATTTTATGGGTCGAGGGACCCCAGGAGCTGCACCCCCAAACCAAGCAGAGGAACAGTTCTTGCGCACTTCAGCCCAAAGCCAAAGAAGCAGGGTTAAAAATAGCCGCGTGGCCGAGCTGCCCCCTCCCCCGGGGACAGCTGCAGCTCCTCTAGGCCTCTCCCTGGGCACTTAGGACACTCTCTCCTCTAACCCCCCCTTCCTGGGGATGCCAAGACAACAGCTCCCTTCAAGGAGGTCAGGGTCCGGGGAGTGGAGCGGCCAGGGCAGCTCGCGGTGCCGCACCCCACTGCCTCTAGGGGGTGCTGACCTGACACCTGTCTTTTCCCTCCCACAGGCTCTGAGCTCAGGACTTCAGGATGGGGGAGTAAGTGGTGTCCCCAGCCTGCTGCCACCTGCCCTCCCCCACATGCCCCCCAGAACTTCCCTCCCCCACATGACCCCCACCCGCCTCACCACTTCCCAGCCCCTTCCCCACCGCCCCAACTCTGCACCCCACCAGCCACGACCATGACCCTAACCTCTCTCTTCTCTCCCCCGTCTCCTGGGACAGTGAGGAGGTGAGTACCTGCTAGGGGGGTGACACATGGAGGGGATGCACCTCCACGGGGGACAGGTCAGAGGTTCAAGCCCAGGGTAGACGCCCAGCCCGCCTGCCCCTGCGGTGAATGCCCCACCCCACAGCCCCCCAAGACACTGATGAAACAGAGGAAGTGGCTCCTGGTGCCTGATGGGCAGGGGAAGTGGAGCTGCGGCCTGGTCTCATGGAGGGGATCACTTCTCCTTTCTGACTGCCCTCCCCCCGGCCTACAGGATCCCCCACCCCTGCTGCTGGGCCAATTCTCCTCTGTCCTGGCCTTTAGGAACTGGACTGGCCCCTGGGGACAATGCTGTCACCACACAGCACCATGTCCCTGAGCTCAGCTTCGGGGGACCTCACTCCCCTGCACAGAACCCCCCGGCTCAGAGGGCAGATGTGGGGGGTGGCGGTGCTGGGCCTCGGCCACCCTCACCTTGCTCTCTTTCCCCTGCCCTGTAGAAACAACACAGGGCTATCACGGCCCGGAGGCAGCACCTGAAGGTACGAGCGGGGGCAGTGGGGTCTGTGGAGGGTGGCAGGATCTGTGGGGGGCAGCGGGGGTCCACTTGGAGGCACCAGGATCTGCGGAGGGTGGCGGGGTCTGTGGGGGGCAGTGGGGTCTGTGGGGGACCCTGGGGGTCTGTGAAGGGTGGCGGGGCCCACGCAGAGGACAGCCGCAGCCCCTCACCAGCCTGTTGCCGGCAGAGCGTCATGCTCCAGATTGCGGCCACAGAGCTGGAGAAGGAGGAGAGCCGCCGTGAGGCAGAGAAGCAGGCGTACCTGAATGATCACTGCCCTCCCCTGTACCTCCCCGGCTCCATGGCTGAAGTGCAGGTACCACCCGGCTGCTGCCTCAGTTTCCCCGGTGTCCAGAGGGCAGAGCCCAGCAGGGGTGGTCTGGGGATGGAGGCCGGGGCAGGGAGCGGGTGACGGGGTGGTGGAGGATCAGGACCCTGAGCACAGAGCACCTCCCACCCCCAGGAGCTCTGTAAGCAGCTTCACGCCAAGGTGGACGCCGCCGAGGAGGACAAGTACGACATGGAGATGAAGGTGCAGAAGAGCAGCAAGGAGGTGAGGGGCCGTGGGGGGCAGACCCGGGCAGGAGGGGAGAGGCTGGGGGGGCCAGGGGGTGCTGAGCGCCCCCTTGGGTGCTCACCGAACCCCCCTCTGCAGCTGGAGGACATGAACCAGAAGCTGTTCGACCTGAGGGGCAAGTTCAAGCGGCCGCCACTGCGGCGGGTCCGCATGTCGGCCGACGCCATGCTCAAGGCGCTGCTGGGCGCCAAGCACAAGGTGTGCATGGACCTGAGGGCCAACCTGAAGCAGGTGAAGAAGGAGGACACAGAAAAGGTACGCCCTCACCCCTCCCCGGGTGCCCGGCACTACTGCATCCTCACCCGCCCTGGGAGCGGGGACGGGAGACCCACCATCCACCTTCCTGGGTCTGGGCCCCGCGCTGGTGGATCTGAGCCCGTTCCCTGATCCAGGAGCGGGACCTGCGTGACGTGGGTGACTGGCGGAAGAACATTGAGGAGAAGTCGGGCATGGAGGGCCGGAAGAAGATGTTCGAGTCCGAGTCCTAGGCCGGCCGCCTGGCAGGGGCCACCCACAGAGCCTGGTCTGGCTGGGCCCCTCTCACTGGTCAATAAAGGCTGCTCGTCCCCAGGACGGGTCTCGTCTGGTCTGGCACTGCCCTGAGTCACTGTCCCCAGGCCGCTGGCCACCTCCTGCAGTGTGCACTTATCTACTGCCCACCTGGTGGGTTGGGCTGTCACCTCCTGGGTGCTACTTTCTGTGACGGTGTGATCAGGGCTGCAGGAGAGTTGCAGGCCTGGGATGTTGCAGGAAGGCCTGTATGGCTGATGGAGCCCACCCTGCTGCTGGCTGGCTCCAGGGATGAGTCCTGGGCACTCATGACACGTGTAGGGCCTGGGAGAGAGGCACCGGCCCTGTTCAGGGCTCCCGGGACACGCTGTGTCCGACTCCAGCCTCGAGGACGGTCAGTCCAGGAGGAGACGGGCAAGCACACCCCCACACTGCTATGCGGGCAGGGCAGATCCCCACCCCCAGGCTGCCCCTTCCCCGGGAACCGCGGACCCCTGGCTGCTGCCCCAAGTGTGCCCACACACCCACTCCCTCTCCTCGCCAACCCCCCCGCCCCCCCCAGCCACCTTGGGCTGAACTTTCTGCACCCCAGCCCCTGGTCCTGCCAAGTTCCTGTGTCTACCCCCTGGCCTAGGCACTGAAGCCCAACATGGGGTGAGGGGACAGGCACCGAGCCCACTTCGTGGGGCCTGAGCAGGCCAGGCCAGTGGCCCCCTGGCTGGGGTTTCTGATCCTTTCTGCCACCCTGCAAGGCAGGCAGCACCCCATCCAAGCAATACATGGGAAACCGAGGCCTGGGCTGGTCAGGGCACAGGAGAGACCTTAGACCCCAGAGCTTCCACAGGGGGCACACAGGGAAGTCCTGCATTCGTCAGCCTCCATCTGGGCTGGGGCACCTGGGGCAGGGCACACCGGGGCTGGGGTCTGTACTTCAGGGCCCGGGGACTGACGACAAGCCAAAGGTGGCTCCGGCACCCAGGCCCCACGGTGGGAGGCTTGTGTCTGGTTTCTGCTCAGCACTGCCCCCAACAGGCCCAGACAAGAGTCTCCTTGGCCAGGCCCCGCTGTGAGCCCCCTTCTCGGGGCCAGAGATGGAGTACACTTGCCAAGGTCCCCGGCTCAGATCTCTGGGGCAGCTGGGCCCCGCGGGCCCCATGATGGAGCGGCTGTCGGCCCAGCTGCCCTGCCCTTGCCCCCGCTGGGCCCAGCGATTGATCTGCCGGAGGCAGGAAGGGCAGCTGTGGCCCAGCCTTGGGGCTGCCACGCAGGACAGACGTCAGACGGCCTTGGCGGTGTTCCGGCCCCCCACCCCCACAGCCGTGGGGTTTAGCCTTGGCTTCTCTGAACACTCTCCTGCTGGGCCCTCCATCTCGGGGACCCTGCAGCTTGTGCCCCAGCTGTGAGCCCCCCACTCAGATCTGCTGTCTGGTGTCTCGGCCACCCCTCGGCTCCTCTGGGGAAGGCCAGGCTCCGTCTAAGGCAGAGTTGAGGGGTGAGCCACTCCCTCACCACTGAAACAGGGGAGCTTAGCTGGGCTGCGGTGCTGTGGGGGGACTCAGGCCAAGACAAGGTATACACTTTAGGTGCCTGTAGGGCATGGAAGCAGGGCCTTGGCCGGCCTGGGGTGTGCCCATGGACAGTGAGGTCCGAAGGAGGAGGGCAAGGGTCAGAGAAGGTGGGGTGTCAGGGGCTGTGGAATGTTCTCAGCGAAGGCAGCAGCCTGTGGAGCCAAGAGCCCCAGGGTAAGCGGGGAACTTAGGAGGGGATTTCAGTGGGGCGGGGGACAGGGGGTAACCCTGCAAAGGGAATCGGAGCATGACCACTGGAAAGGGCAGAGGAGACCAGGGCTAGGAAGCACAGAGAGGCAGGGGTGCCAGGAGCCGGCCCCAAGAGGGGGCTCAGCCCACTGGGCTAGGAAGACTCACAGTGTGAGAACACCATTAACACAAAGGGAAGGACATCTCATATATGAAACCCCAGAAAGCGATTACCTGGGATGGGGCCAGAATGGGGTGGAAGCAGCGAAGTGGATGTAGGTTTGGGCAATGTTGTCATTCTTGGGTTAGGTCATGGATTTACAGTGTTTGTGATGTCCATCTATGAATGAATGAATGAAGTCAAAGAAGAGCATGCAAATAAATAAAACATCAAAATCACTGCCACTCTACAGTCAGTGAATGAATGAATGAATTCAGTCAAAGAGGACTGTGCAATAACAAACAAATAACAACAAAAAGCCAAATGAAATCAACAAAAGAAGCTGGCCTGAAAAAAGTACGTGCTGTATGATTCCAACATTCTGGGAAAGGCAAGGCTACAGAGCCAGTGAAAAGATCAGGGGGTGCCAGGGGCTCAGCGAGAGGGGGATGCGGAAGTAGAGCATGAGGGATTGGAGGGCAGTGACAGTGTGCTGTATGACAGTAACATGGTCGACACATGACATGGGCATTTCTTAAAACCCATGGGACTGTGCAACACAGTGAGCCTCGTGGCCAAGGGTGGACTTGAGTTAGTAATAATGTGTCGATATTGGTTCATCCATTGTAACAATGTACCACAGAAACACAAGATGTTAATAATAGGAGAAGCCTGTGCAGGGAGGCAGAGGGTGTATGGGAACTCTCAGTGCAATTTTTCTGAAAATCTGTAAGTGCTGTAAAAAATAAAGTCTATTAAAAAAAATAAATGAGTGTTAAAACCACCACTACTTTGGGGTCAGTGAATAAATGGTCAAAGAGGACCATGCAACATAACAAACAAGCATCAAAGCTTCCACCACCCTGGGGCCACGGCCCCCAGGACCCCACGTCTGCCTCTTTCTGGCATGAGCCCTGGCAGTGGGGAGCGGGACTCCTGGGGTGGGGTCCTGTACCCCACAGCCGCAGTGAGGGCTGAGCAGGGTGGCACCTGTGTAGCCCGGAGCCCAGCAGCTGACAGGTGGCGAGGGCTCAGGAATGCTTCCTGTCCTCACCAGATCCACATTCTAGAAAGATCTCTGAGGGATGGAGAATAGGAAGTAAGGAAGCCAGACTAGAGGTAGGAGATGAGATGGAAGCTTTGGTTGTCTCCTGGGGGGGCAGGTTCATGGGAGGGATGTTTAAGAGGCACAATCCACTGGACTTGGGGGGCTGAGGTTGACAGGGGAGTCCAGGAAAATGCTGAGGTGGGACAGGCAGGTGGTGGGGGACCATTCTGCAGGTTAGGGGTCTAGTGAAAAAGCAGGTTGAGAGGTGAGGGGGAGCAGGCTCAGGCTAGGATCTGAGGGACCCGTGGAAGTTTCGAGGGGGAGGCCAGAAAGGCTCAGAGTGCACTGTCTGGAGGCCGGCAGAGGGTCTGGGCATCCTGGGGAGTGAGTGATCAGGGGCAGTGAGAGGAGAGGGGAGGAGAAGGGGCCACACCCAGGGCCTGAACAGCAGCCTGGGCTGGGGACCCCCAAAGAGGTGGTGCTGGAGGAAGAGAGCAGAGAGCTGCAAGGAAGTGGCTGGCACCGTGGACGATGCTGGGGTCAGAGAGAGACACATGGCCACGAGAAGTCGCCAGCAA
This sequence comes from Trichechus manatus latirostris, assembly GCF_000243295.1. NCBI lineage: Eukaryota > Metazoa > Chordata > Mammalia > Sirenia > Trichechidae > Trichechus > Trichechus manatus. The sequence goes on from NW_004444180.1 coordinate 1,896,387, forward strand.
CCTTGCCTGGGGTTGTAGTGTGCGGTGGGTTGGGGCCTGAGCAGAGGGACAAGGAAGTGGAGGAGCCATGGAAGACAGCCCTGAAGGTTTTAGCTGCTGGAGAGCAAGGCAAGGCCAGCTCATGGCCAATGCATGTGCATATGTACCTTTGCATGTTTGCGTGTGTGCACGGCTACATATGTGCATCCACATCCTCAGAGGGTCCACCGAAGGGCCGAGAAGCCACGACCCCCCAGGAGCAGTCAGCCCACAGCGCCCAGTGGTCTCAACTGCCATTCTCTGCCAAGAAGAACCCGGGCCCTCAGAGACGTGGCCGTTCCCAGGCAGGACACGCAGTGGACAAGATGGAATGACTTGTTATGCCAGAGAGAAAGGACGTGCTCCAAACAACAAAGAGATAGGAGAACATCCCAAGGACGTGGGCCAGTAGATTAGATAAAAGCAATGCTTCAACGTTAGCTCTGCTGACACTGATAACTGCTCTGTCTTATGTAAGAGACCATCACTATTTTTAGGGAACACCAAGAAGCCTTGAGAACCAAAAGGCCATGGTGATGTATCTTATTTCAAATGGAAGAGAGGGAGGAGGGGAGGGAGAGCAAGAGGCAGAGAGAAAGAGAAACAGGTAGATAGGTAGATAGACAGGTATAGACAGATGGACAGATAGGTAAACAGAGAGAGAGGGAGAGAGAGAGCAAATTATAAAGTCAACGGCTGAAACATCAACACTGGGACATGAGGTAGTACTGAGTAAAGCACTGGGACATGAGGGAGTACTGAGTAAAGCACTGGGACATGAGGTAGTACTGAGTAAAGCTAGACAGGTGTTTTGTACTATTTTTATTCTTGCAACTTTCTGGAAGTTTGAAATAATTTTCCAAAAAGTAAAACTTCTTAACCTAAAACAATAAAAGTTTTAAGCAACAATAAAAAATGGATGGAAAAAAAACACACAAACCCATTTGTAGTGGACGAGACTGAACAAAAGCGAAAGCAGCTGCCCGCAGGGAGACAGGAGGGCGAGGGAGAGTGCACCTGAGGGGGTGGTGAGGGGGCCGGGCAGCCGGGGTGCAGGGAAGACCCAGAGGAAGGCTCTGTACCCACCCCCGGGAGCGGGGAAGGTGTTCTGGGGCAGCTGGTCCGAAGCCGGGGCTGACAGTAGGATGGGTCAAGAAGCCCCGAGGCAAACAGCAGGCCAAGGCGGGAGCAGGCAGCGGGGGACCAGTGCTCCCCTCGGGGGCCAGATGGGAGCTGTGCTGCACTGTGACGGGGGGCCCTTGGAGCTTCCCTGGTACTGTGAGACATGACTGAGGGGACTTCCAGGAGTGGGGTCATGGGGACTGGCAGGCATTGGAGAAGGCCCTGTGGGGCAGAGAGGGGACAGAGTGCCTCCATGACTGTCTACTTCCAGGGCCCCCTCCCCAAAGATCCAGGACACGGGGAGTGCCAGGTCTCCCAGACCTGTTGGCCCAGTCCCTTGCTGTCCCTCAGCGCCTGCTCTGTCGGGGCCCAGACACGCCTGCCGCCCTGGAGCCGGCTTCTGTAACCCTGGAAAGCTGTGCCATCTGCTCCTCGTCAGCCTCATCCTGTCACCCACTGTCCCTCTCCTTGACACACTCACACACACTTACGCATTTCTGCGTATATTCACCATATACTCCCACACAGGCATGCTCATACACACCTCTGTACACATTTACCATATACTCACACACTTATACACACATCCACACACACACTTATACATACATTCAGCATATGCTCGCACTTATACTCACATATATACATTCACACGCACTCACACACATCCACACACTCGCTCCCATGTCTCCGGCTTGGACCTGGCAGCTACGGATCCCAGTGGTTAGCGCTGGCCTCTGTGGATAAATCCTTGCTCTACCTGATGGACTGCTGGTCCTCAGTTTACCAAACTACCCAATGGGCGTGGTAATGGGAGCACCTGTCTGAGGACGGACAGGTGAGGATGGAGGAGTCTCACACCTGCCTGGCCAGCACCGCCCATCCCCACCACCCTGGAGTCCACCTGGCCTCCCCCAGCCCCTCAGGGGCACCTCCGGCAGCCAGGCTCCCCAGTCACCCTGTGTTCTTCAGATCCCAGGATGGCTAGGCCTCAGTACCTCGCCTGGGAGAGACTTCCGGGCTTTTCTGTGGCTTCTCCTCCTCACCCCTCAGGTTCCCACGTGTCCCTCCTCCAGGAAGCCCTCCGTGTGCCCTAGGCCATTGCTTCCCTCCTCCAGGAAGCCCTCCGTGCGCCCTAGGCCATCGCCTCCCTCCTCCAGGAAGCCCTCCATGCGCCCTGGGCCACGGCCTCCCTCACCCCTGTGGTCTGTCACGTCTCCCCATGATTTTCTGGATCATGACTTTTGATTTATTTACTGTCTGCCATCCCCCCCCACCATAGGTCAATTCTAGGAAGGGAGGGGCTTTGTGCCACTTGCTGCCACATCACCAATGTGGGGGTCGGAGGGGAATGGCTTATCCTGGGACCTTGATAGCTACCTATTGAATGGGAATGTGAGTCTGCAGGGTGCACACAGACAGCACCCCCTGGGTGTCGGTGGCACAGCCTGCAGGATTGATACAGCAGCCGGCAGCCCTCCCCTCCCAGCCACCTCCTGCCATGACCCGCTGCCCTCCTGGAAGGGCTGGCCCCCTGGAGAACCACACCAGCCTGTCCCTTTTCTTGCCTCCAGATCAGTTCCTCTCATCACCAATGCCCTGCCCTGATTCAAAGGTCCTACCCAGGGGAGACCCTCCAGACAGCTTCTCCCCACAGCCCTGCCTCATCACCCAGGGCTTCTTCACCCCCTGAGTACTCCACCTGCAAATCATTGAGGTCAGCCTCTGAGTCACAGTCTCACAGAGCAAAGCCCCCCTGCCCCCGCCCTCTCAGCTTCCTTGCACACGTCCCTGTCCCCATTGCCCACCCCCCAACTTCTACACACTGCCCTCTCAGCTTCCTTGCACGCATCCCTGTCCCCATCCCCCCCCAAACCTCTGCACACCGCCCTCTCAGCCTCCTCACACATGTACCAGAGCCCATTGTCCCCCCAACTTCTGGAACTTCCCTCTCAGCTTCTTTGCACACAGCCCTGTCCCTCTTGCCCCAGCTCCACCCTTGGTCTTCTCCTCCACCCGCTTGCCCAGATCAGGCTCTGTGACCCTTCTCCCAGCTTGCCAGCCTGTCTGTGGGGGAGGGAAAGAGCCACATCAACTCGCCTGATGGGGGCTGCATAACTCCACTGTGGAACCCAGAAGTCACGTGGGTGCACCCCGGAAGTGACATACCCACAGGAAGCTCGGGAGGAGGCAAGAGGGAGAAGTCCCATCTAGGGACACTGTCTACCCCTGAGCTCAGTGCAGGTTCCTGCAACCGCCGCTGGCGCCCCACTTGGGTTTCCCATGAGCTCCTGCAGAGCACTGCACCCACGTTTGAATCACGTCTGTTGATTCATTCCCATACTTGCTGTTGGCAGCCTACCCAGACCCCCTGTGTATCCTGGTGCCCCTACTTCTCTCTCCCTCACCCTACCTCTTGCAGGTCACTGTGGCAGGAAGTGCTGGTTCCCTACAACACTGCTTCCCTTTCGCTGTTGGTCACACACCTTGCAGACAGGGGAAGCTATGAGGGTGAGTGCTCAATGGAGCGTGCTCAGGCCTGGCCCTGAAAATTCCCCCGTGCCATCCTTCATGTTCAATGGATGGACAGATGGATGGATGGGTGGGGGTTGGGTGGATGGATGGGTGGGTGGGTGGATGGATGGATGGATGATGGATAAATGGGAGAATGGATGGATGTATGGATGACGAATGGCTGGCTGGCTGGCTGGCTGGCTGGATGGATAGATGGAAGGAAGGATGGATAAATGGGCGGATGGATGGATGGATAGATGGAAGGAAGGATGGATAAATGGGTGGATGGATGGATGTATGGATGGATGGATGGATGGAAGGATAGAAGGAAGGATGGGTATGTGGGTGAATGTGTGGATGTGTAGGTGGATGGATAGCTAGATGGAAGGACGGATGGATAGGTGAATGGGTGGGAATGGAGTGAGTGGGTAGATGTGTGTGGGGGGAGTGTATGGATGGATGAATGAATGGGTGAATGGATGGGTGTCTGGATAGGTGAGTGGGTGGGTATGTGGATGAGTGTGTAGCTGGGTGTGTGTGTGTGTGTGTGGATGAATGGATGGGTGAATGGGTGGGTGTGTGGGTGAGTGGGTGGACTGATAGATGGATAGACAGATAGGTGGGAATGTGATGAGTGGGTAGATGGGTGTGTGTGTGTATGTGTATATATATATATATGGATGGGTGAGTGGGTGGGTGAATGAGTGTGGATAAGGCGTATGGATGAATGGATAGATGAACAGATGGATGGATCAAGCTGGCAAGCTGGGAGGAGGGTGGTTACAAGGCTTATAGCTCTCAGGGCTTTGGCTGGGATGCTGGGGCAAACGCCCTCCCATGCTCACTTGCCAGCTGGATACAGAGGAGTGATCAGGACACTGAGGTCCTCGAGAAGGATGGAGCCACTGGACAGGAGGAGCCTGGGGTCGCAGGACAACTGGGCTGAGATGAGAGAGAGAAGTAAGCTTTGCAGGTGCTGAGTCTCTCAGCTGTGGCTGCTTGTTATAGCAGTTGGTCTCCCTGACCGACACGGCCACCAAGACCGTCTCTTCTCTCCAGCCTTACCACCATTACCTCCAGCCCCTCCAAACCCCCTTCCAATTCCTTTCTGCCTCACTTATCACACCCTCCAGTCTGCAGATCTGAAAGTACAAACCCATCAAGCCCCTCTGTTTAGTCTTTCCAGGGCTCCACTCCGCATGGGGTACACCCAAACCCTTGGCAAGGCTTCCCCCCCACTGCAAATATGGCTCTGCCCACCCCCTGGCCCGTCATGCTCTGCCCACCTTGCTGCAGATGCACCAATGTGGTTGGCACCCCACTACACCCCCTTCGGCAGTGGGCCATGGCGGGGCTCAGACGTAGCAGCCGACCCCGCCCAAGAAATCCGGTCACGGCGTTGGCCAAGGTCACGATGACGCCATCGCTGAATCAGTCATATGCTCATCCTTCTCGGCTTGACCTGTTCCTTAGTGTTGACCACTTCCCCATTCTTGCCTTTGTTTTTTTTCCACGTATATGGTCAATTTTTTAGAACAGTTTCTACATGTACAATTCAGTAACATCGATTACATTCTTCAAGTTTTCCAAATCACCCCACCACCATTAACATAAAGTCACTGCCCCCTAAGCGAAAACTACCTTTCCCTCTCCCTCCAACCCCTGGTAACTAGGAAGAATCTTTGGCTTCTGTATATTTGCTTATCTCATATGAGTAAGATCATACAGTGTTTGTCCTTTTAAGACAAAAAACACTTATTTCGCTCAGCATGGTGTTTTCCAGGTTCATCCACGTTGTAGCGTGCACCCAGACTTCATTTCTCTTTGTAGCTGAGTAGGATTCCATTGTCTGGATGGACCACATTTTGTGTATCCATTGATCTGTTGATGGGCATTTCGGTTGTTTCCACCTTTTGACTGAAGTGCTGCAATGAACATGGGCGTACAGGTTTCTGTCTGTGTTCCTGCTTTCACTTCTTCTGGGTATGTACCTAGGACTGGGATTGCTGGGTCACATGGTGGCTCCAGACGGCGCAGGGCTGGGCAGCGTTTTGTTCTGTTCTGCGCAGGAAGGCTGTGAGTTAGAACCAACTCCCTGTTCAGCTTTTTGAGGAACCACCAAACTGTCCCCACAGTGGCGGCACCATTTTACATCCCCACCAGCCACGGATGAGGGTTTCAGTTTCTCCACAACCTTGCGAACATGTTGTTTTCAGATTTTTTGTTGGCTGCCACTCTAACGGGGGTGAGGTGGAGCTTCACTGTGGTTTTGATTTGCACCTCCCTAATGGCTGATGACTTGAGCATTTTTTCATGTGCTGGCTGGCACTTCCCCGGTCTCTCCCTCTCCTCCCTGGCTCCTCGTCAGCCATATGTCATTCCAACATGCTGTCCTGACACCCGTCCTCTCTGGGCTGCAAACCCTCCCAGGCCTTTGAGGACACCGAGGTACCCCACCTCATCTCAGGACCTTGGTGTCCTCCAGGCTGCTCAGAGCCAAACCCCCAAAAGGGGCCCATCTTCCCGCCAAACTTGCCTGTCCTCTGTCTCCTGCTCCTTCCTCATGAAGGTTCCAGCCATCTCCCCAGCCAGGAGCCTGGATGTCGCACTGGTCACCGTCCCCTCCCCCATCACCCACCAGGTGGGGCCATTCCACATCCTCTGGGAGCCTCCCCGCTCTTCCTTCCACCCTGCTGTCCACCCGCCCCATCATCCTGCGCTTGAGCTATTGCCCCACGTCCTCCCCGTGAGAGTCCTCAGAGTGCAGGCCCAGGGCCCTCCAGTTCCTCTCAGTCCCCTCGGGCTCCAGGCTGCCCTTCCTGGACAGGCCAGGTGCCCCTCACCCTGCCCACCTCTGTCCAGACCTCCTCCCCTTGCTGACACCCTGGGCCTCAGCCCTTGCTCAGCCTCACACAACGCTGGACGCCTGTCCTGGTGCCTGTTTGTCCTGCGGCAGAGCCCAGCACCAGCAGCTGGCTCTGTCCCGGTCTCTAACTTGCTCATTCTGTCATTTACCTGCCCCCAGGCGGCAGAACCTACACCAGGTGTGGGGTTAGGACCATGGACACGATGATCTCCACCCTCCCCACGCCTCCCTTAGGTGTGAGGCCTGAACATAACCTGTCGGCACAGGATGACGTGTCTCTGAGGAAGGCTGTTGGCTCTTTAAGGAGGGTCTGTGCCCACTGAAAAGGAGCTCTGGTGGTGCAGTGGGTAAGCTCCCAGCTGCAAGCCTAAAGGTCAGCGGTTCGAACTCACCAGCTGCTCCGTGGGAGAAAGATGTGGCAGACTGCTTCTGTAAAGATGACAGCCTTGGAAACCCTATAGGGCAGTTCTACTCTGTCCTACAGGGTCGCTGTGAGTCGGAATCGACTGGAAGGCAATGGGTTTCTTTTGGTTTTGTGCCCACTGACTCGGTCCCTGGGTGCCCAAATGGTTTGTGCTTGATTACTAACCTAAAGATCTACAGTTAGGACTCAGCCAGCAGCCGCAGAAGAAAGACCTGGCAATCTGTTTCTGTAATGATCACAGCCAAGAGAACCCTGTGGTGCAGTTTTACTCTGTACATGGGGCTGCCATGAGTTGGAATTGGTGGCAGAGAGTTTGGTTTGGGGTTTTGGTTCCTACTGATGTTGTATCCCCAGCTCCGGTGGCCCAGTCGGGCGCCCCACGGCCCCTGCACCGTACCGCTCACCTGCACAGATGTTGGGTTCCCTCTGGCCTGCTCCGCCTCTGTGCCTGGAGGAGTGGGAAGGCGGTGGCTGGGGGGCTGGGCGGGCCCGGGGTTGTGGTTTTGTTTGTTTATTGCTGTGGTGTTTG
>NW_004444180.1:1903972-1915404 GCF_000243295.1 Trichechus manatus latirostris
GGGTGGGGGAGACAAGCCAGTCATAACCAGATGGGCCTGGAGTTTGGGAGGGGGGGAAGTGAGTGCTTGGGGAGAGCTGGGTCCCAGCAGAGAAGGAGCCTGCTCACCTCCTCAGAGGGGAGCGAGGATGGACGTAGGTAAGGTGAGGGCACCCCTACCGCGGTCCCCTCCTTTGGAAGGAGGAGGTGAGGTCAGTGGTCTGCTGAGAATGAGGCAGTCCAGGGGACAAGGGTACTCTCTGTGGGGACCCCGGAGCATCTTGGGGGCATGGCTCCTGGAGAATTCTGCCAGAAGGGCCAGGGCCTGCTTGCCCTACACATGTGAGCTGATGGACCCGGCTTTGCCTCCAGGCCTGGGAGGGTCAGGATAGGCAGAGGGGTGAGGGAGCAGAGCTCTGGGTCTGGCAGAAGTTGGGGGGTGTCATGGATTGAATAGTATCCCCCCAAAGTATGTGTCAACTTGACTAGGCCATGATTCCCGGTATTGTGTGCTAGTCCTCCATTTTGTGATCTGATGTAATTATCTTATGTGTTGTAAACCCTAATCTCTGTCTGTGGTTAATGAGGCAAGACTAGGTTATGTTAAAGAGGATTAGAGTGGGATGCAGCACCCTTACTCAGGTCACATCCCTGACCCAATGTAAGGGGAGTTTTCCCTGGGTGTGGCCTGCGTCACTCTTTATCTTACAAGAGATAAAAGGAGAGAGAAGTGAACGGGGTGGTGGGGCCTCCTACCACACCAAGAAAGCAGAGCCTAGCACAGAGCATGTCCTTTGGTCCCAGGGTGCCTGCACTGAGAAGCTCCTCAACCAGGGGAAGATTGATGTCAAGGACCTTCCCCCAGAGCCGTCGGAGAGAGAAAGTCTTCCCCTGAAGCTAGCACCCTGAATTTGGACTTTTAGCCTCCTAGACTGTGAGAGAATAAATTTCTGTTGGTTAAAGCCATCGACTTGTGGTATTTCTGTCATAGCAGCGCTAGATGACTAAGACTAGATGTAAAAGGACCACGGGTGTCAGCTGAGATTGGAAAGGCTGCTTAGGGCCAGCCATGCCAGGCCTCCAATGTGGCCACAGCCCTCAGACACCCCTCCAGGGCAGGCTTTGCAGCTCAGAAGGCCCCAGGCGGGGGCTAATGCTCTGCTGTCACTGCTTGATAAGAAGGTGACAATTTTTTGTTTTTAGAAACTCAGTGCCCTTTAATGAAGCAGTAACTCCCGATCCCTCCTCCCCCAGCCCCTGGTAACCACTAATAACTGGTTTCTATGAATGAGCCTTTTCTAGTTATCTCATGGAAGTGGGAGCAAACAATCTTTTGAGCCTGACTTATTTCACTCAGCCTAAGGCTTTCGAGGTTCATTCATGTCATTGCATGCATCAGGACTTGATTCCTCTGTATGGTTGAATGGACCACATTTTGTTCATCCCTTCATCTGTTGATGGACACTTGGTGCCTTAGTCATCTACTGCTGCTATAACAGAAATACCACAAGTGGATGCCTTCAACAAAAGGAAGCTTCTTCTCTCACAGTCTAGTAGGCTACAAGTCCAAATTCAGGGCGTCAGCTCCAGGGGAAGGCTTTTTCTCTCTGTCGGCTCTGGAGAAATGTCCTTCTCATCGATCCTTCCCTGGACTAGAAGCTTCTCAGCTCAGGGACCCCAGGTCCAAAGGACTCGCTCTGCTCCTAGCACTACTTTTTTGGTGGTATGAGGTCCCCCATGTCTCTCTATTCGCTTCTGTCTTTTGTATCTCAAAAGAGATTGGTTTAAAAACACAACCTAATCTTGTAGATTGATTCCTGCCGCATCAACATAACTGCCGCTAATCCTATCTCATCAACATCATAGAGTCAGGATTTACAACACATAGGGAAATCACATCAGATGACAAAATGGTCGACATTCACACAATACTGGGAATCATGGCCCAGCCAAGCTGACAGATATTTTGGGGACACAATTCAATCCATACCACTTGGGTTGTCTCTGCTTTTTGTCTATTGTGAATAGTGCTGCAATGAACATTGGTGTCCAAGTCTCTGTTTGACTTCCTGATTTCAATCTTTTGCATATATACCTAGGCGTGCAATTGCTAGGTCAGACGGTAGTTTTATGTTTAATTTTTTGAGGAACTGCCAGTCTGGTTTCCATTTCACATTCCCACTAGCAATGGATGGGGGTCCCAATTTCTGCACATCCTTGCCAACACTCATAATTTTCTTTCTTTCTTTCTTTTTTTTTTTTTTTTAATAATAACCACCCCAGTGGATGTGGGGTGACATCTCACTGTGGTTTAATTTCCATTTCCCTAATGACTGATGACGTTGAGGATCTTTTCATGTGTTTGTCGGCCATTTGTACATCTTCTTTGGATAAATGTCTGTTCAAGTCCTTTGCCCATTTTTGGATCGGGTTGCTTGTTGTTTTATTATTGAGTTACAGGAGCTTTTTACATTTTCTGGCTATTAAGCCCTTATCAGATGTCTGAGATACCCAGATACGTTCTCCCGTTCAGTAAGTTGTCTCTCAACTTTCTTGATAGTGTCCTTCGATGCACAGAAGTTTTTTATTTTGAGGAAGTGCAGTTTATCTATTTTTTTCGTTTGATTCCATGTTCTTGGTGTTGTAACTAAGAATCTATTGCCAAATACAATGTCCTGAAAATTCACCCTTAGGTTTTCTTCCAGGAGTCTTTTCTCATATATTTAGGTTGTTGATAGATTCTGAGTTCATTTTTGAACATGGTGTGAGGTAGTCTCTGGAAATTGTACATGATTTGGAAACAAGGGGCTCGCATCTTTGTTTCATGCTGGGCCCCACAAGTGACGTCACTGGCCCTGCCTTTAGAGAATGAAACAGAGGGCTGCATGTTGGGGGACTCCCGGCCTCCCGTGCCTTCCCTCTTCCTGGAAATGCCCCTAAATTTCCCCGCTATGATGTTTGGGTGGGGCTGACCTCTCCATGGGCCTCTGAGCCATGAGCCTCAAAGCCCCGTTGAGAACACAGGCCAGTGAGGGGCATCCAGGACAAGGACCCCCAACTCAGGAGAAGTTTCTGCCGTGTTCTATGAGGACACACCAGAGAACAGGCCTGTGGGCAGAGACGCAGCAAAGAAGTGCCAATTTCACGAGCCCTCAAAACTATTGCCCTGAGAGAATCTTTAAACCTTAAACTACAAATATCCCCTGAAGACCTCTTAAAACTGAACAATAGTAAAGAATGTCTGTCCTGAGCACTACGCTCTTCTAAGAACTATCTGTATGGTATCAAATTGAAAATAACAACTCGAAAGATTAGATAGAAACCTCAGGGGGCCATGAGTTTCTGTTAACAGGGGAGGAACAACTCGGAAAGGGAGGGGGGAATGGCTGCACAACTCAACGAACGTCACCTTTGTGATGAACTGCACATGTACCAGAGGTTGAACTGGTGTATGTTTTGCTCTGTTTGTTCTCAACAACAACAAAAATAAAACAAATTATGAAAAATAGAGGTTCCACGTTCCATGTGGGTGCTTCAGGGAACACAGAACAGACGTGAGGACAACAGGCTGCACATCTCAGACTTGGGGTGAGGCTGCTAGCAGGGTTCCTGCAGGGCCCCGGTGGGGCATGGGGTTCCCAACCTCAGCGAGGTGTCCTAGCTGGCCACAGCCCCCCCCCCCAGAGGTGTAGGAGCCCCGTGGCCTGGGCTCAGCCTGCTCCTGCCGGGCAGCCCCAGGCCCCTGCAACTTGCTTCACGTTTCCTGACGGTGGTTTAGTTCTCTTGCAGCAATAGATGAGAAGCAACACCCAGCCCGAGCCCCACTTGCTCCAAACCTCAACCTGCAGGCCGGAAGGGGGAAGTGAAACTAAGCTGGGGGTGGAGGCGCCAAGCCTGCCCGCCCGAGAAGCACCAGGAGGCCACCGCACGCGAACACACACACGCACACCCGGATTCAATCTTAGCACCCCCCCGGACGAGAGTGAGGCCCATGGCGGAGGCGGCGAGTGACCCCGGTCCTGGGGAGCAGGAGGAGCTGCTGGTGGACGAGGCCACGGGGTAAGGGGCCACGGGCCATTAAGCCAGAGGGCAATGCTTACCCCAGGTATGCGCGCCAAGGCGGGGGACTCAGGCGCTGGCAGGCAGGTGGCAAGCTGTGCGTGTCTAGGCAAATGGTCTTCCTGGAACCTCGCTCGCCACTCAGGGGGATGCCTCTCCTTCTGCCTCTGCAGCTCAGACTCACCCCCCTAAGCTAGAGGGGTCCTCCGCCCAGGATAGGGAGGGCCGGCCCCACCAACCAGGCCTCCAGGATGTGGGCTAGGCAGCAGGGACTAGATCTGGGCCTTGGGCGGAGGGCAGAAATTCAGAGGGCTGGGGAGCCACTGCACTGGGAGGGGTGAGCCTGGCCGAGGGGGGCTGCCCCATCTCGGGACCCTTGAGTCCAGGCTTGGGCCCCTGCAGGCCCATGGGCAGGGCCGAGGGGCGGAGGAGGCTGATTGCCAGGCAGATCCTGTGCTGCGGGCATCGAAGTGCGCTGTGTTTTGAGGGGGGTAGGCAGGACGCCAGGGGTGAAGGAGCCACGTGTGCCCCACGGGAAAGGTGGGCAGACACCCCACAGCTGTGACTGCCCCAGGAGACAGCAGTGCTCTGAGGGGCCGCTGGGGACGGGGATCTGGCCTTGGTCCCTGGACCCTGGCTGAACACTTCAAGGCCCAGTGGAGCCGCAGGCTTAGGGCCCGGGGGGGAGGGGCAACACAGAGCAGAGGTGTGTGTGGCAGGCATCTGGCACAAGACAGGTGGGGCTTCGATGGGCAGACCGACGAGGGGCACTGGGGTGGGGCTAGAGGCCCCGTCCAGGAAAGGGACAGTGCAAACGGGCTCAGGCGTGTGGGAGGAAGGGGTAGGACACCTGGACCGAGTGGCCCCAGCGGCTGACAGAGAGTCCCAGGGCAGACTTGAGCCCGCCTGTGCCCAATGCTGCTGCCGGGGGCTCCGCTGGGGGTGCATGGTGACCACGAGGCTCGGCCTGGGGCTAACATGGGGAGGGGCTGAGCAGTCATGAGGGGTCCCCGTGGTCTCTCAGCTGACTTGCCCCTCATCCTGTGCTGATACACCTTAAGGGTAATAATGGAAATGAGGGCAGCATTTCACAGAGTGCTGTGTGAGCGTGTGTGAGTGTGTGCGGGCAAGTGTGTGAGTGAGTGTGAGTGTGTGTGTGAGTGTGTTGTGTGCGCGTGAGTGTGGGTGAGTGAATGTTGGGGTGGGCAGTCAGCATCACCTCCCCCTTCTCATTGCCGTGCTCACTTTGGCCCCACGAGGTTCCTGGGGCTGCCGGGTCCCGAGCAGCAGGTGTGGGGCAGAGCCGGGCCTGGGGACTGGTCAGGAGGTGTGCACAAGCCGGGCTCAGGAGCCACACCTGTCACCTCGGGGGGCTTGTGCACCTGTGGCCGCTGGGGCCGGCTTGAAGGCCGAGGCAGTTGAGGACGCTGCCTGTCTGTGGACCTCAGCACCCTGTGGGACAGACGGGTCGCCCATGCATGCAGCCAGAGACCCAGGAACAGGTGTCCTGTGCGGAAATGGCTCTCACGTCAGCGCTGCCATGGGCCAGCTGAGCCTGGGCGCCCTGGCTCCTCCGGCCCCTCATGCCCGTAGAAGGGCACACCCTGGGTGCAGCGGCCAGCCTCCCCCTTGGCCTCTCCTTGGCCATCCTGCCCCAGCTGTCTGGCATTTCTCAGATCCCGGACGGAGGCTCAGCCTGGGTGCTAGGGCGGGCAGGCACGCCGACCCCGGGTGCTGGCACCCGTGTTCCTGTGGGGCTGGGGCCACACCCGTGTGGTGTTGGGCAAGCGGGAGAACAAGCTGACACTCCTTACGTCCCCTCTTGTCCCCCACACGCTGGCGCAACGCTGAGTGCTCGAGGCCCTTTCAGAATGAAACCAAGACCCGTCTCCAGCGGGGTTCTCCTCCCCCTTGGTGACTCAGCCGGCCGGTTTGGGGGGGTTTCCTGCTGGCTCCGGTGAGAAGGACCAGATGACAGGCCTGGGAAGCCCCCTGAGCCCCTGCCTGCCCAGGAGGGGGCAGCCGTGAACCCACTTGTGCTGCCCACAGAGAACGGGCCAGCTCTGAGGCCTCAGGTTGCCAGCCCTCCCATGGGACATCCCCCTCACTGTGCAGGTGGCTCTGGGCCCCCTATGCCCCCCACTTGAGGGAGCACTTGCCTTGCCTGGCTCCCGGCAGTCAGTCACCACCGTGGCCTTTGCCGTGGAGCAGGACCTGGGCCACAGGCTCCCGGGGGCTCCTCAGGACCCCGGGTGATACTAAGCCGACCCCCGCTCCATGTGCCTTTGAGTGGTCGCTATGAACCTTGTCCCCTCCCCACCCGGAACCATGAGAAGCAGTGGGATGGACCGGCTGAGAGCTGGGCAGGGACAGGGAGGTTGCCCAGTGCTGGTGGCAGGGGAGGGGCTGGATGTCCTTGGGATCTCAACTTCAACACATCCGGATCTGGACTCCTCCTCAGTGCAGCCCCGCAACCCCCCAACCCGACTGCACCAGACCCAGGCCTGCCGGTCCTCCCAGCTTTCACATCTGATGGCCAAGTTCTGTCAGCTGGATCTGCCAGCCAGACTCACCAAAATTCAGCCCAGCCCCCCTCCGGATGACCATGACACCTGGCCTCCAGCCATCCACTAGCCTGGTCTGGTCTTTACAGCAACGTGGCCGCTTCAGACCCACACTCCTGGGTGGCCGCTGAAGGCCTCCTCAGCTCCCCAGTTCTGGAAGGTGCCAGAACCGTGGTTGTGGGCGCTGGGCCTCAGCAGTGCCCTCCCAGGGCTACCCTGCTGCCCCTGCCCCTTGAAGCCTCCAGAACGTTCAATTGGCACCCTGGGCCCCTGCTGTGGGCTCCCTTGGTGTCCTTCTGCTGCAGCATGTGACTGGGCCAGCCTGGAACCCCACCTGCCCTTCTCTGGACCCCGCATAGCAGAGGGTGGGGCACTGTCTCCTGCCATCCAGGCCTCTGCCTCTCTAACAATGCTTGGGGGCCAGAAGGCAGGGCCTCCTTCTGGACCATCTGTCCCTGTAGGGCGTCTGGGGGTTCCAGGCTCTGCGGGAGAAAGGTCACAGCATTCCTGAGGGGCTGGGGGGCAGCTGGCTGCAGGAGAAGTGGGCTGGGAAGTCTCCCCGCAACCGAGGGATCAATGGGTAGGGGGTTGTGAGGAGTGGAAGGAAGGAGGGGGTACAGAGCAGGCTCCCCAGCACAGCCTGGGCACATGGCCCTGGGTGGCGGGCAGAGCCGAGCAGCTCCCGGGAGGGCGGTGGCTGGTAAGAGGGGAGCCTGGAGCCCCCTCCCCACTCTGTCGGGTTCCAGCTCTGAGGCAGACAGACAGCTGGCCTGGCCTGGGGACTCGTGGGTTGGGGGGTGGTTCCTAGCCGGGTCAGGGGTCTGGGGAGCCTGGAATTTCCCAGGAGGAGGGGGAGGCCGAGCTGAGCCCCATGATGGACGCCTTCCTCCCGCACCCTCCCAGCTGGACACTTTCACGCTCCCTCCTTGGTGGGCGAGGGGATAGGACTGCTCACACGTGGACATTGCAGCCCCGCCTACGGATTCTGGAAGCCAGAGTTCTCCCCCATCCCCGCCCCCCCTCCTGCCAGGGAGTCTCTGGGGACAGATGGTCTGGAGGGGGGCTCCTGGCTGCACTGCCCTTCTTTCCACGTCCCCGCTGCCCGCCTCTGCTGGAGGGGTAGGCATTCTCAGGGGACGAGAGGGTCTTCACAGCATGGGGTCCCGGGCAGCGGTACCTGTGGCTCGTCCACTCTGAGTCCTGGGACACGCGTGGGGTGGGCACCCGAGGGGGCCAGCAGGCTGCACACCTATCCAGGGCACAAGGGTGAGCACAGAGCCCCAGCAAGCCTGGTGAGCCACAGCAGCCTGACTCTCACATTGTGGGGCAAGGAGCCTTGCCCCCTGGAGGCCTCAATTTCCCCATCTGTACACTCAGGTCATAGCCAGCCTTTGACATGCTCCCTGCACCGAAAACCCTCATCTTATCCTCCTATGGCCCAGTGAGGTGGCCTTCAGGACCCTCCCCTCTCACAGGTAGACACAGAAGCTCTAAGGGTCGATGAGCTGGCCCAGGACAGGCCCTCCTGAGCAGGGGCCAGGATAGACCCCCGCATTCCCGGCACGGAGCCTGCTCCTCCCAACACGGCACCCTACCAGGAAGTGAGCCGTGGACCCTCTTTGGGGAGACCGTGTGCTTTCTGTGGGCTGAAGGCTGCGTCTCCCTGGATCCCCCGGCACTGCCCCTCACAGAACCTGATCACCCCCTGCCGACCACTCTGCCCGTGGGCACCATGGGGGTGTGGCTGTGTTTCTTGGCCCACACAGAGCAGCGCAGAGCTCCGGCAGCGCCATCCCATTACCCATTGCCGTCGAGTTGGTTCTGACTCATAGCGACCCTACAGGACAGAGTAGAACTGCTCTGTAGGGTTTCCAAGGAGCTGCTGGTGGATTCCAACTGCCAACCTTTTGGTGAGCAGCCGAGCTCTTAACCACTATGCCACCAGGCCAGCACCCTCAGGCCCCCCAAAAGTAGAAATGGGCTTTGGCACGGCCAGCCCAGCTAGTTCTCTCTAGAGGCGTCTAGGAAGGACCCTCAGCTTCTCTCTCAGCCCAGACCCAGATGGTTCACACCAGGGAACCCCCTTTTCAGGGACTTCTAAAAACCTTCTGAGAGATGAGGGGCCTGGACACAATGCAATGGTGGGGGGCAGCCTCCCAAACTCTTCTAACCACAGTGCCATTGAGGCAGATAGAATCAAGCCACTAGGCCGATGATGGCGAGACATGGGGGACAGGGCAGGCTTGGGGTGCTCAGACTTGGGGTACAAACTTGAGGTGTGTAAATATGGGAGTTCATGGACTTGAGAGTACATGGGATTAAGGGATCACAGGCTTGGGGGTGCCCAGACTTGAGGTCCATTGACTAAAAGGATGTACTGATATGGGGGTACACATACTTGGGAGTTTGTGGACTTGGAGGTGTGTGGACTTGGGGTGCACAGACTTAAGGGTACCTAGATTTTGCAGTGCATGGATTGCGGTACATGGACTTGGGCTGTATGTACTTGAGGGTATTCAGACTTTGAGATGCACAGACGTCGGAATGTATGAACTTGAAGGTTCTCGGACTTGGGTGTGTGGACTTGGGGGTTTGTGAATTTGAGGGTGTGTGAACGTGGGGGTGCTCGGACTTGAGGGTGGGTAGACTTGGGCACCCCTTGGTGCATGGACTTGGGGGTGTGTGGACTTAGGGATGCATGGACTTGGAGATGTGCAGACTTGAGGGTGCTCAGATTTGAGGCTGCACAAACTCGAGTGCTCAGCCTTCAGTGTCCGTGGACTTGGGGGTGCATGGATTTGGGGGTGTGCAAACTTTGAGGTGTGCCTAGAGGGCAGCCCAGCAGACCCAGACTCCAGGCTCTCTTCACTAGGCCAGCCTTCACCCCCTCCCCAACACCCACGAGCCTGGAGAGGGGGCTGAGGGGGTCTATGTGTGTGGGGAGGGTGCGTGCAAGTTTTATAGGAGATCAGGGGGTTGAGAAAATCAGGCCTCCCAACTCTGCCCAGCCCAGCACAGCCCCACTGGTGCCAGACACAGGCAGATAAGAGGGTAAAGCGAGTGGGGAGGGACTGGAGGGTGGGTGGAGGGAGGAAAGCCCCCGGCCATTTCTTGGGGCTAGGTCAGCCCTATCCAAACTCTGTCTGCTAACTGCCTCCAAGTTGGGAAGTCATAGGGGTTGAGGGGGGCACAGTCTGCTCCTGTGGCTGGCAGGAGGGCTGTCTGGGAACTCAGGAACCGCCTAGTTCCCCTTCAGGGTACCAACCACCCCCAGTGGAATGTGGGGGACTCGGGCCTCAGGCCTCAAAGCCTGGAGCAGGGGCAGCTCCGGGAAGGACACGTGTGGGGTTAGCCGGGTGGCTACCCTCCACCAACACCTGGACAGTGTGGTCCCCACCAGATCTTCTGGGGTCTCAGTTGCCCTGGTTGTCCAGGTGCTGTTGGCCCTGCTACTAGGGCCCCTACACACACACACACACACACACACACACACACACACACACACACACACACGCATGTGTAAGAGGTCTGGTGTATCAAGGAGACCCTCCCTGTCAGGATGACAGTGACTTGGGAGAGCTGGTGGGGATGGGTTCTGCCCCCAGCAGATCCCAACTACTGCACCTCCCAGAGCCCAGCTCCTCCAGCTGCCACCTGGGACAAGGTGGACATGTGGGAAGGGCTCACCACCCCACACCATCCCTGCAGGTGGGATCTCAGATGCTGCTCCTTCCTGCCACCAGGGAAGAGCCTGAGCCCCTCATTCCCAGGCGTGAGCCTCTCTTGACTGTTTCGATTCTGAGGCTGAGCCAAGGCTGCCTCCACCTCCTCCTTCTCCCCTTCTCCCTGGTGTTGTTAGCTGCCACCAAGTCTGCTCCGACTCATGGTGGCCCTACGTACAACAGAATGAAATGTTGCCTGGTACTTGGTCATCAGACAATGTTCTGTTGTGATCCATGGGGTTTTCATTAGCTGGTTTTTGGAAGCAGATGACCTAGGCCTTTATTCTTAGTCTGTCTTAGTCTGGAAGTTCCACTGAAACCTGTCCCCTATGGGTGACGCTGCTGGTATTTGAAATACTGGTGGCACAGCTTCCAGCATCACAGCAGCATGCAAGCCACCACAGTACGACAAACTGACAGACGGGTGGTGGCTCTCCCAGGTACCTCCCCTCAAAACAGAAATGGGAGTAGGGACTGGTGGATTTAGCCGGTTCGTTCCAGAGGAATCTAGAAAAAAGCCTCCAGTTTTTCTTCTAGCCCCAGGCCCTACCAGAATCCCAGCTTCATCACTACCACTCACCACCCCATCATCTCGGCCCCTGCCCTTGGCTCTGGTCCACGCTGTCTTTGGTCGGAGGTGGTTGCTTGGACAGAGGGACACCTCAGGCAGAGAAGTGCTCTGTTTGGAGGCTGCCTCCTCGGTAAGTCAGGGACACTTCTCTGTCAGAAGTCACCCGGAAGTCACCAGCGTTGACCTCCTGCACCCCCGTGGGCTCTTTCACTACTCCTTGTGCCTTTCACTGGGACATTGCTGTGTGAGCATACATGCGGTGGAATCTGTGCGTGTGGGGGTGGGTGGGTGATGGGAATATGTGAACAACAAGACAGATGTGTGTTTCTCTAGGCCCTGTTCAGGTTCTATTTTGGTACCTACTGGGGGATTAGGGTCTGCTTTCTTGTCTTCTTGAGCTATGACCTTATGAGGGCAGGAATCATGTCTTGGTCACAGAAGAAAGGAAAGAAGAAAATAAAGGAAGAATCAGTGATGAAGAAAAGTATACATGAATGAAAAGTTGGATGAAGGGAAAAAAAGAGGAACAACTGGATGG
>NW_004444180.1:1915662-1932290 GCF_000243295.1 Trichechus manatus latirostris
TGGATGGATGGATGGATGGATGGATGGATGGATGGATAGAAGAACAAATGGGTGGATAGATAACTGGATGGAAGGATGGACTGATGTGTGCACAGATACACAAGTAGTGAAGGACATGAAGGAAGAACACGTGGACTGAGAGATGGGTGCTGTGTGGATAAACGAACAAAAGGGCAGGCACATGGATGGGTGGATGGATGGAGGGATAGAGAATAGATGGATGTGCAGAAGGATACATGTATGTATGTACGGAAGGATGGACGTACTGGTACATAAACAGTAATATGGGTGGATTCATGGTTATATAATGAATAAGTGGATCAACGAGCAGTTGAATATATGAACAAAGAGATGGATAAATTGATGGTCAGAGAGAAGTGTTGGAATATAAATAGATGATTCATGAAAATAATGAAAAATGGATATATGTGACCTTAGACAAGTTAATTAGCCTATCTGAATCTCAGTTTCCTCATTAAAATAGTGTACTACCAACTCTATAGGAGTCCTTGGGTGGCATAAACAGCTAAGCACTTGAGTACTAGGCAAAAAGTTGGCAGTCTGAACCCACCTGGAGACATCTTCGAAGACAGGCCTGATGATTTGCTTCTGAAATGTCATAGCCTTGAGAACCCTATGGAGCAGTTCTACTCTGCACACATGGGGTCACCATGAATCAGAACTAACAACAAGAACT
This sequence comes from Trichechus manatus latirostris, assembly GCF_000243295.1. Classification (NCBI taxonomy): domain Eukaryota; kingdom Metazoa; phylum Chordata; class Mammalia; order Sirenia; family Trichechidae; genus Trichechus; species Trichechus manatus. The sequence continues at coordinate 1,916,360 of NW_004444180.1, forward strand.
ACCCTATAGGGATTTTATGAGGGTTAGATAATAATAAGGAAGGTACTTGGAAAAGTTACGGAAGAGAGAAGAAAGGAACAACTGGATAGATGGATGGATGGGTGGATGGATGGATGGATGGATGGATGGATGGATGGATGGATGGGTGGGTGGATGGATGGATGGATGGATGGATGGATGGATGGATGGATGGATGGATGGATAGGTGGGTGGATGGGTGGATGGCTGGCTGGATGGCTGGCTGGCTGGATGGATGGTTGGATGGACACATAGGATAGAAGGATGGATGGGTGGATGGGTGGTGTGTGGACAGATAAATGACTGGACAGACGAATAGAATGATATTAGGAAAGGAAGACATAGGGATGGATATGGACCGACAGACAAATACTGAAACAGATAGATGGATGGAAAAATAGATAGGTAGTGAATAAGTCGATGTACAAACTGAGACTGGATGAACTACCGAACAGATAGAGGGGTGAACCAAAAAACCAAACCCGTTGCCATCGAGTTGATTCTGACTCATAGCGACCCTGTAGAACAGAGTAGAGCTGCCCCGTAGAGTTACCAAGGGGCATCTGGTGGATTCAAACTGCTGACCTTTTGGTTAACAGCTGTAGCTCTTAACTACTATGCCAGCAGGGTTCCCAGAGAGGGGAACAGACACTCCTAAATCAGGATTTTTGCACTTGCTTTCTCTTCCTAGAACTGTTTCTCCCACTATCATTTCTCTCAAGTTTCTTTTCAAATATTGTCTTTTCTCTCCTAACAATTTCTGCTCGTACAATTCAGTGACACTGATTACATTCTTTAAGTTGTGCAACTATTCTTGCTATCCTTTTCCAAATTTTTTCACCACCATTAACATAAACTCACTGCCCCCTCCCTAAGCAAAACTTCCCCTTTCCCTCTCCCTCTCACCCTTGGTAACCACAAATAATCTTTGGTTTCAATATTTGCTTACTTCATGTAAGTGAAATCCTACAGTATTTGTCCTTTTACAACTGATTTATTTTGCTCAGCATAATGTTTTCAACCACCACTCATCTGTCAGTTTGTGGTTCTGTAGTGGTTTGCATGTTGCTGTGGTAGTGGAAGCTATACCATCAGTATTTTAAATACAAGCAGGGTCACTCATGGTGGACAGGTTTCAGATCTTCCAGACCAGGACAGACCAGGAAGAAGGACCCGGTGGTCTACTTCTGAAAGAATTGGCCATTGAAAACCTTATGAATAAGAGCGGCACATTGTCTGACATAGTGCTGGAAGATGAGCCCCTCAGGTTGGAAGGCACTCAAAATATAACTGGGGAAGGGCTGCTCCTCAAAGTAGAGTCGATCTTGATGAAGTGGACGGAGTCCAGCTTTCAGGACCTTCATTTGCTGACGTGGCATGACTCAAAATGAGAAGAAACAGCTGCAAACATGCATTAATAGTCAGCACGTGGAATGTACGAAGTTTGAATCTAGGAAAATTGGAAGTTGCCAAAAATGAAATGGAACATATAAAGATCGACATTCTAGGCATTAGTGAGCTGAAATGGACTGGTATTGGCCATTTTGAATCAGACTATGCTCTACTATGCCGGGAATGACAACTTGAAGAGGAATGACATCAGATTCATCATAAAAAAGAACATTTCAAGATCTATCTGATGTACAACACTGTCAGTGACAGGGTAACATCCATACGCCTACAAGGAAGACCAGTTAATACGACTATTATTCAAATGTATGCACCAACCACTAATGCTAAAGATGAAGAAACTGAAGATTTTTACCAACTTCTGCAGCTGAAATTGATCAAACATGCAATCAGGATGCACTGGTAATTACTGGTGACTGGAATGCAAAAGTTGGAAACAGGAAGAAAGATTGGTGGTTGGAAAATATGGCCTTGGGGATAGAAATGATGCCAGCAATTGCATGATAGAATTTTGTAAGGCCAAGGACCTAGTCATTGGAAATACCTTTTTTCAACAACGTAAAATACGACTATACACGTGGACCTTGCCGGATGGAACACACAGGAATCAAATCGACTACATCTGTGGAAAGTGACGATGGAGAAGCTCAATATCATCAGTCAGAACAAGGTCAGGGGCCGACCGCAGAACAGACCATCAATTGCTCGTGTGCAAGTTCAAGCTGAAGCTGAAGAAAATTAAAACAAGTCCACGAGAGCCAAAGTACGATCTTGAGTATATCCCACCTGAGTTTAGAGATCATCTCAAGAACAGATTTGATGCATTGAACACTAATGACCGAACACTAATTATCGAATGATATCATTAATATCACAAGCAAGCAAAATATTTCTGAAGATAATTCAAAAATGGTTGCAGCAGTACATCAACAGTGAACTGCCAGAAATTCAAACTGGATTCAGAAGAGGACTTGGAAAGAGGAATATCATTGCTGATGTCAGATGGACCTTGGCTGAAAGCAAAGAATACGAGAAAGATGTTTAACTGTGCTTCATTGACTATGCAAAGGCATTCGACTGTGTGGACCATAACAAATTGTGTATACATTGACGAGAATGGGAATTCCAGAACACTTAAGTGTGCTCATGAGGAACATGGACATTGACATCGACCTCGGCAGTCATTTGAACAGAACAAGGGGATACTGGAAAAGTGTGTGTCACAGTTGTATCCTTTCACCATACTTATTCAATCTGTATGCTGAGCCTATAATCTGCGAAGCTGGACTATAGGAAGAAGAACAGGGCATGAGGATTGGAGGAAGACTCATTAACAACCTACGATATGCAGATGATGCAACTTTGCTTGCTGAAAACAAGGAGGACTTGGAGTACTCACCGATGAAGATCAAAGATCACAGCCTTCAGTAGGGATTACACCTCAACATAAAGAAAGCAAAAATCCTCGCAACTGGACCAATAAGCAACATCATGATAAAAGGAGAAAAGATTGAAGTTGTCAAAGATTTCATTTTACTCGGATCCACAGTCAATACTCATGGAAGCAGCAGTCAAGAAATTAAACAACTTATTGCATCGGGCAAATCTGCTGCAAAAGATTTCTTTAAAGTGTTAAGAAGCAAAAATGTCACTTTGAGAACTAAGGTGTACCTGACCCAAGCCATGGTATTTTCAATCACCTCATATGTGTGTGAAAGCTTGACAATGAATAAGGAAGACAGAAGAAGAATTGATGGCTTTAAATTATGGTGTTGGCAAAGAATGCTGAATATACCATAGATTGCAAGAAGAACGAAAAAATCTGTCTTAGAAGAAGTACAGCCAGAATACCCTTAGAAGCGAGGATGGAGAGACTTTGTCTCAAGTACTTTGGACATGTTATTAGGAGGGACCAGTCCCTCGAGAAGGACATCATGCTTGGTAAAGTAAAAGGTCGGTGAAAAAGAGGAAGATCTTCAATGAAGTGGATTGGCACACAGTGGCTACAACGATGGACTCAAACATCGCAACATTTGTGAGGATGGTGCAGGACTGGACAGTATTTTATTCTGTTGTACATAAGGTCACTATGAATTGAAACCAACTCAATGGCACCTCACAACAACAACAATGTTTTCAAGATTCATCCATATGGGGGCATGCATAAAGATTTCATTTGTTTTTATGGCTGAGAAATATTCCTTTGTATGTATATATCACATTTTGTTTATCCATTCATCTGTTGATGGACATTTTGGTTGTTTTCACATTTTGGCTGTTGTGAAAAGTATTGCAATGAACATTGGTGTACAGGTTTCTGTTTGTGTTCCTTTCACTTCTTCTGGTATATACGTAGGATTGGGATTTCTGGGTCATATGATAGTTCTACTTTCAACTTTTTGAGGAACAGCCAATCTGTTTTCCACAGTGGCTGTACCACTTCACATTCCCTCCAGCAATGGATGAGGGTTTCAAATTCTGTCTTAATCATGCGGCTTTCCTTGGCTGTCATATATAAAATATCACTATGCTCCAGAACTCTATCTCCTCCTCCCTGATTTATATTTTCTATAGCATTTACCATCATCTGATATACTACAGTATACATTGACTTGTTTGTTCCCACTAAAGTGTCAACATCATGGGAGCAGAAACTTTGTTCATGCTAACCTTCCCCCACCCCGGACCTGTTGGAACATGAAAAGTGTTTAACACACATTTGTTGAAAAAATATGTGGATGGATAGGCAAATATACGGATAGATAAAAGGAGAGATGAGTAAAAGAGTGGTTGTTTGGATGAGGTATAGATGAGCGAATGGATGGAGGGATGGAAGGAAAATAATAACTAACATTGACTGAGGGTTACTAAGTTCTAGTAACTGCTCTCAGTTTTAACCCATTAGATGGCTTAATGGGCAGATCAATGAGCAAATATGTGTATGGAAGGACAAACATGTATGTATGTATGCACAATCGGATACATGGCTTGCTAGATGAGAAGATGAGAGAACGTATGGATGAGCGGACAGACAGATGTATGAATGGGATAGGTAAACAGTAAAATATCTGGGCATATGAATGAAAGTAAGGAGAGGAGAATATTTGGAGAGATAGAAGGATGTATGAAAGTGACAGCTCGCTGGTCGTCTAGCTGGGTAAATAGATACATGAATTGATGAGTGAGCATGTAGATAATAGTAATTAACATGTATTGAGTGGTTATTATGCTCCAGATGGATGGATGGCTTGCTGAATGCATCTTCTAAGTGTTTTATATGTATTAAGACATTTGGATGGATGGATGGATGGATGGATGGATGGATGGATGGATGGATGGATGGATGGATGGATGGATGAGTGGATGGGTAGGTGGGTAGATGAATGGATGATGGGTAGGTGGATGGATGGAAGTATGAACAGATGGATGGATACTTGCTCAATGGAGAAACATAAAGAGAGAGGGATAGACATGAATATATACATACAGATGTATGACTGAATGGATTGATTCTTGAATTGATGGAAGGACATACTATGTTTATATAAATAACTGGATAGTTAGATATATTGAGAAATGGATTGATACATGAAAGACAAACAGCTGTATATAGAGAATGGATGGGTGCGTGAATGGATGGATGGGTGGATGGATAGATGGACGAGTAGTGGTAGAGCTCATGTCACTCTGCCCTATTGTCCGTGTTAGGACATGTCCTAGCTGTAAAACCATGCATACTGGCCACTGCATTTAAAGGCCAGTTCTTCCACCTCCTGACCAGCATCAGAAGCCTCCAGAAGCGTTTCTGATCAATGGCCATGCAGTTCTATTATAAGTTCTCCAGTGACAGGAAGCTCCCTCTATCCTAACGCAGCCCTCCCCTCTGTGGGAACATCCTTCTCTTTTTTGAACCACAGTGTGCCCTGGCCACTGTGCATTCCTGGCTGTCTGTGATGGGGACTTCGAAACCAAGAATAGGAGGCAAGGGGAAGAAGGGGAGGTTGCGATCTAGATGAAGCAGCACCTCGCTTCCCTGGAGGCATCTGCAGAATGCTCTGCTCACTGAGGCCTGGCCCTGCTGCCCATGCTTTCTCCCCGGTCCTTTCTCCTTATTGTCCCAGAGTCTGACTCTGCAGAGGCTAGGGATGGGCAAGATGCTGTGGGCTCCCCTCCACGCTGGCCACGTGACCCAGCCTCGTGTGTGTGCGTGTGTGTGTGTGTGTGTCCACGCGCACGAGTGTGCGCATGCGCATGTGGGAGTGGGGGGGTCTGAGCCAGACACCACCAGCCAGCCTGCCACCTGAGTCACTGCAGACCAGACTCTGGCCCCACGTGGAATTTTTCCGACAACTGTTGCCCCTCCTCGGCATACTCCTTCACATCGTGATTCATTCTTGTGGGCTCTGCTCGCCTGCTGGCAGTAACCTCACCCTTTGTCCACCCTCCAATTCCCCAGGTGCTCACTGGTCCTGACTGCCCAGCCCACTCGGGGTCAGCCTAGTGGGGGAAGCAGGAAGGGCTGGGGAAGGCGCAAGGAAGGGGACTAAGACAGCCTCCCCAGGGAGGGGGTCACGTGGCTTGGACCCCATTGCTGCTGCCTGAGCCTCGGTTTCCTTGCCCGGGACATGGGTACGCGGTGTCTGCTTCTCAGGGCAGCTATGCGTGTTGGTGAGCCGGGCAGCCTCCCAGACGCGGGGCTGCCTCACAGAGCTGGCACGCATCAGATTCCCATAAACGGGTCCGGTCCCTCCCCTAGTCCAGCCACTAGCCGCGAGTGTGGTCCAATGAGTCACGGTGGCTAAGCCCAACCAGGGAGACAGTGGGCTGGGCTGCCTTCCCTGGGTCTTGGCCAGCAGGCGACTGGGCAAGGGGGGCCTGGGTAGCTAGGGCATGGGCGCCAACCGTATGCCCACCGGTCCTGCTCAGGAGCATACTCCCTGCTACCACATGGGTGATGCTGTGCTAGGGACATCTCTGCCTCCTGAGGTCCCTCTGCGGGGACCTCCGGGTACAGGCTGGCGGGGCAGGGCCGGGCAGCAGCCTCCCCACTTGGGGACCAGAGTGGATTGCTGGGGCGCCCTGGGCCTCCCCCTTGAGGTGATAACAGAAGCAGAGGACTGGGAATAAACAAAGGGAACCGGAGTGGAGGGGAGAGGAGGGAGGGGAGAGGAGGCAGGGAGAGGCAGGGAGAGGCAGGGAGGGAGAGAGACAGAGATAGGGCCAGAGACTCCAGAGAGAATGGGGACGAAGAAGAGGGGGCAGAGGGCCCAGGCCCTAGGGTGGGTGAGGGGAGACAAGGCAGGTCAGCGAGCGAGCGCTGGACCAAACCTCAGATGAAGGGGAGAGAAGGAGGAGGGAGAATAAGGGGGCTCCAGGGCCAGGGAGCGGTCGAGAGGCCGAGGGGCAGGCTGGAGGGGAGGATGGGGACCTGTGCCCGGTGCCCAGGCCAGGCGGGGGCAGAAGCAGGAAGAGGGAGAGGCGGGGAGCCTCCCAGGTAGCCCGAGGGGGGAGGCAGAGGGAGGAAGAGGACGGGGCAGAGGGAGGGAAGCAGGCAGCTAGCGAGGGCAGCCGAGAGGGCCGCAGCGGTCCGAGGAGCCCGAGGCTGCTGGGCCGGGAGGTTTTCTCTCTGACATTTTTACTAGTCTCCGAAGGAGGAGGAGGTGGAGGTGGGGGAGCTGAGGGGCGGAGAGGGGGCTGGGGGAACAAAAGGAAAGCAGCTGCTGAACTTCCTGAAGGAGGAGAGGGAGAGGGAGACCCACAGAGGCAAGAAAACCCACAGCGCCCGAGGGACAGCCCAGGGGCAGAGGGCTGGACAGACAGACAGCCAGCAGGTCACAGAGACAGGCAGCCAGACGAAAGAAACAGGGAGAGAGTGGGTGTCAGAGCCAAAGAGACCAGACAGCCCGACAGACAGACAGCTCAGAGACAGAGGGACAGGGACAGAGAAGACAGGACAGGAGAGAAGAGAAGAGAAGGAGACGCGGGGGGCCTGTGAGCAGGAGGCAGGGAGGGAGGAGGCATCAGCAGAGGAAGGCCGGCGTGACTGCAGCCTTTGAAGAAGGCGCGGCAGTGTCCCCAGGGCTGGGGTCAGGCTAGGTCGCAGGCCCGAGCGGCAGCATGAGCGGCTCAGCGCTCCTGAGGAGGAGTTCCAGCAGACAGGGCCTGGAGAAGCTCCTGAGGTAGGTCCCCCCTGGCCCAGGCCGTGTGGCGCAGGCAGGGTGCCCACACTGGCACTGCCCACAGAGAGGCTGGCACCCCTGAGCCTGGGCCTGGCCGGCACCGGGTGTGGGCTCTGCGCCCCTGGGCTGCGGGCAGGGTGAGGGGTGTGCACGGGTGTCTGCACAAGTGTACTCACATACGCACGAGGGCCCAGGTCTTCGCTCTGCCCCCAGCGGCTGCCAGAGCATCCTCCCCCTGCCCACCTGGCACTGCCGGGCCTCGGGCAGCTGCCCCCTCTGCTCATTGACCCCTGCCCTGTCCCGCTCCCACCCGGGGGTCTCCACTGAGCTTCGCCCCACAGCTGCTGCCAGATGAAGAGCAAGGACTCCGTGGGGCTGGAGACCTCGCATCTGGGTCCTGCTGGCCCTTGGGGTTCGTCTCGTCCACCACCTTAAGTTACTGACGATGAGCTGGGTTTGCCAGCCATGTTCACCACCCCTGCCCTTAGCAAGCCCGCCCTGCGTGAGACAGCGTGGGACAATGGTGGTGCCCTGGACGCAGGGTCCAACTCCCGGCTGGTCACTGCCTCCAAGCGCCGGGGCTCAGTGTGGTGCCCTGTCTTGGCAGGCCTCGGTTTTCTCCCCTGTAAGGTATCTCCTGAGATAGTGTCCACCTTGTGGTGAGAGTTCAGACTGGTTAGTGGGCACAGACACCCCCGGGGGGCTGTGAGCTGCCCCTGTTCTGAGCCGCCTGCAAAGCCCTTCCTTTTCCTCAGCCCTTCCAGGGGGTTAAGGCCCAGCTGGAGTGCCACCTCCCCAATGAAGCCCACCTTGGCTTCTCCCCTGCTGGGCAGGCTGGCCCCCCCTGCCAGGTGGACAAGCCTGCTGCCTGCCCGCCTCCAGTAGTAAGAGGCCTGGAGGCCAGACCTTGAGCTCCCGGAGGGTAGCACTGGCATGTCTTGGTGCCCCACGTCCACCCAAGCCGGGCACACAGTGCTGAGATTTGGGGAGGGGGTGGCAAGGAGGAGTGGGCCCCATCACTCCAGCACCCAGGGGCCAGGCTGGCAGACAGAAGGCTCTCCTGGTCCCACCTGGCATAGGCCCTGGGCTGCCATCCAGGTGGGGACCAGACACAGGTTTTGAGGTTTTGGCTGAGTCCTTCCTACTCTCCACTTACAAGACAGACCTCTGAGTCACAGCATCCTCTTGACTCCTTGTCCTTCCCAGGCCTGCCCAGGTGCCTCTGCCCAGGTGCCGCTTCTACCCAAGTGCTGCCATCCAGGGGGCCACCTCTTGCAGGCTCTAGTGCCCTGTGTGGCAGTAGGGTGTGTTCTCCCAGGGGACCCCACAGCTGCTGGGGATGGCCCCCAGGGGAAGGCAGGGGCGTACCTGGAGTCAATACCTCTCCTGGCTCAGCAGCTCCACTTAACAACAAATGGGGAAACTGAGGCAAGGAGGAGCGGAGGTGAGGGAAGAGCCACTTGGTCGGGGGGGGGGCCCAGGGCCACAAGTGTCCACCCTACTGTGATGGCTTCATTCTCTAACTGCGCCACAGTCCTCGTCAAGCAGGGCCCGGTGGGTCAGGGCGGGGGGCATGGGTCAGTGAGTCACCTTCTAAAGGACAACAGTTTGTCCAGGATATGTGAGCAAATCCACACATAGCTACACATGGCGGAGCTCATGGGTGCACACGGACAAGCAAGCTTCCAGGCCCCTGACCCACACTGGGCTGGGCTGGGCCGTGCACAATTGCACTCCGTCCTCTGCCACCTGGGCCTGCCAGTCCCCCAGCCCCTCCCAGCAGAGGGCGAGGAAATGGGCTCAGAGAGGGCCAAAGACTTGCCCTGTGGCCCCCCACACCTGGGTGCAGGGCCGGGGGGGCACCAAAGGCAGGAGGGCCTTCCCTCTTCCAAGCGCCAAAGGGGTGGGCTGGGTGCTGGCTGGCAGCAGACTGAGGTGTAAATTAAATCCATTCTGAGCCCATTGAAAATGACCCTATAGGCACCACCCCATCTTCCTGGCCTAATCTGGGTGTTAGTCTGGGGGTAGTGGCCATATGGCCTCTAGGCAGCCACTTCCTCCTGGTCCGTACCTTCCAGCCTTGGCCACCACTAGCCGGGCCCTTACTGACCGGCTGGGCAAACCCCCAGCCCCGTCAGCTCTCCTGCTTGCACCTCGTGACTCAAGGCCCTCCCAGGCCCTCCTCACCCGGCCTGTTTTGCGGGCTGTCTGGGAATGGGGGCTGGGCCCACCACTCTAGAACTTGGCCTGGCACTGCCCTGTGCTCCTGGGGCCTGGCTGATTCGGACGACCTGACCTGTCTTATCCTTGTCTGGCTCTCAGGCCCCGGAAGCTGGTGGCCATGCCCCATGGAGGCTCCCGAGCCTGGGGACCAGTGGCACCTCTGTCCCTGTGGCCTCGGGGTGCATGTCCACTCGTGGACACAGTGGTGAGCTCCGTGTGCTGGCTCCTCCTGGGGCTGCAGCCCTGCGGGCAGATGCCGGCCGTGAGCGGCCTGGACTGGAGCCCTTTGGGGACTCTGCATGGCCAGTGAGGGTGCCGGGGCTGGCAGCCGGCTGGGTTGGGCTGGCTCTGCAGGGGCTGGGGAAGCCAGACCTCCAAACCACAGGCCCACAGGGGCGAGGCTGTGGCCACCCACCCAGACCCGGATGCCGTGGGTGGGTTGGTGGGCGTGTATGGGCGGCACAGCCGGGGGCAGGGGTCTGTCCCAGACATGGTCCTGCCTGGGAGCCTGGCGAGCGGCAGCAGGGCCATGGGGGTGGGTGACCCAGCCCCTGGGCAGGGCGTCAGGGCCGGCGCCCAGAGTGCTGAGGCTCAGGCCGGGCTCTGGGCCCAGCGGATGGATCGTAGCCGGGCAGAGCGGCCAGCTTTGAGGCAGCCGTGGGCTGGGCAGCTGGGGCTGCCTTTCCTGATGCTGCGGAGGGCGCACTCCATGGTTCTTAGGCCCTGGGGACAGCTGGAGGGGCCGCAGCCCCCAGGGCCACTGCACCCCCCTCAGAGATGCTTAGCAGAGGTTGGTGCCAGGGCCCGACCCAGACAGGGCTCCAGGGCTGCAGAGGGCTGGCTACAGGTAGGACTTGGGGCCGAAGGCGCCTGTGGGGTGACTCCTAGGGGAGGAAGAGGGACGGCGCTTAGTGGCATCAGACCTGGGGCCACTGCCCCCCAGAGGCATGAGTGTGGCTGCGGGGAGGCTGGCCCCTAGAGGGGCAGGGTCTGGCCCGGGGGGGCTGGGGGGAGATGGGGTGCAGGTGTGAGGCTGGGCCAGGGCATGACCTGAGGGGCCGGGGGACGATTGGGGTGCAGGTGTGAGGCGGGGCCAGGGCCTGACCGGGGGGCTGGGGGGAGTCAGGATGCTGAGCTGTGAGCTCTCCCTAGGACATGGACCTGCCTGTTAGTGGGAGGAGGAAGGAAAGCGAGAGAGAGAGAGAGAGAGAGAGAGAGAGAGAGAGAGACAGAGAGAGAGAGACAGAGACAGAGAGAGAGAGAGAGAGACAGAGAGAGAGAGAGAGACAGAGAGACAGAGAGACAGAGAGACAGAGAGAGACAGAGAGAGAGAAGAGAAAGAGGAAGGGGAGAGAGAGGAGAGAGGGAGGGGTGAGGGAGCAGCGAGGGGGAGGAAGAAGGTGCAGAGAGCAGAAGCCCAAGACAGAGGAGCCCAGGGGGGCTGTGGCAGAAGAAGAGGACGCCACACAACGGCGGAAGAGAAAGGCGTCCAGGCAGGAGGTCCGCCCGTTTAGCAGACGAGGGGACTGAGGTCCAGGGTGGCACCCTGCGCCTGGGGCCAAGACGGAGCTGGTGGCCTCTGTCAGCACCGCCTGACCACCCAGGGCCAGCTCTCCAAGAAGGCTGGGAGGGGAAGGGAAGGTCAGAGAAGAAAAGAAAAAAGAAGGAAGGCTAGGTGAGGCGGGGGGAGGCCGGAGGGGAGGAGGACACGCCGGGAAAAGAAGGGAAGAAGAGGAAGGGTCTTGGGACCGGGAGGCGCGGGGTAAGGCGAGGCTTCTGCACCCAGACTGGGACCCCGAATGGCGCCCTGCCCTTGAGTCACTTTGGGGGTGACGATCCTTCTGGCAGCTCTCACTGGTGGTCTCCCCTCCCCCTCCTCAGGACCCAGTAGTACCGTTTGCTAATGGGGTGCCCTTAGGAATGACTTTGCCCCTCTAAGCTTCGGTTTTCCCGTCTGGGATGGTTGTGGGGTTTCCCATCTGTGTGCTGATGTGGGGAGGTGGGGGAAGTCCTTTAATGTGGCTCTTCTGGTGGAGCCTCCATCTCCTGGCCAGCACCCCCGGGAGGGGAACCAAAGGCAAGTCCTACCCGACCTCAGCTGCTGAGACACCCAGAAGCCACACAGGCGGCTCATGGTCCATGGAGGCTGGCTTGCGCTCCCTCTTTGCAGATAGGAAAGATGAGGCTCAGGAGGCTCAGTGCCTGATCATGGCCCTGAGGGTGGGCAGCGGAGTTTGCCGATCTAGCAGCTGGGCCCTGGGAATAGAATGTGCTTGGCCAGCCCCATGGCAAAGCCCGAGCTCTCTGTTCTGTCACCTCCCCCAGACCAAGAGGATCAATTCCCAAACGGGCTGGGTGTCAGCGGCCGCTGGGTGTCTGTGGGTGCTGGCTGTCAGGCCAGGCATGGGGTTGAGTGGACTGGCAGGCAGAGATGGGGCAGTGGCCCCAGGCAGAGGGCTCGGTCAAGGACGCCCGAGGCCGGGAAATCACGCTGTGTTTGGGGGAACCAGGAGCTCCCCAGGAGAGCAAAGCCAGGGCCCGCGGGCAGGTGGTGGGATGCCCAGTCGGTTTTTGGATTGTGCTGAATTCTCTCAGCCCCTGGCTGCTCTCCTTCCCAGGTGAGCAGCTGAGTTTGGACGGACATGCCACTCTGACTAACACAGCTGTAGCCCGGCGGTGGCAGTGGGCAGCACGGTGCCCGAGGCGTGAGGCAGGCTGAGTATGACCGGCCAGGGAGGAGGCAGGGTGGCAGAACCCGAGCCAGTGCCGGAGCCCAGCCCCATGCCATGGAACATACCCAAACTTGCTTGGGAGCGCTCCAAACGCTGCCAAGGCCGCCCAGCCCAGCTGAGCCAGGGCTCCGGGGCAGCTGCCGCCCAGGGGAGAGCAGGCCTGGACTGGGAGGTGTGGCCGGGGCGTGGGTGCCATGGGCGTCCCCGCACCCTGTGTGACGCCCTGGGGAGGCCAGGCAGAGTAGTACAATATGGAGCAGTGTTGAGGAGGTAGGCACCCAGAAGGTCTCCTGGGGCCGTCCTGGAGGAGGCACTTGGCCGGTACCGTGTGAGGTGGTGGTCAGTGACTTAAGGAGACTGGAAGCATCTGTTGATGCCATGTGCAGAGCAGCGGACATGGTGCGCAGCGGGCGGCATCTCGAGGCCGGGATCCAGTCGGCAGGTGTGCCCGGGGGGGACGTGAGGTCCTGACCTCCGATCCCAAGTCCAGTGGCAGGACGACCAAGCAGATGAGGGCAGTGGTGGAGCAGAGCCGGCTGCACCAGGCCCAGAGCCTCTGGCCACAGCACTGACCATCTGGACTACATCCCAAGAGGTAGGACACCCAGCCCCAGGGAGGTGACAAGCTGGCCTCGGAATCTGGCTTGGCCTGGACTGCGCTCTGGGGTACAGAGGTGGCCGGCCCGTGGCCTGGCCTCTGAAGACCTACAGGAAGCCCAGGAAAGAGGCCTGGGGAACACAGGCCCTGCTGGGCAGGGTCTTCCAGGGGCCTAGAGGGTGCAGAGTCGTGGGTGGGCACGGCCCCAAAAGGAGACTTTCAGTGAGTCAGATACCAGGGTCAGCACTGTCTGCGAGGCTCTGGCACTGGGGGAAGCGATCTCTCTCCATGGACGCCACCCTCCCGTCAGAACAGGAGAACCACAGGGAGGTCTGGGTGCCTTTATGGGAAGAACCACAGGAGGTCTGGGTGCCTTTATGAGGAGAAACACAGGAGGTCTGAGTGTCTTTATGGAGAGATCCACAAGGAGGTCTGGGTGCTTTTATGGGGAGATCCACAAGAGGTCTGGGCGCCTTTATGGGGAGATCCACAGGTCTGGTCACCTTTATGGGAGATCCACAGCGGGGTCTGTGTGCCTTTATGGGGAGATCCAGAGGAGGTCTGTGCGTCTTTATGAGGAGATCCACAGGAGGTCTGGGTGCCTTTATGGGGAGATCCACAAGAGGTCTGGACGCCTTTATGGGGAGATCCACAAGAGGTCTGGACGCCTTTATGGGGAGTTCCACAGGGAGGTCTGTGTGTCTTTATGGGGAGATCCACAGGAGGTCTGGATGCCTTTATAAGGAGATCCACAGGAAGTCTGGACGCCTTTATGAGGAGATCCACAGGACGTCTGGGCACCTTTATGGGGAGATCCACAAGAGGTCTGGATGCCTTTATGCGGAGATCCACAAGAGGTCTCGTGCCTTTATGGAGAGAACCACTAGGAGGTCTGGGTGCCTTTATGAGGAGAACCACAGGGAGGTATGGGTGCCTTTATGAGGAGATCCACAGGAGGTCTGGGTGCCTTTATGGGGAGATCCACAAGAGGTCTGGGCACCTTTATGGGGAGATCCACAGGAGGTCTGGGCACTTTATGGGAGATCCACAGGGAGGTCTGTGTGCCTTTATGGGGAGATCCACAAGAGGTCTGGACGTCCTTATAAGGAGATCCACAGGATGTCTGGGCACCTTTATGGGGAGATCCACAGGAGGTCTGGATGCCTTTATAAGGAGATCCACAGGAGGTCTGGGTGCCTTTATGGGGAGATCCACAGGAGGTCTGGGTGCCTTTATGGGGAGATCCACAGGCGGTCTGGGTGCCTTTACGGGGAGATCCACAGGGAGGTCTGTGCCCCTTTATAGGGGAGATCCACAGGAGGTCTGTGCGCCTTTATGGGGAGATCCACAGGATTGCCTAGGCGCCTTTATGGGGGAGGTCCATGGATCAGCCCATGACCCTTAGGTTGGGTGATCCATGAGGCCATTGGGCGCCTTTGTGGGGGGCTTGCTGTGTGACTGGGCAACTGGTGGCTCTGTTCTGCACACAGAGTCCCACCCCTCCTGATGAGCTTGGTGCATTTGGGGCTGTCACCAGGTAGCCCCTCTGTGATGCTGGCCGACCCCCATAGCACCCTGACCTGGGCCGTGAGGGCGAAGGCAGGAGTACCGGGGCCCTTGTGCAGCACTGGACACTCCATGGTGGCTCAAGGGGCAGTGGCCAGCAAAGGAGGGACTTCATCTCACCCCAGCGCTGGTGATGGGTCTTGCTCCTCCCACAGGGGCAGCTGGCACAGGGGCAGGGCTGGGAGTGCAGTGCCAGGCTAGGAGAGTGGCCCCAGCTGGGGAAGGGGTGGATTTGGGATTGGGGGGTGGGAGTGGATGTTGGTGCTGGGGCATCCAGAGGAATGCCCCCCACCCCACGGACCCTTCCTCGGGGCAGAGGCAGGGGCAATGAAAGTAACCTACCTGGGATACTGGTGAGCTTGTGGCCACCCAGGAGGAGGGCTGTGCATTGGGCTTGGGGAGGATGGGAAGGGGAGAGGGCTGCAGGGTTCCGGCCCTGTCTGTTGTGCCAGGTCCTTCTGCCCTCCTCCCCGCCGCCGCCAAGGTCCCCCTCCCAGCTTCTCCCAGATGCCTGCACACGAGTTTGCTGTCCTTCCCCTCTCCAACGGGCCTCTACCACTGTGTTCTCCGCCATGTCCCTGGGTCCCTCAAGGCTCAGCACAGTACCCCGCAGGAGGATGTCTTGCCAGCCACCCCCAGAACAGCTTGGGATGGGGAACTGGGCCTTCCCTGTGGTCCTTGATTCACTCTGTGGGGTTGGGCTGGCTCTCTGACCGGCCTCTGAGACTCATAAGGGTAGGGAGGAGGAAAAGGTAGGGACATGCCTGTCTTGTGTCCCTAGAACTCAGCCTGATAAAGGGAGAAGGAAGGAGGGAAAGAAGGAAGGAGGGAGGGAGAGAGGGAGGGAAAGAAGGAAGGAGGGAAGGAAGGAAGGAGGGAGGGAGGGAGAGAGGGAAGGAAGGAGGGAGGGAAGGAAGGAGGGAGGGAGGGACAGAGAGGGAGGGAGGGAGGGAAGAAGGAAGGGAGAGATGGAGGAAGGAAGGAAGGAAGGTGTCCAAGTGGCCTCAAGGTGGGGCATAGAACAGGCAATCCCTTGGCCCTCTGGCAGGGCTGGAGTCACTCGAGGTCAGAAATACCCAAGCAGGAAATGAGATGCAACTTGTAAAAGACATCAAAGGAAATGCAAAACACTCTCCTGACATCGGAAGGGAGAGGGAGCAGAGAAGGCCCCCAGCCCCTTATCCAGACGCAGGGGCAGGAGCTGA
>NW_004444180.1:1932390-1941773 GCF_000243295.1 Trichechus manatus latirostris
AGGGAGGGAAGAAAAGAGGGAAGGAAGGAAGCAGGGAGGGAGGGAGAGGGAAGGAAGGAAGGTGGGAGGGAGGGAAGGAAGGGAGGGAGGGAGAGGGAAGGAAGAAAGGAGGGAGGGAGAGAGGGAAGAAAGGAAGGAAGGGAGGGAGAGGGAAGGAAGGAAGGACGGAGGGAGAGAGGGAAGGAAGAAAGGGAGGGAGAGAGGGAGGGAAGGAAGCAGGGAGGGAAGGAGGGAGGGAGGGAGAGAGGGAAGGAAGGAAGGAAAGAGGGAAAGAGGGAAGAAGGAAGGAGGAATGGAGGAAGGAAATGAGGAAAGGAGGAAGAGGGAGGGAAGGAAGGATAGAAGGAAGGAGAGAGTGAGTAAAGGAAGTAGTGAAGGAAGGAATGGTGGAATGAAGAAAAGGAGGGAGTAAGTAATGGAAGGAAGGGGGGAAGGAAGAAGGAAGGGAGGGAGATGGGTGTGGATCCTCCTGCTGGAGGGCCCCCAGGCCGGCTTAGGAGGGATCTGGGTCAGAACCAGGGAAGAAGAGCATTAGGAGGCTGGAGACAGTGGCAGGGGTATAGCTTTGGCCTCCCCCCACCACCCCCGCCCAGTGGCAAGATCTTGGGCCCAGCATCTGGCCTGAGCCTCAACCCCTCAACTGTAAAATGGAACAGTGCCCTGTCAGCAGGGTGAGAACTGATGAGACACTGGGGTGGGGCACGCAGGGCAATGGCAGTTGGCAGCCAGGGATGTGGCCTCCAGGGGCCACCAGAGGGGTCAAACGTGTGAGGGCTGAGCAGAGGGCTGGGGTTTGGCACAAGGGGGTCCCTGAGGAAGGTGGGTCTGGGCCCCTTCCTTCGTCTGCCCTTGGGGAAGCACTGGGTGCTAAACCTAGACAGTGGGGCAGAAAGGAGGCTTGTTGGATTTGGGGGTTTCCAGTGGGGCCAACTGGGGCCCCCAAAACAAGAGCCCCCAAGTACCATCTCACTGTAGGAAGACAAGGAAATGGCAGGGGAGGTGCTGGGGGAACCCCTGGTTTAGGAGACAAGGAGCCATGGCTGTGTTGTTGTTGTTAGGGACCGTCCAGTCAGTTCCGACTCACAGCGACCCCGTGCACCACAGAACGAAACACTGCCCGGTCCTGCGCCATGCTCACAATCGTTGTTATGCTCGAGCCCATAGTTGCAGCCACTGTGTCAATCTATCTTGTTGAGGGTCTTCCTCATTTTCGCTGACCCTCTACCTTGCCAAATATGACGTCCTTCTCCAGGGACTGATAACACGTCCAAAGTACGTGAGACGTAGTCTTGCCATCCTTGCTTCTAAGGAGCATTCTGGTTGTACTTCTTGCAAGACAGATTTGTTCATTCTTTTGGCAGTCTGTGGTATATTCAACATTCTTCACCAACACCACAGGTCAAAGGCGTCAATTCTTCCATCTTCCTTATCATCATCCAGCTTTCGCATGCGTATGAGGTGACTGAAAACACCATGGCTTGGGTCAGGCGCACCTTAGTCTTCAAGGTGACATCTTTGCTTTTCAACACTTTAAAGAGCTCTTTTGCAGCAGATTTGCCCAATGCAATGCGTCGCTTGCTCTCTTGACTGCTGCTTCCATGGGTGTTGATTGTGGAGCCAAGTAAAATGAAATCCTTGACAACTTCAATCTTTTCTCCATTTATGATGATGTTGCTTAGTGGTCCAGTTGTGGTCCGTGCCTATGAGGAGGGGTGAAGGAAATCCTGAGGATGGTGGGTGCCCTTGGCCATGTGTCAGTGAGCAGTCCCCATCAACAGGCTGTTCTGGCTCTTTACCTTAGAATGCACATTCCTGCCCAGGGGGCCCTGGAGCCAGCCTGCCCAGGACACACAGCATCGGTGGGGCCAGCCTCAGCAGGCGGGGCGGGGCGGGAGGGGGGGGCGCTCCTGGGCTGTCAGGGGCTGGAGAGGGGCTGGGCTGGAGGCCTGTGTACCCATTCTCTGGGTCAGTCCCTAGCGAGCCCTGGCACCCATCTTGGATCCCACAGGGCACTTGGCATGTGGAGCAGCTGTGGGCCAGGGCCTCTCTCTCTGTCAGCTTTGGGGTACCTGAGGCTGCAGCTGTGACCACCTGTCTCCTCTACACCAGGCTGGGCACCCTGCAGGGATGGAGCCGTGGTCCCGGGGCCCTACACTGGAGGCCTCCTCTGGCTGCACCCTGGGGTGTTACCCTCCACGGCGTGCAGAAGCTGGCTTTGCGGGCAGGTGTCCATGCTCCAGTGTTGCCTCCTCCAGGCAGGCTTCCCACCAAAGGCCACAAAGGGTCCCAGGAGTGGGGACACTGCATGGTCTCAGTCAAGCCCCACCTCGCCCCTCGTGAGGGTTTAGCTGTTTCTCGGCACAGAGAGGGCTCGGTGGCAAAGAGTGACGATGGGGAAGCTGAGGATTGGAAATACCCAGGGTCCTCAAGCCAAGGGGGGTCCAGTGGGCACCGGAGGCCCGGTGCCCAGGTTGGCAGTCTCGCCCCCACCCCAGTGTGGAGTCGTGGGACCTCGGTCTCAGCTAAATGGTTTCTAGCATCGGTAGGAGGGGAGGCTGGGGAGGCGGGGTGCGGGACCACATCTGTGCCGCTGTCTACCCCCCCCCCCCCCCCCCCGCGCAAGGCCCCACACACCCCCCCCCCCCCCCCGGCTGGAGAAGGCCCTCAGCGCCCCACCTCCCCGCTGCCACACCAGGCAGCGGCCGCCTTCTCCTGGAGCCACGCCCCACCAGCATCAGCCCCTCAGTTTCTGCCATGCAGCCCAACCCCTTCCCTCCCTACTGCCCCTGGCCTGGCCTGGTCTCATCCTAGTTCCCCCAAGGATGCTAAGAGCCCTCCGTGCGCCCACCCCGCCCTGCGCTGGGCCCTCCAAGGCAGCCAGGGGCTCCAGGCTCCACCTTCCTTCGTCCTCCCCTTCCCGGCTCAGAACCTGCAGCCCCCAGCACTGACTGAGCTCCGGTCCCACCCCCAGGCCCTGCCCCACCTGGACACAGTGGGGGGTCCTTGGAGAAGCAGCAGCATGCCCAGGTGGCCTGCTCCAGGAGGGTGGGGGGCAGAGAGGCCCCATAATGCCGAGAGATCCAGGAAGGGGCTGTGTGCCTAGAGCAGGAAGGGAGGGGAGCTGGTTCCTGATCGTTCCTGGGCTCACACCCCCCTCGGACCCTTGGGCCCCGCTATGGCACCAACTCAGCCTGCCCTCCTTGGGCTCCCCTGAACCCCTCCCCACTGCCCCCTCTGGGAAGCCCCCCCCCCCGCCTCCCACTCTCCACATGGCCAAATGAGCTCAGCGTCTCCCCAGACTTCCCCTCCCGGGGCTCAGGACAGACACGGGGGGTTTCTGGGGGCTCCTTGTTCAGTCCCCCACTTTCAACACACCCAGCCTGAGCCCACCCTCCTCATTCATCTTCTCCTCGGTGTTCAGCCCCACCATCGGGCCTGGCCCTGCGTCCCTACTCTAACCGGGCTCCTGGCCCAGGCTTCTCTGCCCCTGCTGGTCCCTCTGAGCCCCGGCTTCCTTCTAGAAGGCAAATTTGCCCGTGCCCTTCCCTGGTGTGGGGCCTCGAGGGTGGCACCTTGCCCTTAGCTGGGGTTGTCCGAGCCCCTCCTGGGAACACAGGGACTCCCCAACCCACCCCCCTCGCCCGGGCCGCTCAGGCTGCTCCCTCTCTCCAAGCTCTCTGGCCTGCTGGCCTCCTGCCTTTGCTCGAGCTGCCCCCCTCCCTGGCCCAGCAAACCCTGATCATTTCTCAGGCCCAGGGCAGGGTTACCTCCTTCCCTGCCCACAAGTAACACAGAGGGTGTCTGCCTCACCCATGGCCCTTGACTCTGGGGAAAAGGATCCCCCAGGCATGGGACACATCCCGAAATGCTCTCTGGGGCACTAGGAGGGAGAGATGGCAGAGAGGGTGGGCTGGCCCAGCGCCAGGCATTCTGGGTGGGGGGGGCCTCGAGGTTCCCGGCAGCTGTGGCTCCCTGTCCCCACACTCCAGCCCTGGGCGGAGAGTACTCCTCCTGCCTGCCCCACCCACACCCACACCCACCTGCTCCACTGGGGCTGTCTCTGTGCTTCTGGCTCACCCCCCAGCTGCACCCCCCAGCGACCCCCTGAGGACGCCTGACAGCCAGGCCCACTGCGGTGCCTGGGTGGGTGAGGGGCTGTGCCCTCAAACCCTCTCTGGGCGATGGGGCAGGACTCAGCATTGTACAACCACGCGGACCCGTCCGTGGTGCCCATGAGCGTGCTCCGAGCACGGGATGAGGGCTCTGCCCACCCACTGATGCCCTCCCCCTGGCCTCTGCCCCTCTCAGACCTGCTTTGCATGTGTGACGGTTGGGTGCTTGCCTTCCAGCGCCTGCCCAGAAGCCAGCACCGGGAAGGTCTCTCTGTGACTCAGTTTCCCCTCCTGCGCGCCGTCTGTCTGCAGTCCCTGGAGTGGCCACCTGCTCCAGGGCGCCCACTCTGGTCGATGGTACAGGAGATGACAGGGGAGGTGGGGACCGGGAGAGGGGAGGGATAAGAGACCTCGGTGCTTGGGGGGGGGCCCATGCCCCCCTCCTGTGGGGAGCCCCGGAGCATGTGGCCGGGCGGGTGCCCAAGACGAGCCCAGACCTGACGTCTTCCCGTCAGCCCCAGCCGAGGCCCCCTGAGCTCTCCCCAGGTCTCAGGACAAGCCGTCCCTGTCCTTAACCTGGCGGCCAGGTGCAGGACCTCAGGTGGAGCACCTCAAGAGACATCTGCAAGGGACAGAGTTGTGATGGGGACAAAGTCTGCTGCCCCTTCTGGAAGCCACACTGAAAGGAAGGGGCTGGGGGCAGCAGGAGGGCCCGGCCCGGGTTGGCACCAATCCTCAGACCCTCGGACCCTCGGCCCCTCAGCAAAAACTGGGGGACAGGATGAGGAGCTGGAGAGGAAGGTGGGGAGGGGGCCGTGTCCCAGTCAGGAGCAGCAGAGGCAGCCCCTGAACTTGGGGGGCCCGGTCAGCCGGGGAGCTGGCCGTGTCCTAGGCCCGCTGCAGCTCTGCACGTACTGGTGCATTCGGGGGACAAGGCCGTGCGGTGGGGAGCGTGGGATGGTGAGGGGCGCGGCGGGGACACAGCCCGTTCTGCAGGCCCTCGGGCTGAACCCTGGGCTGCGGCCGAGCCAGAACAGACAGGAAACGGCTGATTGCGTTTGCTCGGGAACACCAAATCCCAGGCAGCTGCAGGCAGGCCGCGCCAGGCCGCCATCGCGCTCCTGACAGCTCCGCGAGCGCCAAGGGGGCCAGTTGGGGCGCCTTCCCAGGCCAGGGGCCCCCACCCCACCCCAGGAGAGCCGCCCCCTCCCAGTTCCCAGAACGGAGCCCAGCTGTGGAACTGAGCGGTGAGGTCACGGGGAGGGGGCCAGCAGGGCCCCATTACTCACATCCTGGGCGGGGGGAAGGGAGGGGTGCAGAGAGAGCAGCCAGGCCGCCTCACCGTCCCGGGTCAGGGGAGGGGGGGGGGCCAGCGAGGGGCTTTAGGGGAGACACCAGAGACCCCCAGCCCACACCCCATGTGCACACTGCCCCAAGTCCTGCCCAATGAGGGGACAGGAGGATGACCCTCTGAGTCCACAGAGGTGATGTTCTCAGAAAATAGGAAGCACAGGCCGGGCCTCCCGCCAGGGGCTGACACCACGTTGTCCAGGCAATGCGAGGGAAACAGTCAACAGTGTGGCCAGGGGCCCCAGGGGTGCTCAGAGGGGCTGGACCGGCCGTGCTGCATCGCCCGGTTCCCACGTCTGAGTCCACGTGTGTGTGTGCGCACATGTGAGCACAGGGATGTTGGGGTGTCCGGGGGGTGTTGGCCCAAGCGTGTGCGTGAGTGTGTGCACGGGTGCCCCCGCTGCGGCCTGTGTACATGGATCTAATTCTGCACATGCGTGTGGACATCCATGCGTGTGCGTGTGTGAGCGTGTGCCTGAGTGTCTGGGGGTGTTGGCCCGCGTGTGTCTGTGAGTGTGTTCCCATATGGACCTGAGTTAGGATTCATGGAAAAAGCTTGCGTGCACGTCTGTCTTTGTAGGCTAGAGCCAGGGTGCGCTCATTCTTGTCTGTGCTCCTGTGTGTCTGCATGTGCAAGGGAAGGCCCGTCCACACGTCTGGGGCTGAGTGTCTGGCTGGGCACGTGTGCGCAGGCCTCTGGGCCCTTTGTGGTCTCTGGCCATGGAGTCTGTGGAAAGTGGCTGCAGAGGGCGAGCTGGACCCGCTGGGGGAGCCAAGGGAATTTGCACACCTGGAGGCGCTCCAACACCTGGGTGGGGTCGGCTGCACTGTTGTGTGTTCGTGGGGTCTCCTGGGCTTGGTGGAATGGGCTGGGGAGCAGAGTGAGGGCGCCCTGGCCACCGCAGGAAGTCTGACTCATCCAGCAACAGGGCCGACAGGGGGGGCCTCAGGGCAGACCCCAGCCCCATGCACACACACACACCAGGGCACACACACGCACTGGGGCACACAGTGGGGCATGCACGCACGCACACACACACACACACACGGCATACACCAGAGCACACAATGGGGCACACGCAGTATGCACACCAAGACACACACACACCGGTGCACACACCAGGGCATAGGCACACACAAACACACACACACACACGCACAGACACACACCAAGGCCCACATACCGGGGCACACACACTAAGGCGTACGCTGAGGCGCACACACACACACACACACACACACAAGGCATACACCAGAGCACACACTGGGGCACACACACACACCAGGACACGTGCACGCATACACACACAAAGGCACACACACACCAGGGAACACACACACGTGAATGACACACGCCGGGGCAGGCACACCAGGGCACACGCAGACACTTACACCGAAACACCCCAGGCCCTCCTGTACACACACAGGCACACACATCCACTCACGCACACACGGACATCCATGTGCATACACACTTAGATATGGGGACAGGGAGTGCAAAATGGCAGAGTCCAGTCCCCCTCCGCGGACTCTCTCCACTGGTATCCCGGGGACTGGCCCAGGAGGGGGATACAGGGGGCACGTTCACTGCACCCCACAACTGAGGCACTGAGTTCCCACAACCCCTGCCCATCTCTGCTCCGACCCTCAGTTTGGAGGGACCTGGGGCCCCAGGTCTCAGCCGACAGCAGCAAGCGCACCCCAGGCTCTACCTCCCAGGTAGAAGGGGCTACAGGCCCCCACTCCCACCAAGGACGGCCAAGGCAGGAAGCGGGCTTCATCTGCTGGGCTGATGGGAGCCAGGTGTGGGGAATTAGTGGCTTCCTCGGGGCCTGTGGGGGTGGGAGCTGAAGGCACTTCTGAGGGGCCTGGCGTGGGCGGGTGGGGGTGCGAGGTCGGAGCAGGCCGTCTGGTTTGCGTGGCTGGAGTCCCACGTGGCCGCTGGGGGGAGCGGGCCTTGAACTTGAGCCTGCGGAGGGGCCTGGCTTTTGTCTGAGAGGCTTAGGGAGACCCAGGAGGGAGATTAGATCATGGACTGCGAGGGCTGCCAGGAGCATCACACAGCCTCATTGCGTCCAGGGCCTGAGGGTCACACGGCGGACATGTGCAGGAGGGGCCAGACCCGGCCCGGGGACCCCAGCCCGTGCCAGCCCGGGGACCCCAGCTCTGAACCCCTGGAGCGCTCCTCTGGTTCTCCCTCTGTACCCACAGTCCTCTGGTTGTCTCTGCCCACGTGAGTGCACTCGGGGAGGCTGTGGGTGTCAGAGTGCTGAGGACGAAGGCCCTTACTTGCTGGCTTTGCGGTGGGCCTCAGTTTCCCCATCTTTGAAACTGTACCTACCCAGTCCAGAAACACCCCTGAGGTGGAACTGGGGATGGGCGGTGGGTGAGCCAACCGTGAGGGGCCCCCAGCTGTGGGGTCAGGCCGAGATGACACAAGCAAGAGCATGGCCGGGCGTGGGGCCATGGCTGGCAGGCCGGGTGGCCCCACACAGGGGCTGCCCACAAACAATGTGCCCACTCTTGGGGGGCTGGATGGAGTGCCCCATCTGGCTGCCCTGCTAGGCCTGCCCTTGGTGGGACACCAACTTGTCCCACAGTACCCGACTGGCCACAGCCACATTGACTTGGGGAGGATGTCTGGTGCCTGCGGCCCTCGGCCCTCGCCTACCCCTCCAGCCACCCTCCCCGGGCCCTACCTGGCCCTGCCTGCAGCTAATGCCACATGGGCCCGAAGCCTGGCTGCAGATCCATCCAGTGCCCCTTCCTTGAGTTTTTCCAGGCCTGTTGGGGCTCCAAGGCCCCTTCTCCAGAGTCCCATACCACCTCTATTTTAAAGATGGGTAAATGGAGGCCCAGAGCGGGCAGGAAGAAATGGGGTGCGGCATCCCGTCCCCAGCTGTGCCTGACGACTTTCTCGGGTCCCCCCAGGCTCACCACCCAGCGGAGCGTGGAGGACGAGGAGGAGGCAGCCAGGGAGCGACGCCGGCGCGAGCGGGACCGGCAGCTGCAGGCTGAGGACGAGGACCTCGGCCACCAGGCCCCGGAACCAGAGCAGGACAAGCTGTAAGCCACCCTTCCCCTGTGCCGGGGTCCAGGACCCCAACTTCATGCAGCCGGGACCTGGGCACAGGGCGTGCTGGGGGAGCCATGGGCTTGGGGTCCCAGAGCAGGGGGAGGACCCTGACTTCATGCAGCCAGGACCTGGGAGCAAGGAGGGCTGGGGGAGCCCAGGGTTTGGGGTCCCAGAGCCAGGAGGAGCAGGACAGAATGCAGAGTGTTCCAGGGTGAGGGTCCATGGCCGGCAGTGTGGACGTGGCTACGGGGAACATGTGGCCGCCCGCCGGGCGCTGACTCAGGCTCGGTGGCCCTGCACCAGAACTAGGTCCTTGTTTGAACTACTCTGGCCGCAGCTGCGGGGCCCTGGCCCCAGCGCCCCCCGCCCAGGCCCCCGGCCATGACTCATGGAGGCCCAGGCCGACTTGGCGGGACCCTGGCCGGCTCGTTTCCTCCCCAGGCCCAGGAGGCCGCAGAAGGCTGGGTGTTTTTCCAGCAGCACTCCCCTTCCCCCGGCCCTGCTTTGTTTCCATTTTCCCCAAGTCAGCAGCTCTGGGCCCGTGGGCTGCTGCAGCAGTCATGGCCCCTTGGCCAGGTCCTGGGGCCGGCAGGGGGGTGGAGGCCGGGAGCCCACAGGAACCCCCAGCCCACACAGTGCACGGGCAGGGCACGTGGCACAAGGGTCTGGGCCTGCAGTCTGGGGGACTGGGCATGGGGGCTCGGCCAATGAGGACACTGGGCTCAGGGTGAGCATGGGGACCACAGAGCCTGGGGCTGAGCTGGGGGTGACACCAAGAAGCCCAGACTGACAGGGGAGGCACAGCCCTGCCCTCAGGAAGCCATAGACTGATGGGGGAGACACAG
>NW_004444180.1:1942509-1972285 GCF_000243295.1 Trichechus manatus latirostris
AGTCATAGAGTCATGGAGAAGGCATGGCCCTAGCCACAGGGAGCCTTTCTGTGCAGCTGACAGGGATGTCCTACCCTGGAGCCCAGGGGCTGAGTGAGCGGAAGTGTGGGTGCTGGTACAGGGCCATGGGCTGCCATGTGCCTCCGGCAACCCCCTGGGCTCTCAGCCCACCTCCTGTTCCCCTGCTCCAGGCTCCACCTGAAACCCTCGGAAGCCCCTGAACTGGACGAGGATGAGGGTTTTAGCGACTGGTCCCAGAAACCGGGGCCACAAGGGCAGCTCGCTGTGGATGGCGGAGAGGCCCCTCAAGGAGACAGCCCACAGGAGCAGGAGCACGAGGAGAACCGGCAAGTGGTGCAGGCCCTCCGTAAGCCCCTCAGCCAGCACCGCAGCACGGCAGCCCCTTGGATCCCCCTTCCCAGCCAGCCCCCCAAGATGCCCTTGTGGCTGTGAGGGGAAGAGATGGAGACGGGAGGGAGGCCGAGGGGCCTGCGGGGAGGGGGCGGTGAGGACATCTCATTCCTGGGCTCCCCAGGGCCCTGGGCCCCGTCCAGAGCAGCTGCGGCCAGGCCGGGTGTTGCCACATCAGCACACATCTGCAGCCCACTTACGTAATGGAGGCTCCGCGGCCCCCGCGCTGCCCGCCCCTTCCTCCCTCGGGTCTGGCCTGCCTCCATTCCCACGGAGGAGGGGAGCAGGTATTTCCAGATGTGGGCCTGTGAGGCAGCTTTCCAGATGTGCGGGTGTGTGTGCCTGTCTCAACCGGGGTGGGCGGGGGGCCCGGGGAGCAGGCTGCTCCCCAGGCCCTCTCTCCCCTCCCCACAATCTCAGGATCTGAGCTGTAGACAGCACCCGCGGGCCGCCCTTGAGGCTGGCACCTGTCACGTCCCAGCCTTGCCCTCAGGAGCTCTAAGCTTCGGGGACAGGGCCCCCCCATTGCCTGAAGTGGAACGAGAGCTCTCCCCTCTCTGGGCCACCGCCTGGCTTCCCTAGGCCCCCATTGCCCAACCCCCGTCTTTTCGATCCTCAACCAGGCTCCCCCACATCAGGGGCTAACTGGTCCTGGCTCGGCCCACTGCCTGCCATACCTCTTCTGGGTCTCAGTCTCCCCATCTGCCCCGGGGAGTTGCTGCCTGCTCTGCATTTCTGAGAGGGGCTGGGGCTCCCCACTCCCCGCCGGCCAGGCCAGCCGGGCTGCTTCCCGACAGCAGGGGGCACTTGGGCTCTTCTGGTGGAAGTCAGAGCTGGCGGCTCCACAGGCCTCCACCCCCCTGCACCTGCTGCCTGCCCACCCGCCTGGGCCCTGAATGGCCCTCTGTGTGGCTGCCCTGGCTCGGACCCCAGCCCACCTAGGGTGGGTGGGTCTGGGTCGTGGCTGGCACGTACACCACGAGGCCTGAGACCATGGAAAATGGCAGCGTTTCCCATCTTCTCCAGGTTCAGGCCTGCTCCGAGAGGCACTCCGGCCGCCGGCTGGCACCTCCCCTCCCCTGTGGCCAGCACAGCTGGCCCCTCTCCCCACGACCCCTGCCTGGCCTTGTCCTGCAGCTAACCCAGCGCCCAGGCCACCCACGAACCCTGCACTTCCCTCCCACTTGACATCCTCCTCCCTAAGACCTGTTGGCCCCACACACAGCATGGCTGGAGCAGGCCCCTAGGCAGCCCCAGCCCTAGGGGACCAGTCAGCCGAGGGCAGACACCATGACATGGGCAAGCGGGGCACGAGGGCTGGAGCTTTTCCAGGAAAGCTGTGCCCAGGCTCCGGGAGTGGCCCAGGACAAGCGGTGGGCCAGTGTCCCTGAGGATCCTGTCCGGTTCTGGGGCCCTTGGGCTTATGTCACCTAAGACAACGGGTTTCTGAATTCCTTGACACTCCACTCATCTGACTGCCTCCATTTTCCAGATGGGAAAACTGAGTCTTGAAAATGGGCGGGGACTTGAACCAAGCAATCAAATGACCCTAGATTGGCCCTCCCTCCCCCTCACAGGCCCCAAGGTCATGAACAGGAGGACAGTGATGGGCCAGGCCAAGCCGAAGTCCCCCTGGAAGGGCTGTGCCTGAGACCAGTGGTGGAGCCCCAGGAGGAGCCGGGTCTGGAGGAAACAGAGCCCCGTGACCTAGAGGAGCTGGCCCAGGACCCTCAGGGTCCAGCGGAGGCTGGGGAGGCAGAGGAGGAGGTGACAGTGACTCCACCTCAGGCACTCTGGGAGCACTCTAGCCCCTGGGTTGGGTGGATCTTTGCTGCCTGCACCCTTGGGGGTCTCATGGGGCTTGCCCTGGGGAGACCCAGCACCCTATACCCTCAGGCTCTGCAGCCCCTTCTTACTCCACATTCTTAGAGTATTGGGGTGTGGGGACACGGGGTAAATCTGTCCTCCACAATCATGAGCTCTGCCCTGGGCTCATGGGCCCCACAGTGGAGAATTCCAGAACGGAGCACGTCAGGGCTGGGAAGAACCTGAGGCCCAGGCAGGGGAGAGCTGTGCTCCAGCAGGCCCTGGGGTGGGGCAGGAGGGATGCACATGGCTGGCCATCCAGGCCCCATAGCCTCAGATTTTCTATCCCTAGCGCCTGCAATGTCAGCAGCCCAGGACACCCAGCCCCTTGGCCTTGGAGGGGACTGCCGAACACAGCCCGCCTCCCCTGAGCCCCACCACCAAGGTAGGTCAAGCCCCAAAGCCTACTCCCATTTTCTCTCCCAGTCTCATGACCAAACTGAAAACCCGAGACAGGCAGCCACATGTCAGCCCCAGGAACACAAGGGCATGTCCAACTTGTTCTCTGCTAATTCCCCCAGCACCTGGCACTCAGAAAATCCTTGTGGTTGTGGTTGGAGTGATGGATAAGTGGATAGAAGGAAGTAAAGAAGGTTGGGTGGATGGGTAGGTGGGTGGGTGGATGGATGATGGACGGACGGACGGACAGACGGATGGATGGACGGATGGATGGATGGATGGTTGGGTGGATGGTTGGATGGATGGATGGATGGAAGGGAGGGTGGGTGGATGAATGAATGGATAAAAGTAAGGAAAAATGGTTGTATGGTTGGCTACCTGGGGCACAGGAAGCGGAAGGCAGAGTTTAGCCCATGAGCACAAGCCAGCAGGAGGCAGATCTCAACTCAAATCAAGCCAAAATTTCTATTTGGCGAAGTTGCCCCAAGATGGTCTGAGTTGCTAATATGAGGGATGCTCTCTGTCCCTGAGTTCAAGGTGGCAGGAGATGGTCCTCTTTCTGGATGGTGAATTTCTCCAGAGTTGGGAGATCAGTATAGAAGCCATTCCCACACAGCTCAAAGATGCCAGGCTTCTCAACAGACAGGAGTCTACTGTACACTCTTGTGAATTAGACTGTGAGCTTTGCCCTGGCCACCCAGGCTTACCTCCCTGCCCACTCCCCACAGCTCATCGACAGAACCGAGTCCTTGAACCGCTCCATAGAGAAGAGGTATGTCTTACCAGACCCAGGCTCAGAACTGGGGTTTCTCCATGAGGGGAGTGAGGAGAGGGACTGAGAGGGTGGAGATAATGGGGCATGAGTGTGCTCTGGCAGGGACTCAGAGTTGGGTGAGGAACAGCCAGAAGGTGTGTGGCTTGACACTTCTCCTACCCTCCAGTAACAGTGTGAAGAAGTCCGAACCAGCCCAACCTATCTCCAAGATTGATGAGCGCCTAGAGCAGTACACCCAGGCTGTCGAGGTACACTCAGTCCCCTCCTCTGCAGTTGGATGCCTTCTATTCATGCACCCATTCTTCCACCAGCTCACACTCCTTCACCCAAACCACTCACCCCTACCAACCCACATTCCCCCACAATCCCACCCGCTGCCACGCATCCCACACTCGCCCATCAACCTATTAGCTCCCCCTCAAACTCACGCTCTGTCACTGATCTACCCACTCCCCTGTCAACCCACACTCTCACACCAACCCATGCTTCCCCATCAACCCACACTCCCCACCAACCCACAAACCTCCACCAACCCACTCTCCCCCACTGACCCACACTCCTCCATAATGTATGCCTCCCAACCAACCCATGCTCCTTCACCCAACTCATGCTTCCCCACTAACCCAAAATCCTCCATAACCCATTCTTCCCCATCAACCCACACTCCCACCAACCCATGTTCTCTCACCATCCCACACTCTCCCACCAACCCAAAGTCCTCCATAACCCATGCTTCCTCACCAACCACATTCCCCCACCAACCCACTCTCCCCCCACCAACCCACACTCCTCCATAACCTACACTCTCCCACCAACCCACACGCTCTCCCACAAACTCATGCTGTCCCACCAATGCAAAGTCCCCCATAACCCATGCTCCCCCACCAACACACCCTCCTCCACCCAACCCACATTCCCCCACTGACCCACACGTCTCCATAATCCCAGCTCTCCCACCAACCCAAAGTCCTCCATAACCCACACTCCCACAACCCAAAATCTTCCATAACTCATGCTCTCCCACCTACCCAGAGTCCTCCATAACCCATGCTCCCCCAGCAACCCATGCTCCTCTGCCCAATTCATGCTTCCTCACCAACCCAAGATCCTCCGTAACTCATGCTTCCCCACCAACCCACACTCCCACCAACCCACGCTCTCCCACCAAACCAAAGTCCTTCATAACGCATGCTCCCTCACAGACCTATGCTCCCCCATAACCCACAGTCCTCCATAAACCATGCTCTCCCACTTATCCGTGCTCCTTCACCGACCCATACTCCCCCACCAACCCAAAATCTTCCATAACCCACACTCCCCCACCAACTCACGCTCCCCCATAACCCGCACTTCTCCATAACCCACACTCCTCTGTAACCCACCTCCCCCACTGACCCACACTCTCCCACCAACCCACATTCTTCCAGCCCTATGCTATGAGCCATGTGAAGATACCCCACATCTGTACTGTATTCCACCATATCACCTGTGCACCCCAGAAGGAGATGTGTTCCACAAGTGTGCCCAGTGAAGGCACACATCAAGAGCCTAGCCCATCCTGGATTGGGAAAACATTCCAGGGGCAGATAAAAAGATAGAGGTAACATCATTTGTGTCTTGGAGGGTCTCGCAGTGGGACCTTCCGATGTGTCCCATGAGAGCCCTCCACTAAAGCATTCCTGGGGCTCTGTCTTCTCCTCAGACTGCTGGTCGGACCCCCAAGCTAGCCCGCCAGACCTCCATAGAGCTGCCCAGCATGGCCGTGGCCAATACAAAGAGTCTGTGGGAGACAGGAGAAGTGCAGACCCAGTCCACATCCAAGGGCCCCTCCTGCAAGGTAGGACCCTTCCCGTGTGCATGGCTGGGTTAGGAGGACAGGGCCCAGGACCTTAGCAGCAGGCTGGGCCCCCTTGGAAAACCAAGTATGAGACCACCCAGGATGAAATGTGGTGGGCAGGGCACTGGAGCATCTGGGGGGCTGGGGTTAGCCATTTGGGCTTCCTAGCATTGGAGGCTTCGAGAAGACAGATTGGCAAGGTGAGGACAGGATGGTGCCTTGTTCATGTTCCCTGCTCTTCCCCCGGGCTCTCGCACAAAGAGGCAAGGTGGGCAGGCCCCAGGCCCCCTGGCCAGGCAAGGCCAGCCTGGAGAGAAGGGCCCAGGGCTTCTAGCCCCCCAACCAAGGGCTGCACCTATGACCTGTTTCCTCCTGCTCCCAGGATATTGTCGCTGGAGACATGAGCAAGAGAAGCCTCTGGGAGCAGAGAGGTGGCTCCAAGACCTCATCAACAGTTAAGGTAGTCTGCAAAATGATTGGGGCAGGGGTGGGGTGGGTACAGCAGGTGAGGGCCAGGAGAGGCTGTCCTCCATGCAGGAGTACTGCCTCCTTCCTGTGCACTCACCTTTGCTCTTGCTCCCCTTCTCCAACAGAGCACCCCGTCTGGGAAGCGGTACAAGTTTGTGGCCACTGGGCACGGGAAGTATGAGAAGGTGCTCGTGGATGAGGACGTGGCACCCTAGATTGCCGGTCCCGGTGAGTCTGAGGCAGCGGCCAGAGCGCAGTGCTGCCCATGAACGCGCCATTTTGGAACACAGGAGCTCGGGTGGGACCTGGTTACCAGCTACCAGGGTGGGGCTTAGGGGTGAACGCCTGGCCTGGGGGCAGGCGGAGACCCTGACTCAGCTCCCTGGACCTTGCACCAGGCTTGGACTCTGTTGGTTTTGCTGGCATCACCCTGGCTCAGCCCAGCACAGCCGCCGCTCAGCAGGAAGCTCCTTCACCTGGAGGAGACAGGGAGCCCCACCTAGGCTTCCTGTGGTGCAAGGCCAGCCCCCACCGCAGGAGCTGGAGTCAGTGGAAGTAGACGGGACAAGCCCAGGGAGCCTGGTTCCACGCCCCTCGGTGGGTTTGGGGTCCATAGGGGCCAGGACCTTGGAGGTTTGCCTGGTGTTCCCACACCCTCCCTGCTGCCTGGTGATGAGACAGGAAGTGACTCCACGGCCTTGGTTGGACACACGTTTGTTTATTAGTGGCCTGGGTCGCAGGCTCCATGGGCAGCACCGTTCCAGCCTGTGGTGGGACAGCTGGCCCCCACCAACTGCTGCCTCCTTGCTGGGTCCTGCTGCTTCCCTGGTGCCTCACCTCCCTCTCTCCCTTCTGGTATGACAGCCCCCCTCAGAGCCCTGGGCACTAGCCCCAAGTCAGGTCTTGCCTGGTTGGAGGCTGGGGCTCCCAAAGCTGCATGAGCCTAGGGTCCCCTTCCCTGCTCTTGCCCTGCTCGGCCCGGGACGGAGAACACTACTCCTTATCCCAGCCATCAAATCGAAGACCTCTCCTGTTAGCGACCCTCAAGGCTGCTTCTCTCCATGGGTCAGCCCGGGGTGGAGGGAAGCGATGGGGGCGCCCAGGGGCTGGGCCAGGGGCATGGCTGGGCCCCTCCTCCACCCCCTATCAGCCCCTTCCCGCCTGAACTCTGATCATCTCACATCCATGCCAACTCCCACCGGGCCTGGGCCCCCAGCCCCTCCTCAGGGCCTCCTTCCTGCACCCCCAGCCTGGGGCTGGCTCCCCGCCATCCGTCAGGGCCGCCAAACTGCCGACTCGGCCGACCGTGCCGAGCTCTGAATCACCCTGACCACTCCTGCTTCCCACCACAAACATAAATCTGTCCCTGAATCGTTCACAGCCTGGGCGGAGGGAGACTGCAGTCTGGACCCAGGAGCCCCTCCTGCTTAGCCAGGAGTTAATCACCCTGAGCCGGCAGCACCCCGAGGCCCAACGCCCTGTGCCCCAGCCCTCCCTTGAACAGCGCACCCAGGGCCCAAGCCTCTTTGGAAAGTGGGCAGAACCAGGCCTCACTGTGACCGCCTCCCGGCCACCCACATGTGAGGTCAGGGGTCCGACGCTCTGCCTCAGAGCAGACTTGGGGGTCTTCTTGTCACCGAGTACTTCCCCCCGGCACCCCCACTCTATCCTATGTGCACCCCTTCTGGTCCCCTCCTTAGAGGACCCTCCACCCCCCTGAATCTGCCAGCTCCCAAAGTCACATGTTAACCGACTCATCCCACCTCCACTCTGCCCTGCTGTCACCACCCACGAGTCCCTTATGCCCCCGCCCACCTGACCTGTCCCTCTCAGCCTCTCACAGGCCTCAGCCACTGAGCCACCCATCGCTCCCCTCTTCGGCATCCCCGCCCCGGCCCTGCTGGCCCGGGTACCCTCACGTCCCAGCTAGACTGCTCCTTCCGTCACTCTTGGTCGTGCTGCCCTGGAGCCCCTGTGGCCACCTCACTGGAGATGCCAGCCGGCCGCAGTCCGGTTGAAGTTCTTGGGCCGGGGGCTCAGCAGCAGGACAGGGAGGGCCTCGGGTGGGGGCCGCGCGGCCGCCTCCTTCAGCTTGCGGGCATCGAAGCGGGGTCTGTAGAGGAAGGGAAAGCGGGACAAGCCAGCCGGTGCACGTGTTCCCTCGTCGGGCCTTGCTGAGTGGCCCTGGGCCTTGGCCACTGACATGCAGTACAGCACTGCGTCCCACATCTTGGAGGCCCGGAAGGCGGGGGGCCGGGGTGCTGGGAGGGCAGGTGTTGCCTCCTCCTGCTGCGTGGCCCCAGAGCTCTGTGCTGGGCTCGGGGCTGGGGGCTCCCCCTCTGTCACCATGAGCTGCTTCTTCAGGCGCGTCCAGCCGCTGAGCCTGGGCTTGGGTGCCACTCTGGGGACAGGGCAGGGATGGGGGCCCAATGGCAGGGCAGGGGATGAGGCCCCGCAGGGACTGCAGACCCGTTTGGCCTCGTCGTTGGGGCCGGCCACAGTGGGCTCCTCCATGGACTGGGGTTCAGGGGCCTCAGGGGCTGGGCTGTGAGCCGGGGATCCTGGCGAGCGGTAGGTGGGGGCTATGGGCACCACGATCCGAGTGCTGGCCTCTCTGGGTGCCGAGGCCTGGAAGCTGGGTGGAGACCTGGGCACAGGGGCCTCCTCAGGCTGGGGGCTGGTGGCCTGGGCCCTGGCGGGCAGTGGGCAGATGTGGGCCACTGGGATCAGTGGCTGGGGGCTGGGGGTAGTCGAGGCTGCAACTCTGTCAGTCCTGGGGAACTCGGGAGTCCTCGAGTGTGGGGATGGGGTGAGTCGGCTCTGCACCTGGCTGACGCGGGTGCCCCCAGCCACCAGGGCTGAAACGGGGGCAAAGCCACCGAGGGGCGTGGCGGGCTCTGCAGCCTCAACGTGGGCAGCCAGGCTGCTGCGCTGGGTGAGGCTGGAGGAGAAGGTGGACTTCTGCAGGGGGGACGCCACGTGGTGGACGGCCAGTGTGTGTGGGGAGCGGGATGCGGTGGCCACCGCCTGGGGGGCCTCAGTGGGGCGCAAGGCAGCAGGGCACGGGATGGTGGGGCACAGGGTAGTGGCACACGGGGTGGTGGCACATGGGGTGGCAGCCTCCTGGTCGTGGCTTGCCTCGTTCACGGGGGACAGGGAGGCACGGAAGGCCCCAGGTGGAGCGGGCAGCCCCCCGATGCTCATCTTCTTTCGCGCCACCTTCCTCAGCAGCTTCTGCAGACGCAGGTTGTCCTTGCCCGGCTTGGGCAGCAGGGGCGGGGGCGGGCCAGGGCGGCCCTGAGGGCAGGGGCAGCTGGGGGGCATCGCCGTGGCCGAGATGAGCATCCTGCACCCTGGGGGGAGCACAGCGGTCAGGACAGCCCTCACCTCCCCCTGTGGGGCTCCCGCTTGCCCCCTGCATGTCGAGGACCCTGGGGCCGAGTGGACACAACTCAACTGTTGACAACTCTCTGTCCTGGGCACTTGGTACCAGCCCGGCGTGCCCCATTGTGTCTGTACGTCTGAGCGCACCCAGGCCCAGCCTTGCCTCTTGCCTCCAGGTGCCCCGGCCAGCACAAAGTGGGCGCCGCCTGTGTGCACTGCATGAGCCAGGCCTCGTGGGTGGCCGAGCAGGGATGGAGGCCGAGGGTGGGCTCTGAGTGGGGCCGGGGGGTGGTTGGGGGCTGGTGTTTGGCCAAGCTGCTGGCCGCAGACACGTGAGGGGCGCCGCGCCGCCGCCGGCCCAACCACAGGCGCCACTGGGAGCCCGCGGTGAGGGGTGGCGGCCAACGGGCCCCTCGGGAAGCCGAGGTGCACATCAGAGGTGGAGTGGCCAGAGGTGGGAGCAGTTTCCGCTGAGCTACACTAAACGGGATATTCCCACAGAAGTCCTGGCCAGGGTGGTCCTGGCTGAGCCACCGCCCACCCTGCTTTCTGGGCGCCACGTGTTTGCAAGGACGTTGACAAATGGCGTCTGGGCCGAGCGAGAAGCTGTCTGGTTTAGGGGAGGAGGGAGGCCGGGAGGCCTGGGGGCCGCTGGGTGGGGGCTGGCTCTGCCGGGCAGGAATGGATCTGCTGGGAGCGACCGGGTGGGGTCTGTCCCTGGGGCTGGCTCTCCCTGCTAACCATCCGGGGCCAGGATCCCGGGAGCCACAGGCCTGGTTCAGCGGAGGTGCCAGGCCACGGGCAGACAGGCGGTGAGCAGTGTTGCCTCTACCCCAAGTGAGAACCCTGACCCAGGCTCAGGGGCTCGTGCTGGGGAGTAGGTTTCCAGGGAGGAGGCCATGGGGAGGAAGGCTCCGTGCGTCGGTGGCCCGAGGGAGAGGGGGCCGCCCAGGAAGGGGAGAGGGGCAAGTGGGCAGGGCCGGGCGGCCATTAGAGAGAGACTTGGAAGCTGGGCAGCGGGACCTGGGGGCAGCAGACCCTCCTGGCCTCCAGCCTAATGCCCCATGTCCCCTCTCCCCGCTTGTGTTTCAGCCTCCGTGACTCGGGGTGCAGCCAGCATCACCCTCCACATCCAGGGGAGACTCTAGCCAGAGCCCTCCTGGCCCCAGGAGGAAGCCACTTCTGAAGGCCTCCCCAGCCTCCCTGCACCCCTCTGACCCCCACCATCATTGCTGTCACCTCCTTTTGTTCCTGGACCCTTCAACTCTCTCCCTTCCACCCCTCACCCCAGCTGTGCTTCTCACCAAGGGAGGAGGAGAGGGATGCTCTTAATTGCTGGCACAGGGCGGGCAGCCCAGAGTGCCCGAGGAGGCAGAGGACTGAGGCCCTGCCCGAGCAGAACAAGGCTTGGCAGCCCGCCGGCCCCCAGGGCTCCACTGGAGACCTCCGGTTGTGCTCAGGACCCTGCATCCCTCCCTGCCCCCTGCTGCACCCCTCTGCCCCCGCGAACTTGCTGTGTGTAATAAAGCTCCCGTGTGTCCCATGCGCTGCCTCTCTGGTGCTCACTAATGGGGGTGGGATGGGGAGCGGGCGGCAGGAAACAGAAGCCCTTGTCAGGGGCCAACCCACCCCATTGCACAGACGAGGGGACCCTGGCCTCTAGCCTCCGTATTCGGGGTGCTCTCTCCCTCTCCGTGGCTTTCCACAGCTTGAGATTCTGGGATCTGAGGTGTCGGGTGGCCAAGTTGGGATGCGCACCATGGGTGGGGTCCAGGTCCTCCTCTTCCAGGTGTCTCTGACACCTGCCCCCTTCAACGGCCGAGGATAAACTTCACAGCCCTGAAACATGGGTGTGCTTGGGGTCTGTGCCCCTAGGCTGTGTGCTCCCTGAGGATAAGACTTGCGTGGAGCTCATCCCCATCCCCCATCCAGCACCCAGAAAGGGATCAGTGGAGGTGGATGGGTGGACAGATGGATGGATGGGTGGATGGATAGAAGGGATGAGAGCCAGACAGATGGAAAAATAGTTGTGTGGAGAGTGGATGGGAGAAAGATGGAGGAATGGTTGGGTAGATAGGTGGATGTGTGCACAAAAGAATTGGTGTATCATTGGATGAATGGATGGATGGATGGATGGATGGATGGATGGATGGATGGATGGATGGGTGGGCAGAAAGAAAGAGGTTAGGGAGGAAAGAAAGAAGAAAGGGAAAGAGAAGGGGTGAATGGATATATAAAAATGAATGACTGAGTGGTTGGGTGATTATGATTACAAGTACAGGAGGGTGAATGGGTGGATGGTGAATGGGAGCATGGATGGATGGAAGTGGGTGATGGGTGCGGGGCAGAGGGTTAATGATGCACAGGATGGAGGAGGGTGGACGGGAGGATAAATGGGTGGAGGAGGGGAGGATGGACAAGTGCCTGGAATGGGAGACTGGGGGGAGGACTCTGGGTCCACTGCCCTCCCAGTCTGAGGAAGCCCTCCCAAGAGCAGGCTTCCCCTGCAGCCTTTAATGCTCTAGACCCAGCTGGGCCATTAACTTGGCCCTCTGCTTGAAGACTCTGCTGTCTGAAGGGTCCATGGTAAAACTCTGCCAGCCTCATGAGGGCCATCCTGATCACAGAGGACTAAGAGAAGTCAACAACAACACTACCATGGCCTTCAAAGCGAGGCCAGCAAGCATCTCCGGGGATATGGCGCCCTCAACCTTTCTACCTCCTGGACAGAGCGTTCACCTTGGGCAGCAAGCAGGGTCCAATGCCAGGGACCAGGGTGGGCGGCACGAAGGCCAACAGGTGGGAGAGTCCAATGGTACCCTTCCCCCCAACACTTGGGGTCCTCAGCACCCCCTGGCTCCGCCGAGGGAATGGGGACCCACGGTGGGCCCCTTTGCCCTTGGCATGGACTCTATCCCTGATGCACACTGGGGGGCTGAGCCCCTGCCTCTTTCTGCCTGGCCACCGAAGAGGCTGAGAGGCTCAGAGGGGCCATGCCTCAAGACTGCCCAGTGAGGGATGTCCCTCTGGCACTCGCTGCTCCCCAGCTTTGGGCACAGAGCTGGGCCCTACACAGTAGACACCCTTAGGTACCCACACGGCAAGTTGATGGATCTACAAAGTCACGAAGAAGCTCTTTGGGCATCTGGGCAGCAGCTGCCGGGGTTGGGGAGGCTGGGTCCCCACCAAGTGCTGTGTCAGCTGCTGCCATCTCAGCCTGGCAGAAACTGAGCTTTGGGCTGGCCAGCCACAAGGCCACAGCTGGCACCAGTGCGGGCACCCTGGTCAGCCCAGGGCTCCCAGGACGGCAGTGCCCTTGGGCTCTGTCACCCCCCTACCACGCACACTGGGGTCCAGGAGCCCAGATTGAGGGGCCCCAGACTCCTGCAGCTCCCGGGGTCACCCTCACCAACAGCTCGCACCCTGAGGCTCAGGGATGTAGTCCCCTACCTTCTCCCTGCTCCCCTGGGCTCCACTCAGTATTTGCCAACTTCAGAAGCCCCCTGCTCACTGCCCCCAGAAACTCGGCGCTGTCCAGTCAGTTCTCAAACTCTTTCTGGGTTTGAAGTCAGTCCCCTGCCCCAACCCAGGCTGGGCTCCCCCGTATCCCTCACCCCCAGCCCTGGTGCAGGGAGGGCCGTGTGTCCTCCCCCAGCCTGGCTCCCCTAGCTCCCCTAGACCCCTGCCCTGCCCTCTTCTTCCTCACCCCTGTCAGGCCTGGGGTCTGGGGTGTGGCTTACCTGTCCACGGCCCTTGAGCCCGCGGGTGGCCTGACCAGCAGTGCCCACTCAATGCCGGGCAGCCCACGGGTGAGGCCACTGATACCCAAAATAAAACCTGTCCCTCCTGACCTCTCGTCCGCTCGCTGGCATAGTCTGCTCACGGCCAGCCCGGTCTCTGGAGCACCTGCCAGCGGCTGTGGTGCTGAGCAAGCAGCCACCCTCCTCTGCTGGCCGAAAGGGGCCACTGCAGGGGCCGCGTCCACCTGTTCGGCCCGCAGACACCCTGGGCCAGGGTCAGGTGCAGCCAGTGTCTCCCTCACGCCCACGTGTGGACAGAGCTGGGTGGACATAAGCCTCCCAGACGAGTCCCAGCATAGGCTGGAGACGAGGTCGCATCTCGTGCTGTGTACACCTGCCCATGCGTGGGGTCCCGCCCAATGGCAGGGACCTGCTGTGTGAGACCCTGTGGCAGCGGCTCTATCGATGATCCACAAGCGCAAGACACTGGTCTTGGTGGCCTGCGGGAGTGTATAGGTGGAGACGAAGCATGCAGGGCTAGAAGGGGGCTCAGTCCAGGAGGGCGGGGACTTCCCCAGTACTCCAGCCCTCAGGGGCCCCCAGTGCCGGGCGGCCCGGGGCCAGGTGGGCTGGGGAGGGACTCTGTCCAGTAGCATGGGGTCGGTCTTCCCTTGCTGCATGACTGGGGTCCGTCCTTGCCTGTCCCCATTCTCTGTGGCCTGCTTCCTAGCACGTAGGCCACAGGGACCCAGCTGGGGGTGCAGACCCAGGCTGGAGGTGGGTCTGCGGTGTCCGTGAGCCTCCTGCTGGGTCAACCTCGGGAGGGCAGGAACCTCAGTGGTGTCTCTCAGGACACACTCCTGTCCTGGGTGCCGCCCGTGGTGCCCCTGACAGCTCTAACCCTAACTCAGGCAGCTCATTGAACCCCCATGTGTGTCAGCAGACCCAACCCCTGAGCCTGTGGGGCCTGGGGGGAGCAGGCGAGCAGGGCCACGGAGCCAGCCTCAGTTTCCCTCAGCCAAGGGGCAGGGCTGCTGGAGCATGCAGGAGCCTCAGAGCCCACGCGCGGGGGTGTCTGTCAGTTGGGTGGTGCCATCTGGAGTCCTGTGGAAAGAAAGCTGGGCCCCTGGGCACCCGGCCAGGCTGCTTCCAAGTAGGACACTGTGTCCTGCAAGGGAAGAAGGCCTGGGGGGCTGGGAGTCCAGCAGCAGGGGCTCTGGCCCATGAGACAGCAGCCATGGGAGATGTGCCTAGACACAAGCAGCTGGGACTTGGTGGGTACTTCCAGTGCCCGCATACCCTGCCTGCCTTCTGTGCCCACCTACCCTGCCTGCCCACTGTGTCCACCCCGGAACCAAGACGGGTCCAAGGGGAGTTTGCACAAGTGAGGGCTGGCATCCAACAGAGTCTCAGTCCCATGGGGTCTCTAGGACCTGGGCTGTCCTTCTGATGGAGAGGGGGTAGGGGTACTAGGGGCCCCACACTGGGCCAACACCAGCCGAAGGAGAGACCTCAGCTGTGCCCCTGGGGCCCCCCATCCCTTCCTTCCTTTGAGAATTTGTCTGCTGGAGCGGGGGGGAGGGTGTGGCTGGAGGGGGGTAAAAATAGAAGCTGACACTCAGGAGAAGGAGAACTATCTCCTTCCCAGGAGCGCCCTCCCATCCTCACCTCCTCCTCTGGCCATTCCTATACTTGGTAAGGGGCTAATGTGGACACAGCCCCTTCCCTCCCTGTGTGTGCCTCGGGCCCCTGCCACTGGCCAATGGGCTGCGGGCAAAGATCAAATGTCACTATAACACGGGGGCATGAGGCCGAGCGGGCAGTGCTGCAGCTGGTCCTCAGGGAACTCGGTCCTTCTCCAGACTCGCTGCCCAGGTTGGTGCGGCCAGGCAGGGGCCAGGCGGGGGCCAGGCCGGGACCCTCTGAGCTGGGCTGGGCTGGGCTGGGCAGGGCCCATGGGTAAGGTGCATTCTGGGGCTCCAAACTCTTGCATCTTGGGGACCCCGTGAAGCCACCCACAGAGTCTGGGATGGAGGCATGGAGGGATGATGCTCTCTGAACATGGGACAGACAAGGGAGAAGGGTTCTCAAGCTAGAATGGGGGGACAGAGGGGTGGGAGGACCGGGGGGGGTCTTCAGGGAACCCCAAAGGGAGGCCACGCAGGAGGCTGGTTGCTCATGCCCACCCCGGGCCATCTCGTCCTGTCCTTGCAGGCTGCTCTGAGCTGAGGACCCTGGGCTCACTGCTAAAGTGGCCATTATCCCTAATGCTGCCATTTTGTAGACAGGATGAAAACCACTGGGGGTGGTGGCTGGTCTGAGGTCACCCAGGAGAACACCCGTGGGTAGGGAGTAGCTGAGACTCATGAACTCTGGCTTCTAGCACCTTGAGGGCCAGCTCCCAGGGGTCAAGGGGCTGGGCTGGGGCACAGGAAGGCATGAGGAGCTGGGCTGCCATCCCTGATGCCCCCCAACACCCCTCCCACCCTGCCCCTGCCCCCATCTGCCCAGGGCTCGGTGGCCCCTCCCGAGGGGCCCAGGCCCAGCCCCCCGTACACCCCAGCCCCTTCGGCCCTTTCCAGTGTTCTTGGCCGTGCTGGGGACAGGCGGGGCAAGTAGTCATTGACCGAACTGAAAATAGGGGCCAGAGCAGTGAGGGGGGGTGATGTGGCCGGCGTCCCATGGCAAGGGAGTGGCAGGGCCTCCTGTCTTCCCCTCCCCCATCCCAGACCTGTCACCTGGGAAGGCGGGAAGGAGGACATGCATCCCCCAGGAATGCTGACCTCAGAGGCTATATTCATGCCTGCGCCTCAGGGGGGAGATGGGGCCTGACCACTGGCTGCATTCTCAGCTGTCCAAAACCTGTCTCCCCGTCTTTCACCCCTTCCTCCCTCCAGAGGACCAGGGGCACAGAGACCCCTAGGTGGGAGCAGGAGAACCAAGGGCCTCCAAGCCCTCCCGGAGGAGGGGGCCAACCAGCCTCAGTGGGAGCAGCAGAGGCAGAGACAGTCCCCCAAAAAAGTCCTCTTGGGACACCCCTGCCTGGGAGTGTGGGAGCCCTTACTGGGTGCCTTTTGAACCCCCAGCCCAGAAGGGCTGGTGACACTGAAAATGGGGGGCCAGAGCAGCGGGGGGGGGGGATGATGTGGCCAGGGTCCCATGGCAGGGGGCGCTGGGCTGGCCGGGCTCAGGGGCAGGCGCCTGTGCAGCCCTTCCCCCACCACTGTCTTGGGTTTCTGGGCGTCTTGCTCTTGGCTAATTTTGGTGCCTATTCCTGGACACCCAGCTGCCACCAGTTCCTTAAAGATAATCTGCTCCTGGGCCTGGGCCAGGACCGCCACCCTCCTGGGGCAGCCGACAGGTGCCAGGGCCCAGCAAGAGTGAGGGGTGGGCACAGCCGGGTGGTCCGGGCTCTCACACTTCTCACAGTCCCTCTAACCCTACGGAGGGGATGGGGAGAGGCCTGCTAGGTCCAGGGCCAGGGCCAAGGCAGAACCAGAGGGGCAGGTGGGGCCGGGTGAAGGGGGCTGCAGCCACCGAGAGGCTCAGCTGGCTGGCCGGGCTGAGGAACAATAGGCTGAGGGCTGAGAAGCCAGGCTGTGACTAGAGGGGGCAGCAGAGGCCCGGGATGGACCCGGAGGCTGCGAGGCCCCTGCTAGGCAGTTAGCAGAGAGCTGCTGGTTGATTTTGCACGGAGCTTAAGTTGCTCTGGGAAATGAACATTCTTGACAGCGGGTTTGGAGAACAGTTCCCACCTAAGAAATGCAATGTAGATGCGTTTTTAGATGATGAACTTGTGTTTTTCTTATACGAAGCTCCCTGGGGGGCCAGAGCGATTGTCTTCAAGCAAGCTGTAATGTGTTGTCAGGAACTTGGGTTTTGAAACCCTGAGCCAACATTCGGAGGCAGCTGTGAGGCCCCCGGCCCCCGGCCGCCCGCGCAGCAGCCAGCCCACGGGCAGACAGTCCCCGAGCGCTGAGCCGCACCTGGCCGCATCCGGCCTGGGGCTTCCCACAGACATTGACAAATTCAAGAGCGTCCTGGGGCCTGGGGAGGCGGCCGTGGAGGGGTGGGGGCAGAGGGGCCATCTGCAGCCCTGCAGCCCATGTGGGCTTCGTGCGGGCATGGGGTGGGTGGGTGGACACAGGGTGGAGCAGCCAGAGCCCGTCCCGTGTCCCCGTGTCCCCGTGTCCCCATGTCCTGTCCTTGGCTCAAGGATCTTGAGCACTCAGTCTGGCTATCTACCTACCAGCTCCTGTTCTCCGTGGTTTTGAGAGGGTCTGCAGAGGGCTGAGGGGCACACACAGGAGACCTCCGGGCTCCCCCTTAATCAAGAGAACGCACAGTCCTGGCGGGAAGCCGTTGGGTACAGAAGGGGACTTGGGGCTCCCACGCGGAGGAGGGGTTCTGCGGGGGGCTGTGGGGCAGGCATTCTAGGGGAGGTCCAGGTGGCCCATCTGGGGGAGCCAGGGCCCAGTGATCTCGGGGTTCTTGGAGGACCCCTCCCCCAGGCTAGACCCCTGGGCAAGACCACCCAGAGGCAGGCCAACGGCCACATCAGCAGGACTTGGACGGGCGGTCCCTGGCCTTGGACAAGCCTGTGCATTCTGGATGACCCTAGGCGGGGTGTGCTGGGGGAGGCTGTCGGCCTGGGTGGGGGTGGATGACCGTCCACTCCAGCTCCAGCCAGAACGAGTGCTGGGCAGGCGGGAGGGGGCTGGAGCCTTGGAGGAAGCAAGGGGCCTGCTGAGGGGCCCAAGGCCGGGTGGTGGACCCACCCAAGGCCCAAGAGTTGGCCCTCGACTCCTGCCTATGAATGTCTCCTCACAACCTCCCAGCTCCAAGAGCCCACCCCACCCCCTCGCCTGTGCTTCTCAACCAGGGCCACTCCTGACCCTCCTCTGGGTCTCTGTCTCTGCAGGAGCAACCCACCCCCACCATGTCTGACAACGAAGTGTGAGTACCAGTCTGAGTCGCCAGCCCCGCCCCAGCCTTAGGACCCTCCAACCCTCGGCTTACGTTCAAGGAATGCTTTCAGGCTCGAGGGGCTGCCGGTGCTTGTGACAAACCAGCATGAGCAAAGCCCACC
Organism: Trichechus manatus latirostris; assembly: GCF_000243295.1. Classification (NCBI taxonomy): domain Eukaryota; kingdom Metazoa; phylum Chordata; class Mammalia; order Sirenia; family Trichechidae; genus Trichechus; species Trichechus manatus. The sequence continues at coordinate 1,960,479 of NW_004444180.1, forward strand.
CCAACTTCTCCCTTCTCTCTCTCTCTCTCTCTCCCCTCCAGTGAACATGTTGAGGGTAAGTGCCAGATCCCGAGTCCTTCCCTTTGCCTCCTCCTACACAGAAGACCACACTCGGGGAGGGCGTGTGTTTGGTTCCTGACGGCACATCTCTCCTTGGGGAACACCCTGGCCGGGATGCCTCAGACCTACTGTGTTCAGTGGGTGGATTTCAGAGTGACCCCCCCCCCCATGACAGTGGGCTCACCCTTCTTGTCCCACCCCTTGGGGCCTTGTCCTTCTGGACACCACCAAGAAGTTTGCACTGGAAGGGGTTGTCCGCAAGGCTGGGCAGAGGGGGCCTGTGGAACCACTATGCCGTGCTCCCCATGGCAAGATGGCGGCATCCAGGCTTCGGCCCTCCCTGCAAACGTCTTCCTCTTCCAGTGCTGCCCAGCCTCCTCTGGGTCCTCTTCTGTTCCTCTGCCCTGGGGACTCCGTTAACTGTCCACTCTCTCTTGTTTTATTCCAATACAGAACAGTACGAAGAGGAAGGTAATTCCAGCAGCCTCTGGAGGCCCCCTAGAGCCCCCATCCTCCCTCCTCTTAACCTCTCCTTTTCCGGCTTGACCCTGTGCAGCCTCACCCACCATGGCCTCTCCTGACCTCCTTGACCTTGCCCATCCTCCTTGACCTTGCCCGTCCTCCTTGACCTTGCCCATCCTCCTTGACCTTGCCCATCCTCACCTCCCCCATGACTTCCCGTGCCATCACCACTGACTTCCTGTCTCTTTAACCCATGAATGGACTGACACACTCATCCATGGTCATTAATACCTCATCCTCTTTGCAGTGTGGTCATTAATACCTCATCGTCCTCGCGGTGCAGTCATTAATACCTCATCCTCTTCGTGGTGTGGTCATTAATACCTCATCGTCCTTGCGGTGCGGTCATTAATACCTCGTCGTCCTCACAGTGCGGTCATTAATACCTCATCTTCCTCACGGTGTGGTCATTAATACCTCATCGTCCTCACGGTGCGGTCATTAATACCTCGTCGTCCTCGTGGTATGGTCATTAATACCTCATCGTCCTTGCAGTGTGGTCATTAATACCTCATCCTCATCGCGGTGCGGTCATTAATACCTCATCATCCTCGCGGTGCGGTCATTAATACCTCATCCTGATCGCGGTGTGGTCATTAATACCTCATCCTCATCGTGGTGCGGTCATTAATACCTCATCGTCCTCGTGGTATGGTCATTAATACCTCATCGTCCTCGTGGTATGGTCATTAATACCTCATCCTCATCGCGGTGCGGTCATTAATACCTCATCCTCATCGCGGTGCGGTCATTAATACCTCATCGTCCTCACGGTGCGGTCATTAATACCTCATCGTCCTCACGGTGCGGTCATTAATACCTCATCGTCCTCGCAGTGTGGTCATTAATATCTCATCGTCCTCATAGTGTGGTCATTAATACCTCATCGTCCTCGTGGTGTGGTCATTAATACCTCATCCTGATCGCGGTGTGGTCATTAATACCTCATCCTCATCGTGGTGCGGTCATTAATACCTCATCGTCCTTGTGGTGCGGTCATTAATTCCTCATCTTCCTCATGGTGTGGTCATTAATACGTCACCGTCCTCACGGTGTGGTCATTAGTACCTCATCGTACTCGCGGTGTGGTGTTGATTTGATCATTGCCATTCTCACTCAGATTAGTATCAAGTGCCTTGTCCTACACGACACTGACTTCTCCTTCTCTCAGCATCTCTCTCTCAGCCAGTGTCTCCCTCGCTGTGTCTGTCTATCTGTCCTTCTCAGTATCTCCCTGCATCTCTCTCCTAGTATCTCTCTCAGTGTCTCTCTGTATCTCTTTCTGTCTCTCTCTCTCCATATTTCTCGTTTATCTGTCTCAGTATCTCTGTCTCTCTCAGTATTTCTCTCTGTCTCTCTCTCTCTAGTTCTGTCTCTCAGTGTTTGTCTCTCTCTGCCTTCCCCCCTCAGTATCTCTCTGTGACTCTCTCTCTGTATCTTTGTATCTCTCTACATCTTTCTTTGTCTCTCTCTCCCTGTCCCCCACCTCCAGTATCTCTCACTGTCTCTCTCAGCATCTCCCTCGCTCTGTATCTCTCATCCTCTGCCCCTCATGCTTACAACCTTCAGGCGTGATCTGGGATTCTTCCCCAAACGCCCCTGTTGGGCGGGCGCCAGCAGCCTCTTGGCGCGCCCGGGCAGGCGTTGGGCTGGGAGCTGCGTGGTGCGGTGGTTCTCAGGCTGCGCGCGGGAGTGCCGGCACCTGGCACCCAGCACCCAGCACCCAGCACCCAGCACCTGGCACCGGCTCAAGCCAGGAGCTTTCAGACCACTGTGAGGGGCAGGGCCTCCTGCGAGCAGCCCGGTACTATGTTTTGAAAAATACTTTGAAAACACTTGGCTACCCTAACAATGTGAACAAAAATAATTCTTTTTCTGCCGAAAAGGTGGAAGAGTCCTTTCTGGGCAGGAGATGTAGGCTTGGGGAGGCCGACCCTACCCTCGGAAAGAGAGCGTGGCAGGAAAGAAGCTGCCATGGAAGGGAGGCCCTGGGAGGGGTCCATGGGAGGAGCCTAGGGGAGGGTGTCACAGAGGGCACGGAAGGGTCTCTTGTGCGTAACACTCTCTGAAGACCCTCAGTGTCCACACCTAGATGACCTTCCTGGTGGACGGTCCCCCGGGGGCAAATGTGGCCAAGCAGCAGGGTAGTTTTTCTGCTTGTTTGTTTCTTGCTTTTTAAATTGATATACTTTGTTTTTTTAAGAGCAGTTTTAGGGGTACAGAAAAATTACACAGGGTCCAGAGAGCCCCTGTGTAGCCCTTCTCCCCTGTGTGCTGTCTCCCTTATTAACGTCCTGCGTGCGTGTGATACATTTGTTACAACCTGCTGAAACCAGGTGGCTACTTCGTTACTAACTCAAGTCTCCGGTGGGCAGGCGCGCTCTCTGTGCCCCACAGCCCTGTGGGCTTTGACAGGTGCACCCTGTCATGGGTCCCAGGCTATTTTCAGTAATTCGGGGACTTTGTCCTCCTGTCCTCAGGCTAAGACCAGCACTGTGACCCTGAGCCAGACTCGCCTTTTGCTCAAACGCCTTGGTGGCCTCTCTGAACCCCAAGCCCTGGGAAGCAGGGCTGCAAAAGGAGGTCACCTTGTGTGGGAGGAGGCAGTGTTGCCCCGTAGTCCCCAAGGGTCCCTCAGGGCCTCCAAGGAGGACGTCCCTGGTGGGCCACGCCTGCCTGTAGAGGCCCTTGTTAGGTGGGGCCATCCCCCGAGTCCTGGGCCCAGAAACACAGGCTGATCCTCCTCGTACCCCGCTGGCCCTAGCGAGTACCCGCTGCCCCTCTCGTCCCTCCTCACCAGCCCTGAGTGCGTGCCTCTAATGACTGTCCTTTTCCTCTCTGCCCCTTGCCTCTTCCTGCTCCAGGCAGCCCAGAAGGGACCCATGAGGAAGGTAGGTGGGGTCCAGGACCCCCGCCCACACCCGGCTCTCCCAGCCTTTCTGCCCCGATTTGCATCCCAAGTGTCCCCAACATGCCTGCCTGTCCCCCACTCATCCTGACCCCCGTCACCCTTTGCCTCTAAGGATCTGCCGTGTGCACCTCCTTGTCTAACCCTCTCCTCTCTCCTCCTGCCACCGTACACCTGGCGCCCGTCGCCTGCAGAAGTCCATGAAGAAGGTACAAGACAAAGGACTTCTGACCCCATGTGGGGCCTAGGGCCTGGCTGGAGCCTGACCCGGGGTGGGGGTGGGTGCAGGAGCGGGGAGGCAGCAGGGCATCCAGCCGGCCGAGGGGCCCCACATGTGGCCCCAGAGTAACCCACTAACCATGGCCACTGCTTGACCAGGTAGGGTGGGGACCCCAGGCCAGGGCAGGGCCAGTCAGATTCCACAGGCTGCGTCAGGGGCTTCTACCAGATTCCAGCTTGTGCCAAGCTCCCAGGGGCTCCCCCAAGCTGGAGGGAGCTGGGCTGCAATGGGGAGGGCGTCTCCAAGCCAGGGGGTTAGGGCCAGCAGGGACCGTGGCTGAGCCCCTGGGGCATGGTCCAGACTCTCTGTCTCCCAGACTAACCCTCCAGCCAGCGGCGAACTGAGGAACCCCAATGGTCAGGACCCCCACACAACCCTCTGGGAAGCCTGGGTGATGGAGAGAGAGAAGGCAGATGGGAAGGGGGCATGCTGGGCCAGACGGCTGTGCTCCCAGGGCGAGGTCTTCATCTGTGCCCCAGCCCAGCTCAGCCCCCTAAAGGGTTGTGCCCCTTTGTCAGCCCCCAGCAGGTATCCTTGTCACTTCAGCGCCACCCCCTCCAACCCATCCCAGAGTCCCTTTCCTTGGGGTCTGGGCCCAAAAGGCAGCTGGGCCAGAGTGGGTGGACACAGGGTAGGACCAGCTGGGGCCCAGCTTCCCTGAACTCCTCATGGCATGACACAGGCAGCGGGGAGGATGGACGGGAGAGCTCCTGCAGGGTAGGAGATGGAGGGAGTCCTGGGCATGCCCCTGCGCCCCCTTTTCAGCTCTGCTTCCCTGGTTACAGGCCCTGAGCCAGGCGCAAGGGGGCACACGCGTCGAGGCCCTGGCGCTGTTGCCATAGCCCTGCCTGGACGTCCTTTCCGGGGGGCAGGAGCAAAAGGAGGCACGGGGGTCCCCAGACTCCCACCCTGATATGGCCTTGACAGGAGATGTCACTGCAAAAAACAAGAGCCGATTCCAAACAGCACCTTTGAGCCTCAGTTTCCCCATCTGCCAGGCGGGACGGGGCGGGGGGTGGACTCTGAGAGTGAGCGGCGCGACTGGGGACCTGGGTAGGGTGGCGCCCCAGGCTGGCACTGACTACTGACTGTCTCTCGCTCGCTTTCCGCATGCCCCCCACTCCCACCTCGCCGCGACCCTCCGAGTGGCAACGGGCTGCTCCATTAACCTGGAAATCCTTCTCCTTTGACCTCTGCCCCGTGGTCTTGCTTCTTGCTCCATGGCCCTCCTTAGTCTATGAAGTTCATAAGCCAGGTATGTGACGTGGCTTCACTTCCGTGTGGTACGTGTGCACACATGTGGCCATTGGTGGTGTGTCCAGAAAGGAACAAGAGGGGCCGCTTAACCTACTCATGCTCTGGACAGCTCAGGCCCCTCTGCCTTCCTGCATCCCCTCCCCGCCTGACGGTTCCCCGGCACGTTTTCACAGCTGTCCTCTCTCCCTCCCCTTCTCTCTCTCTGTGTGTCTCCACAATGCCGTTCTGCAGAGGAAGTTCCGGAAGGTATGCATACAGAGGGCGAGGGTGCTTGCGTGACTGGCCCAGACCCCCAAAGCCCCTGCTGCTTCCTCCCCCTCTCCCCTCTCCTCCCCCCCTGCTCCTCGTCACCACTGACCACAGTGCCCACTCTGGCCTGTGGGCTGGGGCTGGAATGGGACCTGCTGGGCCTGGAGGGAGGGATGGTTTGTGCAGGACTGGTTGATGGAAGGCAGCCTCCCTTCTGGCCTCTCCTGGCAGAAATGGCTGAGGACCAGGGGGGGCTTCCCGGGCCACCAGCCAGGAGGGTACAGTGGCTAGCTTTAAAGAGTGCAGGGCCCTCAAGAAGGGCGTGGGCTCTGGGAGGATGGTGCTGGGACCTCCTGATCCACCAGGGCAGGGTGGGGAAGAGTAGAGGAGTGGTGGAGCAGGCGGCCTCCACCCTGCCCCAGATAGCAAGCCAGAGGCGGGAAAGTCAGGAGGGGCGAGGCTGCAGGGAGGGCGGAGGAGCAAGTGGGGTGAAGAACAAAGTCGGCTGAGGCCCGAGGTGGGAATGGGGACCAGGAACTGCCGGGGGCTGTGCGTGCAAGCACGCAATCAGTCACATCGAATCCCAGCCATTGCTGGGCCAGAGCCAGACACACCCAGTGTGAGGAGGCCTGGGTGGGCCTCTCTCCCGCTGCAGTGGGGCGGCTGTACCCAAGGTGGGGGTGAGGAAGCTGCGGGTTCAAGGGCTTGGGGCCCGAGGTGGGGGTTTTTTTTTTAGGCTCCTATTTGCGTGCCACCTCAGTGGGGCCCAGAAATACTCCCCCTCTGCCCTGCATGGCCTGGGCAAGGGTCTTCACCTCCCTGGCCTCGGAGAGGCTGTCTGCCCAGCAGAGGGTTGACAGGTGGACACTCAGACAGTGCAGGTGGAAGATGCCGACCTGCTAGAGGTCATGGAGATGGGGCAAGGTCATCCCCGAGCCAGCACTGGGACCTCCACTAAGCCCTGGCCGTGCAGCCTGGCTGGAGCTCTTTGCTGCTCAAGCTGTATGCCTTGGCCTCCCAGTCCACTCCCTCCGCCAGCCCCAGCCCAGGCCTCCGTGGACCCCAGAGGCCTCAGCCAGGTGCTGCTCTGGCAAGTCCCAGGAATAGGAGCAGTCCAAACGCTCCAGGCCATTTGTCCCCCTCCTGGACAGCTCTGGCCCCTTTGACGGGTTTCTGCTCCCTGTGGCCCCACCCTCAGGTGTCAGGGGAGAGTGAGATCAGGCCACCTGCAGGGCCGAGCACCAGCCAGAGAGGTGTTGGCGAGTGTGTGGCGGGTTCCTAAGCCCCCGCGTGATCCATGAGCCGTGGGGAGGCCACGTGCAGGCTGGGAGGGGCTCTGGCCAGGCTGGCCCCCCAGGAAGGGGCCTTGTGCATTGCTGTGGAGGCGGGGGAGGGTTCCTGGGCCTGGCTTTACTGGGTTCAAACAGAGTGGGGGCAGGAACCCCACACAGTTGAATAAGTCTTCTTTCTACTGGCTGAGAGGAGCTTGAAGGGCACGGTAGGCCACACTGGCCTCCTGCTTGTGTCTAGGGGGCCAGGCCAGCCCAGGCAGGCCAGCTGGCGTCCAGGGTCTGGGGGCTCTGGCCTGAAGACAGGCCCTCACCCCAAGGCAGGCCTGGAGGGGCAGCGTCAGCAGGGGAAGGGTCCCAGCCAATCGTAAGGGTCAGAGGGCCCGCCGGGGAGAAGGAAACCCCGTCTTCAGGGTGAGAAAGCTGGGACCCAAGCTGGGGGCCCTAGTGAACGTTCAGGCCACGGGTGGGGGCCAGCCTGAGGGCCCTCTCGGGCTCCTTACAGGGCAGGGAGCTAAACACAAAACCATGTGGGATGGCCCTCGGTCCCGAGAACCAGGGGACTCTGCTAGCCCAATTGCTGACTGAGTCACTGAGTTTCAACCCAACACAACCCAACTGACCTCGAAGCTGCCCTTGGGCCTGCACCCTTACCCCAGCTCAGGGGCTCCAATCTAGGGGAGTCACCACTTTCCAAGAATGGCCCTCCCAGCCCCACGGGGACGGCCTGTGTCCAGGCCACTGCCACAGGCACCCCTGCATCCAGGCCTTCCCCGGGACCCAGCTCTTCCATCCTCCCCAGCTCGGGGCACTAGTGGGCAGGGTCCGCGGGAGGGCTGGGCGCCGCCTCTGCACGGCCTTTCTCTTGCATATCCGCTTGCGCCCCGAAGACGCCGGGGAGGAGGAACCAGAGGAGGACGAGGAAGGTAAGGCTGCTTGTCCCGCCGCCGCTGCGCCCGGACCCTCGGCTCTGCTGGCTCTGCCCCTCCACAGCCCTTCCCGGGGGACAAGCCCAGCATGGAGATGGAGAGGACCCCAGTCTGTCGCTCCCCCTGCCTGTCTGTCCATCTGCCTATCTGTCTGTCCCTTGCTTCCCCCAGCTGGCTGAGCCCCAAGCTTCTGCCCTGCACAGAGAGGGTGGCCCATGGGGATGACCAGAAGACCAGGACAAACCAGTACCCGAGAAGGAGCGAGACCTCCCCCTTGCCTTCTCATCCTAAGTCCCCTTCTCGGCTCCTCCGAGTCCTTCCCCAACAGGCCTTCCTCCTGCTCCTTCAACATCACCTTCATTTTCTTCCTGCCTCCCTGTCTTCATCCTTCCTCCATCGCTTCCTGTCCCTTCCTTGAGGACTCTACTTCCCGCTTCTATTTCTTTCTTCCCCTTCATCTCTGTTTTTTCTCCTTCCCCGTCTGTGTTCTGCTTCCCATACCCCGAGCTGGCTTCGGGCCCCACCAGGGGCTTTCTCAGGCCTGGAGTGGGGATCAGACCCTCTAGTTCCTCATGGGCTGGGTTGGGGGTTGGTAGGCCCAGCTGGAGAGGCACCTGGTCTCATCTGCTCTCTCTCCCCCTCTCCCCACACTGGTGCTGCTATGTCCAGAGGAGAAGCCAAGACCCAGGTGAGTGGGGGGCAGGGCAGTGTGGGTTGGGGCTGGGGTGTGGGGCTGGAGCCCCTGCTTGAAGGAAAGCCGAGTGTGCAGGACCAATGGGGAGTGGACATCCCAAAGGGGAGGGCCCCCAGCTCCCAGAGGAAGAGCAGGCGCCCGGCTGTCATGGAAGCCGAATAGGAGGCCCAAGCTCCCGATGGGACGTGACCGCTCCTTTGTGCCTCACTTTGGTGTTTAAAATTCTAGATGTCTGACGAAGGAATGTGCTTTGGGACGTCCACACACCAGGGTCACGTTGTACCTGGGTTCCTCACCCTTAGGGGTCCAGTCAGAGTGTGGGTCATCCAGGGTGGTCAAGGAAGACTTCCTGGAGGAGGAGACCCCCCAGAGCTACTGGCCAAGGAAGGCAGGGGTGCAGCCAGCTGGGGAGAGACTGTTGGGGGCCGAGGGGGCAGAAAGAGCAGAGCCGGGGGCTCCCCTTGCCTCATGGGCCTCACTGTGCCTGCAGTACTGCAGGGCCCTCTGAGGCCCTCAGTGTGAAAACAGATACAAAAGGGGGCTGGGGGTGGGTGGCGGAGATACCCCCGTGAAAACCCACTCAGAATGACCCGTCCCTGAGGTTCACATTGACTGAGTCCGTGTCCCTGCCTGGGGCTGCCGGAGTCCCTGTTCAGAGTGATTCTTCCGGGAGGGTCTCTCCCCTCGTTGCCCGACTTGTGATGCGTTCAGAGGTTCCTTTTTCGCCCAACTATTCTGACTTCTCTGCTCTTAAGTGATTTCGAGTCCAAAGCCCTCCACACGTGATTCATTCCTTTATCCCTCGGAGTATTCTTGCCTGCTCTTCACGCTGCGCAATCTGGGATTCTAAAGCAAACGCGCCCACGCCCAGCGCTCATTCCCACTGACGCCCAGCGCTCCTTCCCACTGAGCGAGCGAGGCATGGCCGTGTCCGGGAAGAGCTAAAGATGGAAGGGGCGGCCAGCTCACCCTGCACCTTCCTCTTCGGCGATCTAAAATAAAGCCATACAGATCACAAGATATTTTCTAGCTCGGAAACACGGTTTGTGTTTTCACTATGAAAACAGAACACCTCATTAAAGGAAATTTGGAAAATACGTCGAAGTCTAATGAAGGAAAAAAAAAGCACCCCCGATTCTCCCACCCAGCCAGCCAGACTGTGGACGAGTGGAAAGAAATAAAAAGCTTTTTTTTTTCTTCCCACAAGTTTTCCATGCATGGGGCTTAAAAAAAAAAAAGGTTCAAACGTTGTGCTGTTTTTTAAACATCGCCCTGTCTATACGACCTTGAATTCTGCTTTTCTAAAATATAGCACTACTCAGAAGTATTTTTCCATGTTTTTACATCGTCTTCTTAAATATTTTGAATGGCCACATAGTATTCCATCCATCGGGCAAACCATAGTTTTCCTAACCGTTCCCCTATTGGGGGCCATGAAGGCTTGCCCCAATATTTTACTATCATAAATGACGCTGGGTGGGAGGCGTTTTCTGTCCTTGGGGTTATTGCCCTAGGCCGCCGGCCCAGAACTGGAATTACTGGGTCAAAGAGTATGAGCGTTCTTAAGGTTTTTGACGTCCTTTGCCAAATTGCTTTCCATGAAGGCCCTGCCAAGGCCTCGACGTGGCGTGCGAGGGCGCCTGTGCACACACCCACCGCTCCACGGACAGCACCCCGCTTTCAAATCGTAGCCCTTGATGCAGAGCGATGCCTTCTCTGGCTGTTTTCATTTGCATTCCTATGACTTCTGAGAGGGAGAGCCCCTGCCCCCCTGGCTGGTAACTGCTTGGCTGTCTTTGGGGAGAACTGGTAATTTATGCCTGAGCTCACTGATCTACCGGGCTGGCGGCGGCAGCGGCTATGGTGGTGTCTTTCTGTTTTCCTCTATCATCCGTTTGCTTAAGGATATTAAATCTTCCGTAGATTCGCTGAAAATAGTTTTCTAGTCTTTTTTTTTTTTTTTTTGCCTTTCGATGTTTGCCTTTTTTCACATACAGAACTTTTTCATTTGTATGTAGTCATCTAGACATCTTCCCCTTTCTGGGACCTTCTGGTCCTTCGGAGCTTAAAAAACACATTTCCTCGCCAGCAGTTCGATTACTTTCTTCTACGGATGATTTTTTAATTTTTTTGATTTTTTAACATGTTGTTGTTTTAACTGTTTAATCTAGCTGGGATGTATTGCAGTAGGAGGGGACCAGGCTGATGGCCGGATGGTCAGTGATTCTTCAAAGCGCTCTGTTCTCAGCCCGCCTTCTTTCTTTCTTTGGGGTCAAAGAAATGCAAGGGGCTGCACCTGACCACAGAGACCTCCTAGCCGCCCGCTGCCCCGTCTCCACTCCAAACTGGTCACCTTTGTTTCTTCATGTGAGGAAGAAACCCAGAGTCCCTTCCTTGGAGAGACGGGTTTAAACAACACTGAGGTGTTCAGAAGTTGGCAAGACAGAGAAGGACACTAGGAGGTTGAAACATTCCTGAAAGAGTCAAGCCACTCCCTGGACGGTGGATTATATACCTGATAAGGACAAAGCGTGAGGGCGCCAGGGCCAGCCTGGGCTGGGCTCAGGTGGGCCAGGCTGACCCTTGTGGGGTCTCAAGCTAGCTCTGCTCCTGAGCCTCTCTCTCCCTCTCTCTTTCCTTCAGACTCACTGCTCCTAAGATCCCAGAAGGGGAGAAAGTAGACTTCGATGTAAGTTTGTGGAACGCAGGTCAGCACGGTCTCCCCTCTGTCCCCCGCCTCCAGCCCCAGACTAGGCCTAAGAAGGTCACCCGCTCTCTCAAGCACCCAGAACTGGGACTTCCTGGTCTAGTCGATTCCACCTTAGTACATTCCTGGGCTGGAGGAAACCCCTCCAAGAATAGACATTATTGTTTCTTCCTCCCCCACCCATCCACCCATCCATCGATCCACCCATTCACCTACCCATCTATCATCAATCCATCCATCCATTATTCCATCACCTATCCACCTATACATCTAGCCACCCATCCATCCACCCACCCACCCACCCATCCATCCATCCATCCATCCATCCATCCATCCATCCATCCACCCATCCACCCACCCATTCATACATCCACCTACCTACTCATTCATCTAACCACCCGTTTATCTATTCACCCACCCATTCATCCATCCATACATCCATCCATCTGTCCATTATTCACCACTCACCATCCACCCATCTATTTACCCACCCACAAACTCACCCTCTCATCTTCCCGGCTCATTTATCCATCTATCCATCATCCACACACCTACCAACTCACCCACCCATCTACCCACCCATTCATCCATCCACTCATCCATCCACCCATTCATTCACTGAACCACCAACTCACCTACCAACCCACCCATCCATCTACCCACTCACTCATTCATCCATCCATCCATTATCCACCCACCCACTCATTCATCCATACATCAATCTACCCATCCTTCCTTCCTTCCATCCATCCATCCATTCACCCATCCCTTCATACGTCCACCAACCCACCCACCCATCCATCCATCTACCCATCAATTCATTCATTCACTCACCCATTCATCCTTTTGCCTATCCATCCATCCATCCATCCATCCATCCATTCACCCATCCATTCATACAGCCACCCACCC